>NC_053025.1:72936596-73236596 GCF_003073215.2 Triticum urartu
TGACACTGATCCGGACGATTCTAAATCGCAAACCGGATACGTGTTTACATTGAACGGTGGAGCTGTCAGTTGGTGCAGTTCTAAACAAAGCGTCGTAGCGGGATCTACATGTGAAGCGGAGTACATAGCTGCTTCGGAAGCAGCGAACGAAGGAGTCTGGATGAAGGAGTTCATATCCGATCTAGGTGTCATACCTAGTGCATCGGGTCCAATGAAAATCTTTTGTGACAATACTGGTGCAATTGCCTTGGCAAAGGAATCCAGATTTCACAAAAGGACCAAGCACATCAAGAGACGCTTCAACTCCATCCGGGATCTAGTCCAGGTGGGAGACATAGAGATTTGCAAGATACATACGGATCTGAATGTTGCAGACCCGTTGACTAAGCCTCTTCCACGAGCAAAACATGATCAGCACCAAGGCTCCATGGGTGTTAGAATCATTACAGTGTAATCTAGATTATTGACTCTAGTGCAAGTGGGAGACTGAAGGAAATATGCCCTAGAGGCAATAATAAAGTTATTATTTATTTCCTTATAATCATGATAAATGTTTATTATTCATGCTAGAATTGTATTAACCGGAAACATAATACATGTGTGAATAAATAGACAAACAAAGTGTCACTAGTATGCATCTACTTGACTAGCTCGTTAATCAAAGATGGTTATGTTTCCTAACCATGAACAATGAGTTGTTATTTGATTAACGAGGTCACATCATTAGTTGAATGATCTGATTGACATGACCCATTCCATTAGCTTAGCACCCGATCGTTTAGTATGTTGCTATTGCTTTCTTCATGACTTATACATGTTCCTATAACTATGAGATTATGCAACTCCCGTTTACCGGAGGAACACTTTGGGTACTACCAAACGTCACAACGTAACTGGGTGATTATAAAGGAGTACTACAGGTGTCTCCAATGGTACATGTTGGGTTGGCGTATTTCGAGATTAGGTTTTGTCACTCCGATTGTCGGAGAGGTATCTCTGGGCCCTCTCGGTAATGCACATCACATAAGCCTTGCAAGCATTACAACTAATATGGTAGTTGTGAGATGATGTATTACGAAACGATTAAAGAGACTTGCCGGTAACGAGATTGAACTAGGTATTGGATACCGACGATCGAATCTCGGGCAAGTAACATACCGATGACAAAGGGAACAACGTATGTTGTTATGCGGTCTGACCGATAAAGATCTTCGTAGAATATGTAGGAGCCAATATGGGCATCCAGGTCCCGCTATTGGTTATTGACCGGAGACGTGTCTCGGTCATGTCTACATTGTTCTCGAACCGTAGGGTCCGCACGCTTAACGTTACGATGACAGTTATTATGAGTTTATGCATTTTGATGTACCGAAGGTTGTTCGGAGTCCCGGATGTGATCACGGACATGACGAGGAGTCTCGAAATGGTCGAGACATAAAGATTGATATATTGGAAGCCTATGTTTGGACATCGGAAGTGTTCCGGGTGAAATCGGGATTTTACCGGAGTACCGGGAGGTTACCGGAACCCCCCGGGAATCATATGGGCCTTAGTGGGAGTTAGTGGAAATGTGAAAGGGCTGCCCATAAGGGCTGCGCGCCTCCCCCCTCCCCTAGTCCTATTAGGACTAGGAGAGGTGGCCGGCCACCCCTCTCCCTCTTTCCCCCTTGGGAATCCTAGTTGGAATAGGATTGGGGGGGGGGGAGTCCTACTCCCGGTAGGAGTAGGACTCCTCCTACGCCCTCCTCCTGGCCAGCGCACCTCTCCCCCTTGGCTCCTTTATATACAGAAGCAAGGGGCACCTCTAGAGACACAAGTTGACCATTGAGATCGTTCCTTAGCCGTGTGCGGTGCCCCCTGCCACCATATTCCACCTCGATCATATCGTTGTAGTGCTTAGGCGAAGCCCTGCGTCGGTAGAACATCAAGATCGTCACCACGCCGTCGTGCTGACGGAACTCTTCCCCGACGCTTTGCTGGATCGGAGCCCGGGGATCGTCATCGAGCTGTACGTGTGCTAAGTACTCGGAGGTGCCGGAGTAACGGTGCTTGGATCGGTCGGATCGGGAAGAAGACGTACGACTACTTCCTCTACGTTGTGTCAACGCTTCCGTTGCGATCTACAAGGGTACGTAGATCATACTCTCCCCTCGTTGCTATGCATCACCATGATCTTGCGTGTGCATGGGAATTTTTTTGAAATTACTACGTTCCCCAACAGGCAATCCATAAGTGGCTTTCATAATAGATTCATAAGGTAATTTAATTTTCTTTCTATGAAAGTGTTCCATGCCTTTCCTTAATGGAAATTGGAATCTAATATTTTCCTCCTTCATATTAATAATTGCACCATCGTTCTAAGGAAAGGTCTACGAAGAATAATAGGACATGAAGGATTGGAATCTGTGTCAAGAACAATAAAATCTACGGGCACATAATTCCTATTTGCAACAATAAGAACATCATTAATTCTTCCCATAGGTTTCTTAATAGTGGAATCCGCAAGGTGCAAGTTTAGAGAGCAATCATCAAAATCATGGAAACCTAACAAATCACACAAAGTCTTTGGAATCGTGGAAACACTAGCACCCAAATCACATAAAGCATAGCATTCATGATCTTTAATTTTAATTTTAATAGTTGGTTCCCACTCATCATAAATTTTTCTAGGGATAGAAACTTCCAATTCAAGTTTTTCTTCATAAGATTGCATCAAGGCATCAACGATATGTTTAGTAAACGCTTTATTTTGACTATGAGCGTGAGGAGAATTTAGCACGGATTGCAACAAGGAAATACAATCAATCAAAGAGAAATTTTCATAGTTAAATTCCTTGAAATCCACAATAGTGGGTTTAGCAATATCTAGGGTTTTAATTTCTTCAATCCCACTTTTATCAAATTTAGAATCAAGGTCAACAAATTCTGAATTCTTGGAACGCCTTCTAGGTAAAGGTGGATCATATTCAGTCCCATCATTATCAAGATTCATATTGCAAAACAAAGATTTAATAGGGGACGCATCAATAACTTCTAGATCTTCATCTTTATTTTCATAGCAATCCGGTTTAGCGGCCATCTTATTAACTAAGGTAGCTTGCTTATCCGAAATTTCAGTAGTTAATTTCTCAAGATGAGCAATTTGGGATCTTAAACCATCGAATTCTTTAGACATATCATCAAGCTCTTTATTCATAAAAGTCATAAAACTTTTCTGTTCTTTAAGCTTGTTTCTGAAGAAACTATTATGTTCAAATTGCAAGACCATGAAACTCCTGACATTGCTTTCGATCTCTTCTAATATTTTAAGGTGAAGGTCACCAAATTAAGGAAGAGCCATCGGGACAAGCAAGCAAACTAACACACAAGCAAACAGAAAGCAAGCGGGCAAAAAGAGGCAAATAGGGAAAGAGAGGGAGGACAGAGAGAGAGAGGGCGAATAAAACGGCAAGGGTGAAGTGCGGGAGAGGAAAACGAGAGGCAAATGGCAAATAATGTAATGCGGGAGATAAGGGTATGTGATGAGTACTTGGTATATTGACTTTTGCGTAGACCTCCCCGGCAACGGCGCCAGAAATCCTTCTTGCTACCTCTTGAGCACAACGTTGGTTTTCCCCGAAGAGGAAGGGATGATGCAGCAAAGTAGCGTAAGTATTTCCCTCAGTTTTTGAGAACCAAGGTATCAATCCAGTAGGAGGCTACGCGCGAGTCCCTCGTACCTGCACAAAAGAAATAAATCCTCGCAACTAACGCAAATAGGGGCTGTCAATCCCTATAAGGCCACTTACGAGAGTGAAATCTGATAGATATGATAAGATAATATTTTTGGTATTTTTATGATAAAAGGCGGAAAGTAAAATAAAGGCAAAGTAAATAGCAAAGGAAATATGTCGGAGTAAATGGCCATGGGTAGCCTAGCCGGCTTCCCCTGGCACTTCTGCAAAAATTACGAGCCCGCCCGGCTCTCAAAAATCCATGACACGGGGCCGTCTCCCCCCCGCGGCCCGACTTCAACCTTCATGAGAGGGCCGACTCCAAGAAGCCAGCTACGAGAAAGCCGACTCCTTCAAGCCGGCTCCCCATAAAGTAGTCAAGACCGTACCCACAAAGTTTGCACCCACCTAACGGCGGTGCGACGGGGCATGGCTACAGAAGAGCCTGCCACCCCCGAATCCCGGAGCACGCCTGACACAGTGCGCCGTACGAGGTAGGCATGACCCGTCCGGCGCAGCACTGTTGCCATGTTGACCCTGGCGTCACCCACGACGGGCCGCCAGCGTGGCCCACAGGCGGTGGGCCCCTTAGAGCAGGGAGGCGGCCGAAGGCGGCCGCGCTTCCAACCAGCCGGCCCAAGATGGAGCCGGCTCCGCCAGCCGGCTCGCCGCTTCCCTCGAAGAGGACGCCCCATTAAGGAGACAAGACGCGGTAAGGCTACAGCGATCACCCGGAAGGCGGCGGTACTGTAGCCGCGCCTACCACGATGAAGCTCACGTCAGCTAGATGAAGCCACAGTGACCAAGGAGTTGACAGCCGGCGGGACCCACCAGCCGGCGGGCCCCAGCAGTCGGCGCAGAAGCCGGCGAGTGCAGTCACAGACGGCTGGGCCCCGCGCCCAGCCGGATTACCATTGTACCCCCGGGGGGTAGGCCTATATAAACCCCTCGGGGCACCCATGCAAAGGGTTCGACCCCCCGCTAGTTCTAGAGACGATACAAGGAGAAGAAGCAGGCTAGCCGTGCCCTGTCTTCCTCCTCCTCCCCCAAACAGCTCAAGGAGCGTTGTGTAGCTACTTGATTCATCTAGCGAGCATGCGGAGACCCCGCAGAGCAGCACTAGGGGTGTTATCTCTTCGGAGAGCCCCGAAGCTGGGTAAGAGCCGCCGGCGTGCATGTCTACGCCTCATCCCGCTTCCAGGCACCGGCGACGTCTTACTGGTTCCCACACAGATAAGCCACCCGTTGGCATATGTCGCACCTACTACCCGACATTTGGCGCCCACCGTGGGGCCAGGCGCACCGTCGTCCGGAGACCTGTTCTGGACGGGAACCCTCTTCCTCCCCAGCGAGCGTAGCCAGCTCGGCACGCCCGATGGCGCTTGCCCCGACGCGCTGCAAGACGTCACCAACATCTGCGCGGCAAGCGGCCTCGCCGATCTCCCCGACGAGCTCGCCTCCGATGCAGGCGCTGACCGCCTCGCCAACTTTCTCGGCCAGCTCCATGTCTCCAGCGAGCCCGCTGCGGACCTGGAGTCGGTTGGTTCCACCGACCCGATGCCTGTCGACTCCGACACGGCCTCCTACGGCGCCTTCCCCGCCAACGTCGCGATCTACAACGACCCGCTTCCCCGAGCCGACGGCCACGATGCTGTCGCCGCCGAAGTGATGGTTGTCGGCCACAGCGGCCCGGCCGACGAGAGCGCCCGCGACGCCTCGCGCGCGGCGGCCCATGACCTGTCCGCTCCTCTCCCGGCCGACGCCGACGACGAAGCCCTGGAAGCACGCCGCCTCGCCCTCCTCGCAGAGGGCCGGAGGCTGGCCTCCGTAAGACACCTCACTGAGGCCTACCAGCGCGAGGCTGACCGCGCCGCCTTCGGCACGCCGGCCCCGAGCGGGCCAAGCCGGGCCGGCCTTGTCAAGCAACGCGGCGCCGTCATCGCCGACGCGCTGGGAGTCGACCGCCCGGTCTATGCCACTCCGCTCGAGAACTTGCGTGCCGCCCAGGCGGCCGTAGACGAGCTGGACGGCCTGGAGCCCGAAGACCTTCCCCACATGGCCCGGCGCATCCAGCAGTTGATCGACGCCGCCACGCAGCGGCACGAAGCCGACGCTCGCGCGGAAAGCCTTCCCCCGCGCCGAGAGCAGGGCGCGACGTCCCGGACGCCGACTCCGAGCAATACCCGCGCGCGACGCGAGAAGGAGCCGGCTACCAGCCACGGCCGGACCCGGATCCCCATCGAGCGGGACGCGGACGGTTATCCCCGAGCCATGGAGTGGTGGGACGACCCGCCTCCGCCTCCGCCCCGTGGAGAGAGATACCCCGCCTCACCGCCAGTGGCGCACCCGACTCTCAGCGGCCGACTGGGCCGCCGCGAAGGAATCGGCGAGAACGATGCCCGCCATCGGCTCGACCGCCTGGCACGATCCCTGGCATTGGAAGAAGAAGACGATGTCGGCCCACCTTGCTTTGGCCCCCGCATCCGCGACGAGCCCTTTCCCAAAGGGTTCTCGCTCCCAAGAGACACGCCCAAGTACAACGGCTCCGTGAAGCCGGAAGATTGGTTGATCGACTACTCCACCGCAGTTAGCATAGCCAACGGCAACCGGCGAGTCGCCGTGAAGTACGTGCCCCTCATGCTGCAAGGCACGGCGCGGACTTGGCTCAACAGCCTCAAGCCGCGTAGCATCAACAGTTGGCTAGACTTCACAGAAGCCTTCATCCGCAACTTCACCAGCACCTACAAGCGGGCTCCCAAGCCCAGACAGCTCTCCTTGTGCGTGCAAGGCCCCGCCGAGTCCACCCACGATTACCTCACGCGTTGGGCCGAGCTCCGCAACTCCTACGAAGGAGTGCACGAGGTACAAGCCATAGAGTACTTCACAGCCGGATGCCGAGAAGGCACCCTCCTCAAGCACAAGCTCCTCTGCGACGAGCCGGCTACTCTCGACGAGCTGCTGGACATAGCGGACAAGTACGCCACCGCCGACTCCTCGATGAAGACCGAGCTTCGGGTAGACGCATCCGGGAAGGTGCTCAACCCGGCGCCCAATACGCCGGCTGGAGAGCCCGGCCGACACCCCAACTCGAACGACAGCAAGCGCAAGGGCCCTGCGCCGCCTCCCGCTAGCCGGCAGGTGGCCACGGTCGAAGATGCGCCGCCTGAAGAACGACCGGCGCCCAAAAAGCCCAAGGGCGGCAGGCCGGCTTGGCAGCTCGCCTTCTCCTACGAGGAAACCCTCGACGCCCCTTGCAAGTTCCACAGCGGCGCGAAGCCGTCCAACCACACGACCCGGAAGTGCAACTGGCTCACCCGAATCTCTAAAGGCGAGGGGCTCTTGCCGCCTCCGCCTGCCGGCCCGCCGCCTCCGCCTCCGCTGCCTCCGGCCACTCGGCCCACAGTCGGAGCCGTGCATGACGAGTTCCCTGATGAGCAAGCAACCTACGTCGTCTTCACCAGCCAGCCCGAAGACCGGTGCAGCAAACGCCGAGAGCACCAGGAAGTCAGCGTGGTTGCTGCCAACCCCGCTGAGCACATGCATTGGTCAGAAAAGCCCATCAGCTGGAGCCGGGCCGACCACCCGGAGGTGATGCCATCTCCCGGCTCTTATGCTCTGGTCCTGGAAGCCACCCTTGCAACGGACAGACGCGCCGCCCGCTTCTCTCGTGTATTGATAGACGGCGGGAGCAGCATCAACATCTTGTATCGTGACACCCTGGAGAAGTTGAACGTCAAGACAAAACAGCTCACGCCCACTCGGACAGTGTTCCGCGGCATCGTACCCGGCCTGTCCTGCGCCCCCATTGGCAAAATCAAGATTGATGTACTTTTTGGGGACAAGGAGCATTTCCGCCGGGAAGCGATCTGGTTTGAGGTGGTGGACCTGGAGAGCCCTTACCATGCATTGCTGGTCCGACCTGCCTTGGCCAAGTTCATGGCGGTTCCCCACTATGCATACCTCAAGATGAAGATACCAAGCACCAAAGGCGTCATCACCGTAGCCGGCGACTACAAGAAGTCCTCCGAGTGCGCCGCGGCCAGCAGCCGGCTGGCCGAGTCCCTTGTGATCGCTGAAGAGAAGAAGATGCTGGACCGAGTCGTGGCCATGGCCGGCAAGCAGTCGGCCGTGTCCCCCGACCCCAAGGAGCATGACACTCAAGGGTCTTTTCAGCCGGCCAAGGAGACGAAGAAGATACCTCTTGACCCCGAGCGTCCGGAGAGGTTTGCCGTCATCGGGGCAAACCTGAACAGCAAATAGGAAGGCGAGCTCGCCGATTTCCTCCGTGAGAATCGGGACATCTTCGCATGGTCCCCCAAGGACATGCCGGGTGTTCCGAGGAAATTCGCCGAGCACAAACTGCATGTTCGACAAGGCGCGAAGCCGGTCAGACAACCCCTTCGCCGGCTGTCAGAGGAGAAGCGCAGGATTGTAGGGGAGGAGATAGCCCAGCTCTTGGCGGCCGGCTTCATCATGGAAGTTTTCTTTCCAGAGTGGCTCGCCAACCCGGTCCTTGTGTTGAAGAAGAATAACAAGTGGCGCATGTGTATAGACTACACAAGCCTCAACAAAGCATGCCCCAAAGATCCTTTCGCCCTGCCAAGGATAGAGCAAGTGATAGACTCCACGGCCGGATGCGAGCTGCTGAGTTTTTTGGATGCTTACTCTGGATATCACCAGATAAAGCTAGACCCGGATGACCGCCTGAAGACCGCCTTCATCACGCCGTTCGGAGCCTTCTGCTACCTGACTATGACATTCGGCTTGAGAAATGCCGGTGCCACCTTTCAGCGTTGCATGCAGAAGTGCCTCCTCAAGCAGCTCGGCAGGAATGCCCACGTTTACGTGGACGACATCGTGGTGAAGACGGAGAAGCGTGGCACCCTGCTGGAAGACCTCACGGAAACATTTGAGAACCTGCGCCGGTTCCAAATCAAGCTCAACCCCGAGAAATGCGTGTTCGGGGTGCCGGCCGGCCAGCTCCTAGGCTTCCTGGTCTCCGAACGCGGCATTGAATGCAACCCAGCGAAGATCAAGGCCATCGAGAGAATGGCGATCCCCACCAAGCTTCGAGACATTCAGAAGTTCACCGGGTGCCTAGCCTCTTTGAACCGCTTCATGAGCCGGCTCGGAGAAAAGGCCCTCCCCCTCTACCGCCTCATGAAGAAGAGCACTCACTTCGAGTGGAACGACCAGACCGACCAAGCTTTCCATGAGTTGAAGAAGATGCTGGCCACGCCGCCTGTCCTCGCGGCGCCGACTGAGAAAGAGCCCATGCTCCTTTACATCGCTGCAACCAGCCGGGTGGTCAGCACCGTCATCGTAGTCCAGCGCCCGGAAGAAGGCCGAGCCCAGCCGGTCCAGAGGCCGGTGTATTATTTGAGCGAGGTGCTGTCCGCCTCAAAGCAGAACTACCCTCACTATCAAAAGATGTGCTACGGCGTGTACTTCACCGCCAAGAAACTGAAGCCCTACTTTCAAGAGCATCCCGTCACGGTCATATGCACTGCCCCGCTAGCCGAGATCATAGGCAGCCGGGATGCATCCGGCCGGGTCGCGAAATGGGCAATCGAGTTGGCCCCTTACACAATCTTCTACCAGCCCCGCACCGCCATCAAGTTCCAAGCGCTGGCCGACTTCCTCGTCGACTGGGCCGAGACCCAGTACCTGCCGCCGGCTCCGGACTCCACCCATTGGTGCATGCACTTCGACGGGTCCAAGATGCGCACCGGCTTGGGAGCCGGCATCGTCCTTACCTCTCCCAAAGGCGACAAGCTCAAATACGCGCTACAGATCCACTTCGCCGCCTCCAACAATGTGTCCGAGTATGAGGCGCTCATACACGGGCTCCGGCTTGCCAAAGAGCTTGGCATTCGCCGGATCCTATGTTATGGCGACTCGGACCTGGTAGTCCAGCAGTCATCCGGTGACTGGGACGCCAAGGACGCGAACATGGCGAGCTACCGTTTCTTGGTCCAACAACTCAGCGGATACTTTGAAGGGTGCGAGTTCCTCCACGTACCTCGAGCCGACAACGAGCCAGCCGATGCCTTGGCCCGAATAGGCTCCACCCGGCAAGCAATTCCAACCGGCGTCGCTCTACAACGCCTACTCAAGCCGTCTATCCAGCCGTCTCTGGAATCCGATTCCATCTTCGTGCCGCCTGACCCCGACGCGGCCAGGTCCGGCTTGAAGAATCAAGTAGCCGACCTCAAGACCCCTGTAGCCGGCCCGGGGACTTCGGCAGCCGGCTCGGGGACTGCGGTAGCCGGCCCGAGGACTGCACCAGCACTACAGCCGGCGTCCGACTCCAGCACCTCACCGCCCAGCCCGCCCACTCTAGTGGCAGTAGCCACTTTAGCAGTAGAAGAAATCGCGGCTCCGTCTTGGGCTCAGTCCATCCTCAACTTCCTAGTGAACCAAGACCTGCCGGCTGACGAAACAGAAGCAAGACAAGTCCAGCGTCGAGCCGGAGCGTACACGATCGTCAACAGAGAACTACTCAAGCGCAGCGTCACCGGAGTCCTCCAGCGATGCGTCGAGCAAGAGAAGGGCATTGCAATCCTCGCAGACATTCACCAAGGAGAGTGCGGCCACCATGCGGCCTCAAGATCACTTGTCGCCAAAGCCTTCCGCCATGGTTTCTTCTGGCCGACTGCTTTGGACGACGCCAAAGAACTAGTCAAGCATTGCAAGGGATGCCAGCTCTTCAGCTCCAAGCAACACATGCCGGCCTCGGCACTCAAGACCATTCCCCTCACTTGGCCCTTTGCCGTTTGGGGACTGGACATGGTGGGCCCATTCAAGACGGCGCGCGGCGGCATGACGCATCTGCTTGTCGCCGTGGACAAGTTCACCAAGTGGATTGAAGCAAAGCCGATCAAGAAGCTGAATGGGCCGACTGCCGTGACCTTCATCGCAGACATAACAACTCGGTATGGCGTGCCGCACAGCATCATCACCGACAATGGCACGAATTTCGCCAAAGGAGCCTTGGCACGTTTCTGTGCAGCCCAAGGCATCCGGCTGGACTTAGCGTCTGTCGCCCATCCGCAGTCAAACGGCCAGGTCGAGCGAGCCAACGGCCTCATCCTCTCCGGCATCAAGCCCCGATTGGTTGTACCTCTGGAGCGCTCGGCCGGCTGTTGGCTCGATGAGCTGCCGGTTGTCCTCTGGAGTCTGCACTACACCCAACAAGTCAACCGGCTTCACCCCCTTCTTCCTTGTGTACGGTGCCGAGGCGGTCATCCCAACTGACATCGAATTCGACTCGCCTCGAGTAACCATGTACACGGAAGCGGAGGCCAAGGAAGCACGAGAAGACGGCGTCGACCTGCTGGAAGAAAGCCGGCTGTTAGCTCTCAGCTGGTCTGCAATTTACCAGCAGGGTTTGCGCCGCTATCACAGCCGGAAGGTCAGGCCAAGATCTTTCCAAGAGGGCGACCTGGTGCTCCGGCTGATTCAGCGAACAGCCGGCCAGCACAAGCTCTCAGCCCCTTGGGAAGGCCCTTTCGTCATCAGCAGAGCTCTAGGCAACGACTCCTACTACCTGATCGACGCACAGAAGCCGAAGGCACGCAAAAGAGACGACTCCAGCAAGGAGTCGGAACGGCCATGGAACGCCAACCTCCTTCGAAGATTTTACAGTTGAAAGGCAGTATGTATCACGCTAACTTTTGTATTAAGTACAAGACAATAGGCTCCCCGAGGAGGGCTCGGGGACTGCCATCCCTTATTTATGAATGAAAATATCATGCTTGTCGCACCATTTACTTATTCTGTCCGGCACCGAGTCCGCCTAGTCGGCTCGGGGACTGGCCGACTGAAGTTATATTAGAAGTCCTACCTGCAGTCAGACAAGTAGTGTGCAGGCTCTCAAGCCTTCCCTTGCCAAAGTCGCAGTTCGAAGAATCGGCTGCCCGACTGGCAAGGGTCAAAGGTAGAAACGACCGCCCACACGAAAAACGGCTAGGGACTAGCGGACTAATATAACAAAGCCGGTTTTTCCCGCACCGCCGACCGGCTACCAGAGTAGCCCGCCGGCCGGTTTCCATTCACTTTACTTTAAATCCAAGAAAGCTCAAGTACTTGCCTCCCCAAAGAGGGAAGGCGGCAAAGGAAAAGCCTAAGGACAAACAAGCATACGTGAATGGAAACCAAACATGCACGTGATAATATTTACATAAAAAGACCTCCAAGAGGCCAACATTCAACATAGTTTGGATACACCCCCAGTGGGTGGAACTGCGAAACTTAACCAAAGATTGTTCAAAGACAACAAAGCATGAAAGATAAAGACGGCAGGTCAGGCTGGCGGAGCGGCCGACTGGTTGGCGGAGACGGTCGCGCCGGCTGAAGGAGCGGCCGGCTGACGAACTTCGGCTTGGTCGCCGCCTCCCGCAGAAGGCGCGCTTCCACGCGCCTCGTTGCTGGAGGCACGGTCGGCCTGAGGTCGGCTGGTTGTTCCACCAGCCGGCTCGACGTCTCCGCCGTCGTCATCTTCGTTCTCTTCGCCCTCGTCGCTGGAGGCGATCTCCTCCGCCGAGTCCTCGCCCACCGCCGGGTTCAGCCCGAACCACTCCTCCGGCTGCGCGACACCGTCATCATCGATTTCAGGTGCGAAAACGCTGATGTCGGTGCACTCGGCGATCGTTGAGGCTCGCTGGGCGATAGCCGGCCTCACCTCCTCCAGCTCCGCGTCGGCCTCCATCCGCCAAGTACGCAGCTGGTCCAGGCTCAGTCCTGGGTACCAAGCCCGTACGAATTCCAACGCCCGCCCGGCTCCGAGGCGGGCGGCTGACGCCTTCCAAGCCTCGAAGCGTCCGACTGCGACTTCCAGCCAGTCGGCAGTTCGGCTTGGGGTGCGGGGGATCGTCTCGCCAGGCCAGAGGGCGGCCAGCACCTGCGCCCCCACACGTTGGAGCCGGCGGAGCATCCGGTGGGCCGGCTGCAGCCGCGCCTGGACAGCCAGAAGCTGCTCCTCAAGGGTCCGGTTTGCATCCGGCGCAATGTCGGCCCCCGCTTGACGGCGCGCTTCGCGATGAGCCTCGATGGTTTGGGCAGCGAAGACGGAGTAGCCCGGGAAGTAATCTGCAAGAAACAACAAGCAGCAGTCCAAGATAAGTCAAAAAAACCCAGACGACAAGGGACGGGGGAAGGCCGTGGAAAGCAGCTTACCGTCGATCAAGTCTTCAATCCGGCCGTAGCCTTCCTCCAGGCCTCGCCGGGTCTTGGACCAGGTCGCCGCCGCTATCTCATACTCCGCCAGCACGGCGGCTTCGCTCTCCTTCGCCGCCTGAAGGGCCGTTTTGTGGCTCCCCTCTTGGTCGGCCATCTTCTTGGCCAGGCGATCCCGTTCCTGAGCCAAGGCAGTGCACTCGGCCTCTTTGGCGAAAAGGGCGGCCTTCGCTTCGCCAAGCTCCTTCCTCAAGTCGGCGTTGGCCCCTAAAGACAAAGAAGAAGAAAAATCAATAAGAAAGGAGTCGTCAAGAAAGATTCGACCCGACTGCGCGGCAGTCGGCCCGAATCTCGGGGACTACACCCAGTGGGTGCGCTGGCGCGCCCCCACAGGAGACAAACAAACCAAGTACTTACTTCGGCTGTCGGCCAGGTCGTTGGTCCGCCGGCTCAGCTCTCGAGCCTGGGAGTCGAAGGCGGCAACGCGAAGGTTGTGGTATTCCTGAAAGTTTAGAAAGAAAGCAAAGTGAGGTGGCCGTCGAGAAAGATCCGACCCGACTGCGCAGCAGTCGGCCCGAATCTCGGGGACTACACCCAGTGGGTGCGCTGACGCGCCCCCACGGAAGAAATCAAGAAAGCAAAGTAGCCAAGAGCGAAGGACTTACCCGGACAGAGGTTCGTGTCGACGAGAACTCTTGATTAAGCTACTGCAGCAGGGCGGCTTGAGCTCGTAGCCGGCTTCGGACCCCTTGAGCCGCTGCTTCTAGCTCGCCGGTCCCCCCGATGGGAGTCCACTCGGACACGGCGGAGCTGGCCACCTCCAGATCTCCTGCCGGCTGGCCTGTGCCCGCGGCTCGGCGCGACTCCGGCGGAGCGGCGCCTCCTTCAGCACGCCGGCCCGTCGCCAGCTGCACCTTGAGGCCGGCCCGGCTCCCTGGCACACCTCCGGCCGGCTCCTCCGGCGCCGCTGGCGATCGACCGCCTTGGCCCGCCCCGGTTGGCGCCGCAGGCGGCGTTCTCCCGGCCAAGACCACGGGATCCTCCTCCCTCTCCAACAGCATCGGGTCTTGGATGATCTCCTCCGCCATGGGCAACGGGGTGTTGGGGGCCACGGCTCGGAGGGGAACGACGAGCAGCGGAGGCTGACTGCGCGAGCTTTCCGCCTCCGTCTCTGCAGGAGCCGCCTCCTTCTGGGCCTTGGCTACGGCTTCAGCCTGCCCCTTTGCCGCTTGGGCGGCCGCCTTCTCCGCCGCCTCGCGCTCCTCCCGCGCTTCGCGGGCGTTCCGCTCTGTGGCCTCCCTAAGATTGGCGCGGGGGTCCACGCGGCGGGAGCTCGAAGAACCTACAGCCGGCCCCACGACAGAGCCGCCTGGGCCCCGCTCGAGAGAAAGCGGCGCCCTGTCCAGCAAACGAAGAAAGCTAAGAGTGCATTTGAATAAAAAAGAACAACGTCGAGACTACGGCAAGCGGTTAAAAACTTACGCCGAGACCGCCTGGGGCTGTTTCACGGCTTTGCGGAAGTGGGCCGCCTTCGCGGCCGCCTCCTCTCGCTTCGTCGCCGCGGCGGAGGGCTTGGACTTCTTTGCCCGATGTTTCTGCGCGCCGCCGGCAGCCGGCGCGACGGACGAGCCGGCGCCCTGTTGGTCGGCCGCCGGCTGGCGGCGCGGGACGACTTCGGCTTCGAAGTCATCCGGCCAGTCCTCGAAGCTCGCGGTGAACTTCGAGCCTCCGGGCTCGGTGCTGTCCCCCACGACGGCGTCCTCCATGGCGGCCGCCCCCAAGTCCGGGTCATCAACATCATCCACCGTGCGGTCGGGGACGTACTGGCGCTCGATCCCTGCCGCCCCAGCCAGCGGCGGGAGAAGAGGGTTCTGCATAGAGAGCCGGAAGGTCAGAAGCCGGCCGTCGCGAAGCCGGCTGATGATGAAAAAGAGGATAAAGAGAGAAGCTTACCATGGGTGGAGGATTCGCGCGAGAGTATGGCGCCTTGCCGTACTGCCAGTCCCCGCTGAGCTTGCAATTGGCGATGTAATTAACCATAAGCGCCACCTCCGCGTGGGGCATCTCCCATGTGCTGAGCCGGCTTGGGTCGAACCGGCCGCTCATCTGACACATCATGTGGGGCCGGCTCTGGAGAGGAAGGATCCGGCGCTCCACGAAGGCGGCCACCAAGTCGGCTCCGCGCAGGCCTTCCGGCTGAATGAGCACCCAAAGCCGGGAGATGGCGGCGTTCCCGGCCGGAGACAACGACCGGGATCGGAAGCTCCACGAGGGCTGCCTCCCAGCCGGCGGGCCGGCTACGTAAGCCGGCAAGTTGATGTAGTCTTCTTACTCAGCGACGTTCTTCACATAGAAGTAAGATCTCTGCCAGACCTTCACCGACTGGATCAGGGGGATGGGCGGGAACGGATTGTTCTCGCTCGCCCTCCTCATGGCGATGAAGGCTCCGCAGGGGGCGGGCACGCCGGCGACGACCGTGCCGAGCTTGCTCTGGAAGAATTCTCCCCAGAGCTCCAGGGTGGGGAGCAGCCCCAAGAAGCCTTCGCAGAGGGAGACGAAGGCCGACAGCAGCATCACCGCATTGGGCGTGAGGTGATGCGACTGGAGGTTGTAGAAGTCGAGGAAGGAACGAAGAAACCCGCTCGCCGGGAGGCCGAAGCCGTGCAGGCAGTGCGAGCGGAAGACGACCCGCTCGCCCTCCTCCGGCGCTGGCGAGATCTCCCTCTCGGGCGCCAGACGGACCTGAACGCGGTCGGCGCCGGGCAGGCGCCGGGTCTGGCGAAGGAACTCCACGTGATCCTCGTGGACGTTGGAGCCGTCCCAGGAGCTTGACAGTGCCATGGCGACGAGGTGGCGTGGAGACGCGACGGCGTTGAGGAGGAGGCTGCGGCGGCAGCGAGAGCAAGGAGACGAGGGCTAGGAGGGACGGAGTGGGAGGGGGCGCGCGAACCTCTGTCGCTCCCTCTCCTCCCCCTACTTATAGGCTCATGTGACGGAGTCGAGGAGGCGGGGCGTGGGGAAGCGTGGGGGTCGATCATGCCCACTTCCCACGCCCCACGATTACCGATCCTTAATGGCGAGGCGAAACTGCCTTGAGAAGGCGAGCGGCCCTGTGGGCCACGGGAGATCCGCGCCCGGACCGAGGCTCGTGAGTGGCGGGCCCGGGCCTGCGGCGGCGTCCCATCGGGCGCGTGTGCTCGCAGAATCCTGCCGCCACGTGGCCGCAAGAGGGCCCGTGGTCAGCATGCAGGCCCCTTCTCCTCCCGCTCACGCGGGTTATCAGAAGTCGGCGTACGCCCGCGAAGCCGGCTCTCCGGATAGGAAGCTGACCAAGCTTCTCGTCCCCTTGTTCACCTCGGAGCTCGATCAGCTTCGGGGACTACTGTCGGAGTAAATGGCCATGGGTAGCCTAGCCGGCTTCCCCTGGCACTTCTGCAAAAATTACGAGCCCGCCCGGCTCTCAAAAATCCAAGACACGGGGCCGCCTTCCCCCCGCCGGCTGCGATCTAGGCCGGCTTTGGGAAGGCGGCCCGACTTCAACCTTCATGAGAGGGCCGACTCCAAGAAGCCAGCTACGAGAAAGCCGACTCCTTCAAGCCGGCTCCCCATAAAGTAGTCAAGACCGTACCCACAAAGTTTGCACCCACCTAACGGCGGTGCGACGGGGTATGGCTACAGAAGAGCCTGCCACCCCCGAATCCCGGAGCACGCCTGGCACAGTGCGCCGTACGAGGTAGGCATGACCCGTCCGGCGCAGCACTGTTGCCATGTTGACCTTGGCGTCACCCACGACGGGCCGCCAGCGTGGCCCACAGGCGGTGGGCCCCTTAGAGCAGGGAGGCGGCCGAAGGCGGCCGCGCTTCCAACCAGCCGGCCCAAGACGGAGCCGGCTCCGCCAGCCGGTTCGCCGCTTCCCTCGAAGAGGACGCCCCATTAAGGAGACAAGACGCGGTAAGGCTACAGCGATCACCCGGCAGGCGGCGGTACTGTAGCCGCGCCTACCACGATGAAGCTCACGTCAGCAAGATGAAGCCACAGTGACCAAGGAGTTGACAGCCGGCGGGACCCACCAGCCGGCGGGCCCCAGCAGTCGGCGCAGAAGCCGGCGAGTGCAGTCACAGACGGCTGGGCCCCGCGCCCAGCCGGATTACCATTGTACCCCCAGGGGGTAGGCCTATATAAACCCCCCGGGGCACCCATGCAAAGGGTTCGACCCCCCGCTAGTTCTAGAGACGATACAAGGAGAAGAAGCAGGCTAGCAGTGCCCTTTCTTCCTCCTCGTCCCCCAAACAGCTCAAGGAGCATTGTGTAGCTACTTGATTCATCTAGCGAGCATGCGGAGACCCCGCAGAGCAGCAGTAGGGGTGTTATCTCTTCGGAGAGCCCCGAAGCTGGGTAAGAGCCGCCGGCGTGCGTGTCTACGCCTCATCCCGCTTCCAGGCACCGGCGACGTCTTACTGGTTCCCACACAGATAAGCCACCCGTTGGCATATGTCGCACCTACTACCCGACAAAATAACTAAGTAGTAGGAAATCAATATGATAAAGATAGACCTGGGGGCCATAGGTTTCAGTAGTGGCTTCTCTCGAGAGCATAAGTATTCTACGGTGGGTGAACAAATTACTGTTGAGCAATTGACAGAATTGAGCATAGTTATGAGAATATCTATGTATGATCATGTATATAGGCATCACGTCCGAGACAAGTAGACCGACTCCTGCCTGTGTTGAGATGGACTTTGTCACTGGTTTTCCCAAATTGTTGAAGGGGTAATGATGCTATCTTGTCGTCATTGACCGGCTCTCCAAAGTCGCACATTTCCTCGCCGTCAAAGAAACGATCATTTCTAGTCGTGTGGCAACCCTCTACTTTTCCAGAATTGTTTCACTTCACAGTATTCCACTCGTAATCAGCTCAGACCGTGGTAGCTTATTCCGTTCAAGATTCTGGGCAAGTTTCCAGGAAGCTATGGGAACTCATCTGTCTTTCAGCACTGCATTCCACCCTCAGTCTCAGGGCCAAGTTGAATGCGTCAACCAATTTCTCGAAGACATGCTTCGAGCTTGCGTCATTTCCTTTGGCAAGAAATAGGAGGAATCTCTCCCGTATGCTGAGTTCCCTTACAACAATAGCTATCAAGCCAGTTTGAAGATGACCCCATTTGAAGTCTTGTATGTACGGAAGTGTCGAACCCCTCTAAACTGGTTAGAAACTAAGGAATGTCCCTCTATAGTCCGAATATTATCCAACACACGAAGAACAAGTCCGCATCATTAGCTAGAATCTCAAGACTACTCAGTCACATCATAAAAGTTAGTATGACTGTCATCATAAGGACATGGTCTATCAACCTGGCAAAAAGGCTTATCTTCGAGTCTCACCGTTGAATGGTGCTCACCGCTTCGAGATCAAGGCAATCTTGCTCCTCGCTATATTGATCCATTCACTATTCTCAAAAAGCATGGAAAAGTGGCATATCAATTGGAGCTTCCGCCGAACCTTTCTTAGGTTCACGATGTGTTACACGTGTCATAGTTCCACCGCTGCTTCAAGGACCCAATCCGAGTAGTGGATCATTTAGTTCCCAAGTTGCAACAAGACCTCTCTTATAAAGAGCATCCGGTCCACATTCTCGACCAAGCTGAACGCCACACCTATCAGAAGGCGATAAAGTTCCTCAAAGTCTAGTGGTCACATCATTTTGGAGACGTAGCCACTTGGGAACACGAGGATCGCCTGCATGATGACTACCCAACACTGTTTCCTTCTACCTCTTAAATCTCGGGACAAGATGTCTTGTAGTGGAGGAGAATTGTAACGCTCGGATAATTAAGCAACAGTAATTCCCTGCTAATGACGCCACGTCACGACGATCACTGTTGTGGATCTCGTGATGGTTCAAAAACGATTCAAATTCATATTTAAAATAAAGGCAAACAACAAAAAATTTCAAACATTAAAACTAAAATGTTCTACATGTGCCAAATAAATAATAAGTAATTATGGTGGGGAATCCACATTTACATAAAATGGTTAAATGCACTAAAATAATAGAAACCACGACAAAGAATTAATTAAATGCCTTTTGTATTTTATAAAATAGTAAACTATTTATTTAGTTACCCAAAATTAATGGGGCACTAGCATAATCATTATTACTAAATTAGGACTTTCTTTTATATTTTGTAAAACTAAAATAATTATAATCTAAAATAAAAACAGAAAAAAAGAAAAATAAAAAGGGAAAAGAAAAGAAATAAAATAATGAAAAAGGGGGGCAACCCCCTCGCTGGGCCTTGGCACCTACTCACCCTCGCCTTTGCTCGCCCGCCGCACCCTTGCCATGCCCGCGTAGCCACTGCCTCGCTGCGCTCCGGGCTGCGTTGCTGCTCGCCGCTCGCGCCACTCGCTCGCCTGCGACCGCCTCGGTCTCGCACCCGCGTCCACCAGCCGTTGCCTCTAGCCAGCGCTCGCTCGACCCCGCTCTGGCCTCGCCGCGTCTTTCCCCACGGCTAGCTGCGCCTGGAGCCAGCTCCCGGGCGGCACCCACACCCGGCTCCGCCCCTGAGCCCGTTAGCCGTGCTCGATCTAATGGCCATATGGGCCACTACCAAGGGGGCCCCATGCCCCTTTTTATTAAAAGAAAAAAGAACACAAAAAGAAATTTTAAAAATAATAGTAATAAAATTAATTAATTAATTAATTGAAGAATTGATTAACCATGTTAATTAATCCTAATTATCTGCTTAGTCAAACTGTGACAATGACAGTGGGACCCACACGTCAGTTTGACTCAGTCAACAGAACGTTGACTGCTGACATCATGCTGATGCAGTAAACTAGATTTTGATTTAAATTAAATCTGTTAATTCCAGAAATGAATTAAAACTCTGAAAATTAATATAAAATAAACCATGTCTCGGATGAAAATATTTTGTACATGAAAGTTGCTCATAAAAACGAGACAAATCCGAATACGCTCATTGTTTGTCTGCCACACATACCTAACATAGCGAACATACAACCGTCCCCCTCTGTTTCATCTGTCCAAAAATGCCAAATAGTGGGGATACTTTCCCGGATGTTTCCCCCCTTCGCGAGTAGCACCTAGTACCGCATTAGGGCATACCTAGCACCACTCATTGTCATGTCATGCATCACATGCATCTGTTTGCACTGTTTGCACTGTATTCATTGTTTCTCCCCCCTCTTCTCTCTGGTAGACTTTGATACTGACGCCACTGCTGCCCCGATCGACTACTGTGTTGACGACCCCTCCTTCTCAGAAGAACTTCTAGTCAAGCAAAATCTCCTTGATCATCCCGATACCGTCTACTCCTTCTCTCTACTACTTGCATTAGATTAGTGTAGCTATTACTGCTTTAGGACGATCCTATTCTGCTACATAGCCTGTCTTTGTTACTTATGTTGTTACCTTTACCTGCAATCTTAAAATGCTTAGTATAGGATGCTAGTTTTCTATCAGTGGCCCTTCATACTTGTCCGTCTGCCATGCTATACTATCAGGTTGTGATCACTTTGGGAGGTGATCACGGGTATATACTTTATACTACTACATACTTACGTTATTGTTCAGATGTGGGGGCTGAAGGAACAGGTGGTTCCACCTAGGTAGTGATGGGCCTGGGTTCCAGAAGGCCCCCGAGTGTTACTATGTGGCGGAGCGATGGGGCAGGTTGTGACCACCCATGTGAGAGGTGGGCCTGGTCCTTGGCCGGCGTCCGCGGTTACATCAATTAACATGCTTAACGAGTTTGGATATTTGATCTGAGTTGGTCATTGACCTATACGTGCTAACAACCACATGGCACAAGATATGGTTAGTCAACATCGTAGTATTAGCCGAAGCTCTTCAGACGTTAGCGACTGAGCGGCGCGCGCCGGATTGGACTAGAACACCTGCACTTGTATAAGGGGGCTAGGTCTGCTTCCGGTCGCCCACGCAACATGCAAGAGTGCAACGGGCGATGGGCCCAAGACCCCTGCGCGCTTAGGACTTAGACTAGCATGCTGACCTCTATGTTAGGCCTAGGTAGGGCTGTGATGTGTTGATCTTCTGAGGCTGGACATGACCCAGGAAAGTGTGCCCGGCCAGAGGGATCGAGCATGTTGGGTAATGTGGTGCACCCCTGCAGGGAAGATTGATCTATTCGAATAGTCGTGTCCACGGTAACAGGATGCTTGCAGTTGTATTCCGACCTCATGACAACTAGAACTGGATACTTAATAAAACACACCCACATAAGTTCTATAACTTGGTGATTACTTTCCCATAGGGTGAGAAGGCGAGGATCGACGGGTAGGATTATGCTATACATTTTTACTTAGTTAACTTACCAGCTACCCTCTTCTATATCCTTCAAGATGGAGGCTGCCAGAAGCGTAATCTTTGATAGGACTAGCTTCTCCCCCTCTTATTCTGGCATTCTCCTGCCTAGTCTACAGATACTACCCCTTTCATTGATACCGATGCATATGTAGTATAGATCTACTGTGAGTGTTGCGAGTACTTTGGATGAGTACTCACGGTTGCTTTGCTTCCCCCTTTTCCCCTATACCCGGTTGTTGCGATAAGATGTTGGAGCCCAGGAGACAAACGCCACCATCGACAATGACTCCTACTACACCGAGGGTGCCTAAACTACAAAAAAGGACACATCCGTGACATTTTGGGTCGAACGAATTTTTTTCTGTCATGCTTATGACACTTCTATGACGATAATTGTGACAAAACCCGATATCATCATAGATGTGGTGGGGTCCTACTTCCTTGACAAAAAATAATGATAGAAAATGGGCTTTTCATCCTTGGCGGGTCGGAGACGCGACTGCATGACATTCTTTGGGCCGTCCATGACGGAAAAAACCATGGTAGAAGCGAGGGCGAGGAAAATATGTGGGGAGTTCCTGGTTAGGGTGGGTAGTCGGGGGCCAAGACGTGCGCGTTTCTCTCGTACATATGCGTGTGTGTGCGAGTCGTTGGGCTCTAACTGAACCCGAGCGAGGCGTTGGGCTCTAACTGAACCTAAGCGATTGCACTGTAGGCTACACGTTACTGAACCCGAGCGACCGATCGATCCCTTGCTGTTAACTGAACCCGAGTGACTCCTTTGCTACTGCTGCTAATTGAAGTCGATTGATGCTGCTTATGGATGAACAGTTCCCGGTGGGGGGGTTGGATGAACAGGACCGCGTGGTAGTAGAGGCCGTTGCCGCTAGATGAACAGGACCCCGATCGAGGCGGTTGGGGCTGGATGAACAGGACCTTGTGGAGGGCTGGATGAACAGGACCCCGTGGAGGGTTGGTTGAACAGTAGCTGGTGGAGGGCTGGATGAATAGTAGCCCGTGGAGGGGTAGTTGAACAGGACCCCGTGGAGAGGGCTGGTCGAACAGTAGCCGATGGAGGAGCGCGCAGTGGAGGCTGGATGAACAGGAGCCCGTGGATGAACAGTCGCAGGTGGAGGCTGGAGGAGGTCGAAAGTAGATGAATAGTAGCCCGTGGAGGCAGTCGACGGTGGAGATGAACAGTATCCCATGGAGTCCCATTTTGCGGTACGCCACACCCCTCCCGATGAACAGGACCCCCGTTGCAACCATAGCGCTCCAACACAAGTCGTTTCCTTCGTTTTGCGGCACGCCACACCCCTGCCGATCAACGGGACCCCGTTTCGACCGTAGGAGATCCATTTCCTCCATTTTACGGTATGCCAGACCCCTCCCGATGAACAGGATCCCGTTTCGACCGTGGCCGATCGAACACAAGGCCGTTTCCTCCGTTCTGCGGTACGCCATGCCTCTTTCCCATCGATTGTTCCGTCCAAGCTGGTTGGCTCCTGATGAACACGGCGTATTCCGACCCTGTCGGTTGCCTCCCGATGAACAGGACGTTGTTTCTCTGTTCCGACCCAGCCGGTTCGCTGCCCGATGAACAGGACGCCGTTGCTGCCGCCCGTTGCCTCTCCATGTACACAAGCCCTAGCCGTCCGTATATATATGTGCGAGTAGGCGTTTGAGACCCCGCCCATATGTACGTACGTGGCCGTATTTACTTTCTTGCACCCTGGCCGTTGTACGTACGCATACATGCTACGTGTGCGCCTCTACTATGACATGTGCGCACCTCTACTACGACATGTGTCCTTCCTTACACGGCCACGGTTCATCGCTGCAGCCTGTAGACAGACCGATTGTATGTACGTACACGTTCGCGACCAGAATGACAACTCTACGTACGCTTCGACCAGGTGGGTCCTGACTATCAGGCACATCCTTGCGTGTGAAGATGTAGCTGGTGGGTCCCAGCAGTCAGCAGGGCGAATCATTTTTTTCCCATAATATGGACGCACTTCCATTTGTGTGAAGATGTAGCTGGTGGGTCCCAGCAGTCAGGGGGAAACGTTTTTTTCTTGAAATACGGTGGCCCGTCCGGTGGGTCCCTGCTGTCAGGTGGTGGAATAATTATTTTGTGCTAATAAGGAAGCACTTGTCAGTGACCTGGGAACGGGGTTCCCCAGACTTGCCTGCCTGTGGCCCACGGCGTGGCTCCACCAGCGGCCCTGTACGACCCATCTTCATCAGCTAACACTCAAGAACCTCACGAGGATCTAAGCCTTGCGAGGCGGACGATGCAAGACCTCCTCGGGGGCGGCCTCACCAGGATGGCTCGCGAGGGGCGTAGAGATCAAGGCGGGGGGCACCTCGCGAGGTCCCTGTGATGCAAGCCATGATGACCAAGGCCAGGGGGCACCAGGCGGGCGCCAGCGCACGCAGTGTCCTCGTTTCCTCTTTGGTGCTAAAGGGACAGGCGCAGGCATGAAGTTCCGAGGCATCAGGCAAAGGTTTCCATATCGGTGCAACAAGACCAAGACCAGCAGGAAGGCAGGACGGAGGTCACCATGGAGCCCAGGACGGTGTCACCACCAGAGCCTTTGGCAGGCGAAGACCACCTTTTGTCAAGATAGCTTGTACTAGTTGTCTCCCTTCAAATTTGGCCGTTGTTGGATCGCTTCCTGCCTACATTTGGGAAAGGACTAGGGCCTCTAGAAATAGGACTAGCCACCACCATAGTCGGGGAGGATCTCATCTGAAACGAGACCCATTCCACCAAGGCCACCACACAAGCTCATCAAGCTCAAGAACACCTCTCCTTAGGAGGCTGTTCATCCCTGGTACTTGTTCATCCTCAGCCCAGGAGGCAATCCACCACACCACACCGGAGTAGAGTATTACACCACAATGGTGGACCAAACCAGTATAAACCCTGTGTCCTTTGTTCTGCAAGTTCGACGTGTTTAGCTCTCGGATCATGGTGAGAGCGTGAGCTAGGGGGAGAGATCTTCATGCGAACCTCAAGGGTTTTTCCGGAACCCAAAACTGACATTTGGCGCGCCGTCCCTCAAGGGGGGAGAGATCTCCGCTTGCTTCATCCAGCTCCATAGCAAACGCCGTCCCTCTATCTAGACCGGCGGGCGCCTGCGGATGCGCCGTAGGTGTCCGGGCCTTCACCCACACCTTGCGGCAGGTGCGGTGGCCATGCAAGTTCAAGCCAGAGATGCCGCCCCGCTACGATGGCGCGGCAGATCCGGCAGCCTTCCTGCAGGTGTATGAGAAGGCCGTCCTCGAAGCCGGAGGCGACGACCAGGTCATGGCCAACTGGTTCCCCCTGGCCCTGGCCGGTGTGCCATGCGCCTGGCTGCTCAGCCTGCCAGGATCTTCAGTGGCCTCCTAGGAGGAGCTGCGATGTCTCTTCATCACGTGCTTCGTGGCACAGGCGCCTCTCGCCGTAGCAGCCCTCCTCGGCGGCTCGCAAGCAACGCCCTCGGACCGTCACACCAAGCCGTTCTTTCGCCAGATTGGTGCCACCTCCGTGCGGCAAGGAGCTCCCCCGGTTGGGCGGTGCCCAAGGCCGACCTCACCTTCGACTCCGGGGAACACCCCGTCACCATCGTCAGCTTGGGCATTCTCCCAATGCTTTGCATGCCCACCATCTGCATCGTAGCCGTCACCAAGACCCTCATCGATGACGGCCCCGGTCTCAACGTGCTCTCTGTGGAGGCTTTTAGCCTTCTTCATGTACCACTCCAATGGCTCCGCCCCAGCAAGCCCTTCTCCGGGGTCGGCAGCGGCTCCACCAGCCCATTGGGACAGATCCACCTTCCCGTGACCTTTGGCCGCCGCGACAACTACTGCACCGAGCTGATCGACTTCGACATCGCCCGCATCAGCCTCCCATACAACACCATCCTCGGATACCCGGCTCTGGCTCAGTTTATGGTGGCGACCCATCCGGCCTACAACCTCAAGAAGATGTCCGGGAGCAAGGACATCCTCACTGTAGTTGGAGATACCAAGGAGGCTCTGGCAGCGCTCAAGTGTGCCCTCAAAACCACTACGTCAGCGTGACCGGCCAGCAAGGCCACCCCAGGGGTTAAGGAGGCCGCGCCAGCAAAGAAGAAGCAGTTGTTCACTCAAGATCGGGCCGAAACCAAGAAGGTGCTAGTTGAGGAAGATGGGTCCTCAGGAGCCACCTTCACCATAGGCGCCAACCTCGACCCAGATCAAGAGGAGGCATTGGTGAGGTTCCTGCGTGCGAACAAGGACGTATTCGCCTGGGAACCCAAGCAGCTAGTAGGAGTCCCAAGAGGGGTGATCGAGCATCACTTGAGGGTGTGCCCCAATGTGCGCCCTGTGAAGCAGAAGGCGCAACGACAGTCCACAGAGAAGGAGTCCTTCATCGTCCAGGAAACCCACAAGCTGGAGGCAGTGGGTGTCATTCATGAGGTTCGGTACCCGAGTGGCTAGCAAACCCCGTCGTCGTACCAAAGAAAGGCGGGAAGGAGCGGATGTGTGTTGACTTCACCAACCTTAACAAGGCATGTCCCCAAGACCTGTTCCCGCTCCCGTGCATCGACCAGATCATCGACTCCACCGCCGAATGCGACATGCTGTGCTTCCTGGACGCATTTTTAGGCTATCACCAGATCAAGATGGCAGTGGAGGATGTAGAGAAGACGACCTTCCTGACCCCGTGTGGGGTGTACTGCTACACTTGCATGCCATTCGGGCTGCGCAACGCAGGCGCGACCTTCCAACGGCTGATGCACATCGCCTTGGGCCAGCAGCTTAGGAGGAACGTAGAGGCCTACATCGACGACATTGTGGTAAAGTCTCGGGAGGCAAGAACTTTGATTCAAGACCTGGAGGAGACCTTCGCAAGCCTGCGCCAGGTAGTCCCGTGGCTCAACCCAGAGAAGTGCGTGTTCGGTGTCCCCTCTGGCAAGCTACTGGGCTTCCTCGTATCCCACAGGGGGATTGAGGCTAACTCGGAGAAGGTCAAGGCGATAGAAGACATGAGCCCACCACAAACTCTCAAGGAGATGCAGAAGGCTGCAGGCTGCGTGACCTCGCTAGGGCACTTTATCTCCAAGCTGGGAGAGCGCGCCCTGCCATTCTTCAAGCTGATGAAGAAGAAGGGCCCGTTTGAGTGGACCCCGAAGGCTGACTAAGCGTTTCAAGACTTAAAAAGATACCTGACCAGCCCTCCGATGATGGTGGCGCCTCGCCCTCTCGAACCCCTGGAGCTTTACCTTGCTGCCACTCCCTACTCCGCTAGCGCAACTCTACTGGCGGTTCAGGAAGAGCGCCAGGCCAAGGGGCTGTCGTGCCGTGCCGTGCCCCCAGCGGAGGCGATATAGGACCCAGAGGGCACCGCAAAGGCTGCAGCAAC
Source organism: Triticum urartu (assembly GCF_003073215.2). Taxonomy (NCBI): domain Eukaryota; kingdom Viridiplantae; phylum Streptophyta; class Magnoliopsida; order Poales; family Poaceae; genus Triticum; species Triticum urartu. Next base: position 72,963,236 of record NC_053025.1, read on the forward strand.
GTCAACGAGCGACCAGGCCCAGCAAGGCAGCGTTCGTGGGCCAGCAGAGGCCCCAGTAGGCGACCGGGCTCTTGGGGTCCCGTCACCTGAGGAGACGCCCCAACTTCCGGCAGGCGCAGGCACAGGCTCCGTCGACGTTCCCGCTCTCGTCGAGCACCCAGTGTATTTCATCAGCACGGGACTGCGGGATGCAAGGGCACTGTACCCCATGCCTCAGAAGCTCTTGCTCGCACTTTTGGTGGCCTCGCGTAAACTGTGGCACTACTTCCAAGGTCACCCAATCAAGGTCGTCTCGGCCTACCCGCTGGAGAGGGTACTCAGGAGCCCCAACGCTGCTGGAAGAGTCGCCGAATGGAACATCGAGCTGCAAGCATTCCAGCTGTAGTTCAGTACAACTAGGGTCATCATGGGGGGCGCGCTCATTGACTTCGTGGAAGAATGGACTGATGCCCCGGGGTTTGAAGCAGGCGAGGACCGATCTCTCTCGCCGGGAAGTGAAGCACTAGATGGCTGGGTCATGTATTTCGATGGCGCGTTTGCACACCAGGGCACAGGACCTAGAGCAGTGCTCATCTCGCCAACTCATGACAAGCTCTATTATGCCGTGCAGCTCTGCTTCCAGCAAGGTGAGAAGGTCTCCAACAACATCACAGAGTACGAAGGCCTCATCGCTGGCCTCAAGGCCGCGGTGGGCCTGGGGGTGAAGCGCCTCACCATCATGGGCGAGTCGCAGCTCCTCGTCAACTTCTCCAACAAGGTATACGAGCCGAAGGACAAGCACATTGAGGCATACCTCGCGGAGGTACGCAAAATGGAAAAGCATTTCCTAGGTCTAGAGTTGCAGCACGTGCCTCGTGGCACCAACAAGGAGGCCGACGACATCACCAAAAGGGCGTCCAAGAAACAACCCCAAGAGCCTGGCATCTTTGAGGAGCGGCTCTTCAAGCTGTTGGCAGCACCTCTGCTTTCGGGGCAGGCGCCGCCTCGGCAGGAGCTCCCCAAAATACCTGCCTCGGGAGCCCCGTCCTGCGGCCCGACCTAGGGGGCGCGCCTACTCCTGGCGCTTGAGCCCCAGGACGGGTGCTGGACCAAGGAGTTCTAGGAATACCTGACGCAAGGGACGCTACCGGAGAAAGAGGAGGATGTGGAGCTCGTGGCCTGACAGGCTACGGCATACTGCATCCAGGACGGTGAGTTATACAGGAAGCGGCCAAATGATTTTTCCTTGTGATGCATCTCTAGAAAACAGGCGAGCGAGTTGCTAGCCGACATACACGGCGAAGACTACGGGCACCACTCATTGTCACGAACCCTTGTCGGCAAGGCGTTTCCCAGCGGGTTCTACTGGCCTACGGTGCTCACCGATGCAACCGAGCTGGTGAAGTCCTGCGAGGCCTACCAATTCCACGCCAAGCAGATCCATCAGCCAGCTCAGGGCCTCCAGACCATCCCGCTCTCATGGCCGTTCATGGTCTGGGGGCTGGATATCTTAGGCCCGTTCCCTCGAGCGCCTTGGGGCTACCGCTACCTTTACGTCGCCATTGACAAGTTCACCAAATGGGCGGAGGTAGAAGCCGTCTGCACCATCCCGGCCAGATCTGTGGTCAAGTTCATCAAGGGTCTCATGAGCCGGTTTGGGTCCCTAATCGCATCATCATCGACAATGGCTTGCAGTTCACTAGCAACCTCTTCAAGACATATTCTGCTAACCTTGGAACGCAGATCTGCTACGCTTCGGTGGCACACCCCAGGAGCAACAGTCAAGCCGAACGCACCAACGTGGAGGTCCTGAGAGGCCTCATGACCAGGACCTTCAAGAAGAAGCTTGAGGCCTGCGGCAAGGGATGGCACGAAGAGATCTAGTCTGTGCTATGGTCCATCCGCACCATCGCCACCAAGCCAACAGGAGAGACCCCATACTTCCTCGCCTATGGAGCAGAAGCGGTTCTCCCTCACAAGGTCAAGCATCGCTCCGCGCGGGTCCTGGCGTTTGATGAGACGCAGCAGGACGCCATGCGGGGGATGGACCTTGTGCTGGGGGAGGAACACCTCCATGAAGCCTTCCTCCGAGCGGCAAGGTGCCAGCAGGCGCTATGACGGTACCATTGTCGTAGCGTCCGCTCCAGGACGCTCGAGGTAGGTGATCTCGTCCTAAGGCGGGTGCTCTCTAGGGAAGGGCTGCACAAGCTCTCGCCCATGTGGGAGGGCCCGTTTAGGATCGCCCATGTCTCCAGGCCTGACGCCGCGTGCCTGGAGACGCAGGACGGGATCCCCATCCAGAATGCCTGGAACATCCAGCACCTCCGGAAGTTCTACCCATGAAGCAAGGCCCAGCGCCTATGAAGCAAGGACCCATGCTTGTGAAGGTCTCCACTCGTGACACTCTCACGTAATAATGAGTGGGGCTCTACATCTCAGGAGTGCGGCCCTCGGGCCTCGGGGGCTCCCTCCCATGTCCTAGTGGCAGCACTTAGCTCCATGCTGGTGAGAAGACTAGACTAGGTGTTGGACGCGGCTTTTCATTTGCGTTTCGTAGTTGGCTTGCCCTTTTTTCTTAATGAAAGTTCGCATTCTAGTTTTTCTTGTCATCTTGGTTCGATCGCCTTTTCCTCTGTTCTTCACTCGGTTCTTTGTTTTCGCCCATACTCTCTCTCACCTGCCTCGCGAGGGGGCTGGACGGGTGCACTCGTGAGCGCTTTTCCTGTTCTTCACGAGGCATCCTCGCTCGAGCTCACAAGATGGCGCTCCTCCATTAATCTGTGCCCCTCGGGTACCGTGATGCGGAGCTCTGGGTCATGGTCGGCCGCGCCTACGACATGGGTTTGGACGAACAAGAGGTTCTTAACAAATTTTTGTAGTTCCTCGACGCCTCCCAAGCCAACGGCAAGGAGATCTCACCAGCTACTGGGAGAGGTGCGCCTCACGAGGCGGAAACTACTTCAGACACATCAAGCTAAGTTATCTCTACACGCCTACATAAAACGCTGATACTGCAACACGACATAGGAACGATAAACATAACATAGCGACTTGGAAATCATGGTTCGTTGCACACCCCTGTAGGGCCCCATACTTGTTTCTTATTAAATGCAAGAAGGAAAGAACAAAACAAAAGTGGTGCGCACCCCCATGGCGGTTCGTGAGGGTAGGCCCTCGGTGCCCCCTGGACTCAACCAAACCCCTCCTCGCGCTTCACTAGGGGCGCGGTGATGAGACGACCCGCTATCGCCTTCGAAGCGGGTGCGGCGGCTGGTCATAGCCACCGCTCCTGGAGCTGTCGCCGGAGGAGAGCCGCGGTAACTGGACGAGGCACAGCCAATGCAGAGGACGAGGCCACCTTCATCCTCGTCACGACCGTAGCCAAGGCCAAGCACCTCGTCGCCTTCGTTGTCCTTGGGGCAGCATCCGACGCGGCGACCATCTTTCCCAAATACTCGCATGCAGAGGGTCGCGTCGCCATCGTACATGAAGTGGAGGGTACACCGCCTGCCCAGGCCGCGCACGCGGGCAAACATCTGCCAGCCACGGGCCGGGGCTGCATTCCCTGCGATAGAGACTTCCACCGCGACCCATGAAGCCTTGCCGCAGTAGCCGTCCGACTGCAGCCAGAGACCGCTTGGACCTGTGGCTGGCAGTTCGCTGACAAAGAACCGCGGGAGCTGAAGCCAGGTGCCGGCCGGGTTCTCCGACCACATGATGAACTCCAGCAGCACCTCCGCCGATTGGAAGTGCGGCCGAGGAAGCCGCGCAACCATGGCGCGCCTCACTTCATCGACGGGACTGCCACGACCTGGGCGACTCCCACTGCACGAGGAGGCGCTGCCGCGGCCGTGAGGGGCCACGGTGGGGGTCGCGGCGTACTTACACGGGCGACCACGCCCCTTCTTGGGTGGCGGCGAGCCGGGCCCCTCCCAGCGGGCCTTGCCCTTTTCTGTGGCCGAGAACCTCTTCACTGGCGCCATAGGTGTCGCTGCTAGTAGTGAAGAAAGGGAGAATAAACAGGAGAAGCGAAGGAAGAGATGGGTGATGGGGGCTCCACGATCTTAGGTAATAATGACCCTTTTCTGCATGCAATAGGGACTCGTCAAGTCGGGCAGTTGCCGAGGCAGCGTGGGGAAGCGGAGACGCCCATGTCCCATTAATCGCCACGCGTCAACCGAGGTCGTAGGCTGTTGGGACCCGCGGCACTCCATACTGGCCCCTTGGCTTCGCCTCGAAGCCAAGTCCGAGCACGCCTTGGGCCCGGGGGCTACTGTCGACGTCCTGGGAACGGGGGTCCCTAGACTTTCCTGCCTGCAGCCCACGGCATGGCTCCACCAGTGGCCCTGTACGACCCATCTTCATGAGAGAACACTCAAGACCCTCGCGAGGGTCTAAGCCTCGCGAGGCGGACGATGCAAGACCTCCTCGGGGGTGGCCTCACCAGGCTGGCTCACGAGGGGCGGAGAGATCAAGGCGGGGGGGGGGGGGGACCTCGCGAGGTCCCTATGACGCAAGCCATGACGACCAAGGCCAGGCGGGCGCTGATAACCGACAAGTATAGGGGATCGCAACAGTTTTCGAGCGTAGAGTATTCAACCCAAATTTATTGATTCGACACAAGGGGAGCCAAAGAATATTCTCAAGTATTAGCAGCTGAGTTGTCAATTCAACCACACCTAGAAACTTAATATCCGCAGCAAAGTGTTTAGTAGCAAAGTAATATGATAGTAGTGGTAGCGGTAGCAAAAGGTAATGGTAACAAAAGTAGTGTTTTGGGTATTTTGTAGTGATGATAGCAATAGCAACGGAAAAGAAAATAAGCGAGGAACAATATATGGAAAGCTCGTAGGCAATGGATCAGTGATAGAGAATTATGCCGGATGTGGTTCATCATGTAACAGTCATAACCTAGGGTGACGCAGAACTAGATCCAATTCATCAATATAATGTAGGCATGTATTCCGAATATAGTCATATGTTCTTATGGAAAAGAACTTGCATGACATCTTTTGTCCTACCCTCCCGTGGCAGCGGGGTCCTAGCGGAAACTAAGGGATATTAAGGCCTCCTTTTAATAGAGTACCAGACCAAAGCATTAACACATAGTGAATATATAAACTCCTCAAACTACGGTCATCACCGATAAGTATCCCGATTATTGTCACTTCGGGGTTAACGGATCATAACACATAATAGGTGACTATAGACTTGCAAGATAGGATCAAGAACTCTCATATATTGATGAAAACATAATAGGTTCAGATCTGAAATCATGGCACTCGGGCCCTAGTGACAAGCATTAAGCATACCAAAGTCATAGCAACATCAATCTCAAAACATAGTGGATACTAGGGATCAAACCCTAACAAAACTAACTCGATTACATGATAAATCTCATCCAACCCATCACCGTCCAGCAAGCCTACGATGGAATTACTCACGCACGGCGGTGAGCATTATCAAATTGGTGATGGAGGAAGGTTGATGATGACGATGGCGACGGATTCCCATCTCCGTAGCCCCGAACGGACTCCAGATCAGCCCTCCCGAGAGGTTTTAGGGCTTGACGACAGAGACGTATCAACTCCCCCGAGCTTAAACCTTTGCTTGTCCTCAAGCAATTCAGTTGACAAACTAAAAGTGATAAAGAAAAACTTTTACAAATGGTGTTTTCTCTTGTTGTTGTAAATATGTAAAGCCAGCATTCAAGTTTTCAGCAAAGGTTATGAACTAACCATATTCACAATAACGCTTAGGTCTCATGTTTACTCATATCAATGGCATAATCAACTAGCGAGCAATAATAATGAATCTCGAATGACAACACTTTCTCAAAACAATCATAATATGATATAACAAGATGGTATCTCACTAGCCCTTTCTGATAGCGCAAAGCATAAATGCAGAGCACCTTCAAAGATCAAGGATTGACTAGACATTGTAATTCATGGTAAAAGAGATCCAGTCAAGTCATACTCAATGTAAACTAATAGTAATGAATGCAAATGACAGCGGTGCTCTCCAACTGGTGCTTTTTAATAAGAGGATGATGACTCAACATAATAGTAAATAGATAGGCCCTTCGCAGAGGGAAGCAGGGGTTTGTAGAGGTGCCAGAGCTCAGTTTTGAAATAGAGGTGAATAATATTTTGAGCGGTATACTTTCATTGTCAACATAACAACCAAGAGATGGAAATATCTTCCATGCTACACACATTATAGGCGGTTCCCAAACAGAATGGTAAAGCTTATACACCCCTCCACCAACAGGCATCAATCCATGGCTTGCGCGAAACAACGAGTGCCTGCAACTAACAAGAGTCCCAGGGGGAGTTTTCTCGTGGGCATCCCGGTGACCAGTCATTTTCTCGTGAGTGAGGAGCGGAGTCCACTCCTCTTGAGAATAACCCGCCTAACATGGAAGATACGGACAGTCCTAGTTGATACATGAGCTATTCGAGCATAAAAAACAGAATGTTTATTTGAAGGTTTAGAGTTTGGCACATACAAATTTACTTGGAACGGAAGGTACATACCGTATGTAGGTAGGTATGGTGGACTCATATGGAATAACTTTGGGGTTTATGGAGTTGGATGCACAAGCATTATTCCCACTTAGTACAGGTGAAGGCTAGCAAAAGACTGGGAAGCGACCAACTAGAGAGCGACAATAGTCATGAACATATGCATTAAAATTAATCAACACCGAATGCAAGCATGAGTAGGATATAATCCACCATGAACATAAATATCGTGAAGGCTATGTTGATTTTGTTTCAACTATATGCGTGAACATGTGCCAAGTCAAGTCACTTAAATCATTCAGAGGAGGATACCACCCTATCATACCACATCACAACCATTTTAATAGCATGTTGGCACGCAAGGTAAACCATTATAAGCTCCTAGCTAATCAAGCATGGCACAAGAAACTATGATTTGTAGTTGTCATTGCAAACATGTTTATTCATAATAGGCTGAATCAGGAACGATGAACTAATCATATTTACAAAAACAAGAGAGGTCGAGTTCATACCAACTTTTCTCATCTCAGTCAGTCCATCATATATCATCATAATTGCCTTTCACTTGCACGACTGAATGATGTGGATAATAATAATAGTGCACGTGCATTGGACTAAGATGGAATCTGCAAGCATTCAATAAACAGGAGAAGACAAGGCAATATAGGCTCTTTTGTCAGATCAACAATAATGCATATAAGAGCCACTTCAACAATTTAATCATGGTCTTCTCCTATCGACCCCCTAATAAAAGAAAAGAAATAAAACTATTTACATGGGAAAGCTCCCAACAAGCAAAAGAAGAACCGGAAATCTTTTTGGGTTTTCTTTTTGATTACTACTACAAGCATGTAAAGTAAACTAATTAAAAGATACAACTAAGTTTTTTGGTTTTTCTTAAGGTTTATTAAACACACAAAAAGAAAGCTTAAAAAGGAAAGTAAACTAGCATGGATGATACAATGAAAAGTATGAGCACCGACATCTAGCAATGAGTGTGTGGACATGAATATAATGTTGGTGACAAATACGTACTCCCCCAAGCTTAGGCTTTTGGCCTAAGTTGGTCTATGGCCACGGTTGGCCTGGCGGATATCCATAGTAATAGTTGGGGTCGTACTGAGATGCAGCGGTTATTGCCTCCTGAGCTGCAGCGTGGCGACGAGCAGCCTCTGCCCTCCTCTCATACTCATATGCCACATCTCTAGTAATAACATACTTTCCTTTTGCCTGATAATCAAAGAAGGCATGAGCAGGGAGAGTAATACGGATAGCACGACGTCTGTCAAAGATTAAGCGATACTGGAGAGGTGATTCATTCCTCTCGACAAACTGGTGGTGAACCATAGCATTAAAGTCTAGGTAAGCAGGAGGTAATTCAATATCATCATTACGTATAGTTACACCAAGAAAATCAGCTAAGCTGGTTGCATAAATTCCACCAAAGAAATCTCCATTAAATCTATTAAGATGCAACCTACGTGCAACAATGGCTCCCAAATTATAAGATTTATCTCCTAACACAGCACTCCTAAGAATACTGAGGTCAGGGACACACATATGACATGCCTCATCTTTACCATTAATGCATCTACCTATGACGAGAGCAAAATAATGTATAGCAGGAAAGTGAATGCTCCCTATGGTAGCTTGTGTTATATCTCTAGATTCCCCCACAGTTATACTGGCAAGAAAATCTCTAAATTCAGATTTGTGAGGTTCCCTGATACTACCCCATTGTGGAAGTTTGCAAGCAGTGGTAAAATCCTCTAAGTCCATAGTGTAGGAATTTTCATAAAGATCAAACAGGACAGTTGGAGAATTATGTGAAGATGAAAATTCAAACCTCCGCACAAAGGAACTAGTGAGATAGTGGTACTGACGGCATTTTTCTTCCTCGAAGCTCACAAGATCAACGTTACGCAAATATGTGTTAAATTCTTCCTTAATCCCCGCTCGATCCATGAAGTCCTCTGAAGACCATTCACAAGGCCGCACTGGAGCGTCCCTTGGTGGCTCATCATCAGCATCACACATTGCAAGCCCGGGCTCTTGTTTCCTTGAAGAGCCACCTTGGTACATTTTCCTAAACATATTTCTTCCTCTGAAAAATTTCTGAAATTTTTAGTAACTTCAAGTAAAAGTAAACCAAGCTCAATAAAATTGATAGCAACTACTCCTACAAGTCCCTAGAGCCTATATCATGCATTAGGACTGCTTGGGACCATATAAGTTTGACATGCAAGCTCAAGAACAGGGTCACCTAGGCAGCAAAAATTTGCAATGAATAAAGCACTAGAACAAAAACTAATTGGACAAATGGAGGAGTCACATACCAAGGAACAATCTCCCCAAGCAGTTTTGTGAGAGGTACTTTGAGCAAGGAGATCGAAAATCGCAGCAAAATGAGCTAGAACTGGTGCTTGAACTGGATATTCGTGTTTGTGGGAGGAAGAAGGAGTCTGTGGATCCAGGAATAAGTGGAGGAGGGCCACCGTGGGCCCACGAGGCAAGGGTGCGCGCCCAGGGGGTAGGGCGCACCCTCCACCCTCGTGGCTAGGTGGATGCCCCCCTGTTGTGTTCTCAGTGCCAAATATTCTCAAATATTCTAGAAAAAATCAAATTTAAATTTCAGGGCATTTGGAGAACTTTTATTTTCAGGGTATTTTTGTATTGCACGGATAAATCAGATAACAGAAAGAAAATACTATTTTTATTTTATTTAATATAAATAACAGAAAGTAAAAGGAGTTTACAAAGAGTTGTGTTTTCTAAATTCATCCATACCATGATCATCAAAATGAATCCATTAACAAGGTTGATCAAGTCTTGTTAACGAACTCATTCCGAATAACATGGAACCAGAGAATTTTCGAATAACACTAGGTTACCTCAACGGGGATATGCACATCCCCAACAATAAGAATATCATATTTCTTCTTGACAGTAGGAAGAGGAAATTCAAAACCTCCAAAAATAATCGATGGAATTTTTCCAATAGAATTGATACTGTGGACTTGAGGTTGTTTCCTTCGAAAGTGTACCATATGCTCATTACCATTAACATGAAAACTGACATTGCCTTTGTTGCAATCAATAACAGCCCCTGAAGTATTCAAAAAGGGTCTTCCAAGAATAATAGACATACTATCGTCCTCGGGAATATCAAGAATAACAAAGTCCGTTAAAATAGTAACGTTTGCAACTACAAACAATATACTCCCTCTGATCCTTTCTAGTTTACATATACGTTTTATGTGTAGTCAAAGTATCTCTACTTTGATCAAACTTACAGAAAAAAGTATCAACATTCAACAACGCCCAATCAATATTGTTAGATTCATACGTACTCCTAGATTTGTATTCAAACATTGATGGTTTCCCATTTGTTTTCAATCACGTGAATGTTCTTGTTCTCGCGCATGCTCTTCCTACTAGGATTTTGCCACGTATAGCCAGTCCAATAGTAACTTTTTAAGCTCCCTTTCCAATAGTACTAGTGGAGTACTGACAACATATGTAGTAGAGTATGCAGTGCTCATAGTACTCCCTCCTTCCATTTATATAGGGCCTAAGAGCAAGTCTAATAAGGCCTAGTCAGTAGGCTATAAGACTTGTCATGTCATTATAATCCTACTTAGAGGACTGAGAAGAGAGGAGAGAGAGTGAAGCGGGCTCTTATATTCTAGAGCCCGACTATAACACATAGATCAAGAAAAAAATAGTATGCATGCAACTCTCTTCCAATCATATACCTTGCTCATGCAAATATTAAATGCTTAGAGCCAACCTAATAGCCATTCTAAGAGCCAACTTACATGGCACTTTTGCCTATGTGAAGGAGAGATATGTGAAAAGGTAAGGGGAGTGAGCTCTCATGCAAGAGCCTAGCTATATACGCATTCCTAGGTAAATACAATAAATATGAAGAAAGAGATACATAGGAGATGGGAAAAAGTACTAATACAATAGCCAACCTTATATATTTTTGGGAAATAGCCAACCTTATAGCCCACACTATTGTATGAGTGCATATAGATGATGGCTATAGATGACATGGCAGTTCCTTATAGCCATCGGCTGGCTATATTATTAACCATTCTCTAATGCATTTTTCAAAACCGCCTTTGACTATTGACAAGATTAATAGTACATGAGATGTATAATGTGAAAATTATATCATTGGAAGCTCCTTTCACATGTGAAGTTGACCGTATGCTTTCTGTAAGTTGCATGTCATATATTATTACTCTAACATTTGGTCAAAGTTAGCCTCAAAAAATGCATTAGGACCTGTAGATGGAAGGAGGGAATAGTAGTGGAAGTGGATCCTCTGACGTAGGTATCCCTGCCTTACCCTCCCTTTCGGTCACTTACTGGCGGACCCCATGCTTGCCAGGCCCCGCATGTCAGTTACTCAATGGGTTCGGCCACGCCAGGGGATCCTCATCCATAGTATACTCCCTCTGTTTTTATTTACTCCGCATAAAACGGAGGGAGTGGTAGTATAAATGACGCGGTCAGGGAAGGGGGAGGGACGTCGGTTTGCTCTCAACTACGGTCCCACAAGCGAGCGAAAATGCAAGACCAAGCATGTTCCATTCGATGAACGACGTGGAGGGTCCAGCGTGCCGGGGTGCAACACGAACCCAACAAGAGCGATGTACAATCAAAACCAATTGACCGGTCGTCACCGGAACCACTATTCACACCAGAACCTTCGCTGCTCGGCCTACGCCAGCCACTGCCCCAGAACCACACCTCCTCTCCAGCCCATTGCCCCACCTTTAGATCCCCTAGCATGCATCAAGCATCCCCTAGTTCGCCCGAAAGCCATGGTGCGCCGCAGGATCACGTACTACAAGATGTTGACGCCGGAGTGCCGCGTAGAAATCACGGCGGCAGTCGGCGCCACAGACCTCCGTTCCCAAGCTCGCTTTGTGGCGGGCCAATCCCCGAGTTCTCTGGAGCCAAGCTACGTGGAGGAGGAAGCCATTCCAATTTTCATGGCGGAGGTCGCGGTGCAGAAGGCCCCCGATGGGTATGAGACAATGGACGTCGACTTTGTGCTGGCGTCCGGGTCCCCCATGGTACAGGCAGACCAGCGGTTCAACCTGGTGATACTAAAGGAGGACCAGGTGGCAGAGGCTCAACTCGACGGAGAGCGCGCGCATGCCGCTGCCATCGAGGCTCTCCTACATGCGGAACTAGATATCGTGGATGTGAATCGGGTGGCGGAGGCTCCACTCGACGCGGAGCGCGCGGATGCCGCTGCCATCGAGGCCCTCCTACAGGCGGAACCGGACGTCCTGGACTTGAACCGGGCGGCGGAGGCTCAACTCTACACGGAGCGCACGGATGCCGCTGCCATCGAGGCCCTCCTACAGGCGGAACCGACGTCCTCGACTTGAACCAGGCGGTGCTCTCTTCCATGCAGAGCGCCCGCATGCTCCGCGTGAACGAGTAGCTAGAGGCCGAGGACAACCACGGTGCGTAGACACACGTCGGCAGCTATGACTGGTTCGCGCCGGCAGCCAAAGATGATGAGGCCGTCTCGTTCCACGAGCAGTGATATTTTTTCTTTATGTTGTTGTTTTTAGGGATCTTTTGTTGTGTAAAAACATATATTGTTATGCAAGTCACCTGACTTTCATCATTTGGGTCAGTCTACCATTTCAGGCGGTTGGATGAATATCTTACGTATCCTAACCCTTCTTCCTCACCTCTTCTTCTTCCCCAAAAGACCACTGCACGGGCCGTACGGATCCACCCCAACATGCGGTTGGATAAACATAATGTATGAACAAAAATTATTTGTAAGTGGTAGCATGTGTCAGTGAGGGTGCGTTCCCTTGGTTGGGTTTGCGGCGTGCAGGAGCGACTGTGTTAGGGTGCGGTGCGACCGCGGTGTGCAGGAGCGACCGTGTGAGGGTGCGGCGCGACCACGACAGCCATGCGCAAGTGTACCTCCTTTTCATTTTGAAAACTTTAGGAAAGCTTGGCAAAAATGTGTGGCGAAGTATGGCAATGCAAGGCCTAGACCCAAACAGGATAAGTACGTATGTACTAGGAGTACTAGTGTTAAAAAAGAAAGGTGGGGTTTTCCTTCGCGGGATTAATTGATACAAATCCTCGTTTGACGTGTCAATTAATGTGTATTTTTTCTCCAAAGCCCAAAGAGCTAACCATCCCACTCCTCATTGCTTGATTAATGCAGCGCCATGCAAACAAACCTTCTCACTTCCGCATGCATGCAAGGGTATATTAATGTCCTTGGTTGCTAGTACGAGGCAAACCCCATCAATTTTGCCTCAATTAGTGTTAGTGGCTGTCGGTGTCAAAACCGGCAGATCTCGGGCAGGGGGTCCCGAACTGTGCGTCTAAGGCGGATGGTAACAGGAGGCAGGGGACACGATGTTTTACCTAGGTTCGGGCCCTCTTGATGGAGGTAAAACCCTACGTCCTGCTTGATTTATTCTTGATGATATGAGTATTACAAGAGTTGATCTACCACGAGATCGGAGAGGTTAAACCCTAGAAGCTAGCCTATGGTATGATTGTATGTTGTCCTACGGACTAAAACCCTCCAGTTTATATAGACACCGGAAAGGGCTAGGGTTACACAAGGTCGGTTATAAAGGAGGAGATATACATATCCGTATTGCCTAGCTTGCCTTCCACGCCAAGTAGAGTCCCATCCGGACACGAGACGAAGTCTTCAATCTTGTATCTTCATAGTCCAACAGTCCGGCTGTCCGGAGACCCCCTAATCCAGGACTCACTCAGTAGCCCTTGAACCAGGCTTTAATGATGATGAGTCCGGCCCGCAGTATTGTCTTCGGCAATGCAAGGCGGGTTCCTCCTCCGAACACACCACGGAAGAATTTGAATATAAGTATAGTGTCCGACCCTGCAAAATAAGTTCCACATACCACCGTAGAGAGAATAATATTTCCACAAATCTAATCTGCTGACTTGTTTTGGCAACATGACATTATGCCATGGCCCGGTGATTATTCAAACCGTTTCCTTTAACTAGCCCCGCACATAACGCGAGGCAGTTTTTTGACACATCTTGTCAAAGCAGAGATCATGTCCCCCTTATTACGGGATTCTCATCAATACGGGCGTGGGTAACCCAACTGCGACATCGATTACGGCGCTTGGGGGATAAGCGAGTTTTACCAGGCTAGTTGGGGCACATAGTTTCGGCCGCCCTTATAAAGGGACAAGGTTTAACCTTTTTCTACCCATGCCTTCTTCCTCCTTGCCCATCCATTCTTGCGCACTCGAGCTCCAACGCCCAAGTCTACATCCTTCCCCTCAACCTTCTCCAATCATGTCCGGAGCGGGAGGCAAATGGATGGCTTCCTCCGTTACAGAGGGACACATTAAGAAGCTGCGCGGAGCCGGATACTTAGCTGCGAACATCGCGCATCGGCTGCCCGCTGCGGGGCAGATCGTTCCTACCCCTGAACCTCACAAGAGGGTAGTCTTCCTCCACCACTTCCTCCGCGGACTGGGGTTTCCCCTCCATCCATTCGTCTGTGGTCTCATGTTCTACTACGGGATGGACTTCCATGATTTGGCCCCAAACTTCGTCCTCAACATTTTGGCGTTCATCGTCATGTGTGAGGCTTTCCTCCGCATCCGACCCCACTTCGGCCTGTGGTTAAAGACCTTCAATATCAAGCCGAAGGTGGTGGGTGGCCAACAAGCAGAATGCGGTGGAGCCATGGTGGGCAAGATGCCCAACGTTATATGGCTTGAAGGCTCCTTCGTGGAGACCATAAAGGGGTGGAAATCGGCGTGGTTCTACATCACCGAGCCGCGCGACGCCAAATGGGTGGCTGCCCCCAAGTTTCGATCCGGAATCCCCACGTGGCTCACCTCCTAGAAAGAGAAGGGCCTGTCCTGGGTTCATCGGTGGAGCTGGACGGACTATGGCAAGCAAGAAGCTCAAGCTTGTCAACATAGTCTAGGTCATGCTCATCCGCCGGATCCTCCCGTGTCAACAACGGGATTTCAACTTGTGGGAGTTTGACCCGGCCCAGCACCAGACTTTGAGCGAGCTCTTCGACACGACACACAAGGACGTCTGGAAGGTGCTGTTCAAGGGCGCCGAGGTCCCTCCCTCCCTCACCAAGGACCGCGGGCTAAGCGCGAAGCGCCGAGCGCATTCGGCAAGTTCTATACATCCGATAGGATATTTTATTTCCCCTAGCTTAATCATGTGTGGGGTCTGATCTCCATGCCTTTGACAGGACTGGGTGGAGACATCGGGGCAGATTAACTGTCCGGCCCCTCTTCTCGAAGACACTGCGGACGCTCTCCTCACGGAGATGCTGACTCCGGCTCCTTACAAGGTGCCATAGAAGACCAAGAAGGCCAAGGGACACTACTAGGAAAAGGGCTATAGATAGGATTGACACTAATGGCGCACCAGGGAAGTAGTGCGCCACTACTATATACTAATGGCGCACCAGTTGGTGATGCACCATTAGTGTGGAAGACACTAATGGCGCACCAGAAAACTGGTGCGCCACTAGTGATAATTTTTTTTCATTTTTACATACATACTAATGGTGCATCCTACCGAAGTGCGCCATTACTAGTTCTAACTAGTAATGGTGCACCAGACATGGAGTGCGCCAGTACTGAATTTTTTTTATTCTTTTTTTTGCAAAACTACTAATGGCGCACCGCCTCACAGTGCGCCATTACTAGTTTAAACTACTAATGGCGCACCCTGTAAAAGTGCGCCATTAGTATATATATATATATATATCTTTTTACTTTCCTGCAAAACTACTAATGGCGCATTTGCAGGTGGTGCGCCATTAGTAACCTGGGACCCCAACAAGATATTTTGGACAGCCCCACACCTACCCACTCACTTTCCCCACTTCATTCCCTCCACCTCCTTCTCCAAGCTTTCGGCTGCCTCCTCCTCCTCACCTCATTTCCACCATAGATTCATCAAAATTAAGTGGTGAAATTACCTTTTTTTGATAGGTAAGTAAGGGGAAAACTATCTTCATGATCTAGATCTACTTTTTTTCTCCCTAGCTCGCTCCAACAACGTGCACATGCACTTTTTGTGCCCTAGCTAGATCTATGTATGTTTGTGGTGTTGCATGTGTTTGTGGTGTTGCATATATGTTTGTGTTTGCAGGTACCGGTATTTGAAATGCGATAGTTGCCAATATTTTGCCGGAATGTTGATTCATTTCCGTTTCGGCGAGAATTTTGGCACTATGCATTCTTTTTGGTCCTATTTTTAGGGAAGGTCATGTCAAAAATTTTCTTGGTTCTAAAATATCGTTTTGCTCTACCCCGCAGGCGACCATTGTCCGCACGATGACCGAAGGCATCATGAATAGGTTTTTGAGCTCCGCGAAGGCCGAGATGCTTCAAAAGAGCGAGACGGAGATAAGATGTCCATGTCGAAGATGCAAGCTGAAGAACCTTATTGCGGACCCGGATTCCGGGCAGGTGCGGGACCACCTACTCTTGCGTGGTTTCATGGATGGCTATCGGTGGCAAGGTGATGAAGATGACTATGAAGTCGTCCATGGGGGCCGGGCAAGAAATGAGGAAGGGCAACAAGACAAGTACCACCGCGGCGAGGGCGGGCGAGAAGACGAAGAATCTCCAGGACATGATCACGACGGTGATGCTGTATACAGTCATCATGTAGAAGATGTTGTACCATGATGATGAGGAAGATCAAGACGAAGGGCATGATCATGAAGATGAAGATGCCGGAGCAGACAACGATGGAGGCTGGGTGCAGGACCCTCATATTCAAGAGCTGCTTCTCAAGCAGACGGATAACGCAAGAGCTGCCGCTCGAGACAAAGCCAAGCTGGATCAACTGGAGATAGACACGGTTACCCCATTGTATGAAGGATGCAGGCCCGAGGATACCCGCCTGAAAGTAACGCTCATGGCTCTGGAGATGAAGGTAAAACACAAAATGACTGACGCATGCTTCGACGAGAACATGTCATTTTGGCACGAACGTCTTCCCAAGGGGAACAAGTGCCCGACCAGTTTCGAGGAGGCGAAGAAAATCATGTGTCCTCTGGATTTACCGCACGTGAAATACCATGTGTGCATGAACAATTGCATCATTTATCGGGACGAGCACCCGGAGTCTACCATATGTCCGGTGTGCGGCATCACTCGATACAAGAAGAGGAAGAAAGCTCCTCGAAAATCGGTGTGGTACTTTCCGATCACTCCTCGTCTACAGCGGTATTTTGCGGACCCTAAGGTAGCAAAGCTCCTGCGTTGGCACGCAGATAGGGAGGAGAAGAAGCGGGAAGATGACGGAAATGATCTGGAGATAAATAAAAAAGACAAGATGCTGAGTCACCCTAAGGATGCGAGCCAGTGGCAAGCGTTGAACTTCGAATACCCTGAATTTGGGAAGGATCCAAGGAACATCGTGCTGGGCGCGAGCACCGATGGAGTCAATCCATTTGGCAACCAGAGAAGCACACATAGCACGTGGCCTGTGTTTGTGTGGATGTACAACCTTCCCCCCTGGTTGTGCATGAAGAGGAAGTACATTCACATGAGTATGCTAATTGAAGGGCCAAAACAACCAGGGAACGACATCAATCTGTATCTGGGGCTGCTGAAAGAGGAGCTAGACACGCTGTGGAAAACGCCAGCCAATACGTGGGACGCCACAGAGAAAGAATATTTCCCTATGAGAGCCGCACTGCTCACGACGGTGCACGACTATCTCGGTTACGGATATCTCGCGGGGCAGGTAGTCCACGGATTTTCTGGATGCGTAAGGTGCATGGATGACACAACGTATCGCCAGCTAGATAGAGATCCCGGATCTTCGAAAACCGTGTTCATGGGACATCGAAGGTGGCTTCGCGACGATGACCCATGGAGGAAACACAAGGATCTGTTCGATGGTGAAACCGAACCCCGAAAACGCCCGCGTACGAGGAGCGGCGAGGAAATAGACGAGCTGTTGAAAAATTGGAAAGATTGCCCACTACTGGGAAAGAAGCAAAAGGCGCCAGAGCCGGGAAAGAAGCGAAAGGCGCCAGAGCCGCTGCTGAAGGTATGGAAAACGAGGTCTGTTTTCTGGGACTTGCCGTACTGGAAGATCCACCGTGTGCCTCACAGCCTTGATGCCATGCATATCACGAAGAACGTGTGCGAGAGTCTGCTTGGTACCCTGCTCAACATGCCAGAGAGGACCAAAGATGGGCCGAAAGCAAGGGCAGACTTGAAATCAATGGGCATCAGGCAGGAGCTTCACGCTAATGATGATGATGATGATGAGGCGAAGCAGGACACAGAAACTCGTTGCAAAGGCAAAAAGGCCAAGAAGACCGGAAGTGACTACCCTCCCGCGTGCTTCACTCTAAGTCAGGAGGAGATCGAGCAGTTTTTCACCTGCCTCGTAGGAGTAAAACTTCCTTACGGTTACATGGGGAAGATAAGCAGATACCTAGACCCAGCGAAGCAGAAGTTCAGCGGGATGAAGTCTCATGACTGTCACATGCTGATGACGCAGATACTTCCAGTTGCAATCCGTGGGATCATGGACGCGCACGTCCGTGAAATGCTATTTGGCCTATGCAACTTTTTCGACGTCATCTCTCGGAAGTCGATTGGCGTGAGGCAACTCAGAAGGCTACAGGAAGAGATCGTGGTGATACTATGCGAGTTTGAGATGTACTTCCCGCCCGCATTCTTTGACGTTATGGTGCATCTGCTGGTCCATATCGTGGAGGATATCATCCAACTCGGGCCGACGTTCCTGCACAGCATGATGCCGTTCGAAAGGATGAATGGTGTCATCAAAGGATACGTTCGCAACATGTCACGTCCAGAGGGAAGTATAGCTAGGGGCTTTCTGACCGAAGAGTGCATCTCCTACTGCACGAATTATCTAGGCATCGAGAACCCCGTTGGTCTGCCCGTCAACAGGCACCTCGGCAGGCTTGCTGGATGGGGTCACCGTGAGGGTCGCCGCGAAATGGATGTTGACTTCGAGGGTCGACTCGCCGACTTTGAAAGAGCAAACCTAGTCGCGCTTCAACACATAGACGTGGTCGATCCTTGGGTGGTAGAGCACAAAAACTTTATTGAGAAGATGTACAATGACCGAGGCCAACAAAGGACGGACGGAGATATAATCAAAGAGCACAACTCATGTTTCACGCGTTGGTTCAAGCAGAAGCTTCTGTCGTACCCTTTACATGAGGATTCTTCTACGGAAGAACAACTCATATTCGCCTTGTCACAGGGCGCCGAGCACAACCTAATGACCTATGAGGCGTACGATATCACTGGCTACACATTCTACACCGAGGACAAGGACATGAAGAGCGATGGTTATCAGAACTCTGGGGTAATGATGGAATCCTACACCAGTAACGACAAGGACAGATACTACGGAAGGATCGAGGAGATCTGGGAGCTGAGCTATGCTGGAGAGAAGGTCCCGATGTTCCATGTCAGATGGGCCAAGAGCGTCCTAAAAGAAGACCGGTATTTCACCACCATGGTTATACCCGAAGCCAAATCCAAGACCGCGGGTGCAAACGCCACCGCGAAAAATGAGCCATGGGTACTGGCTTCCCAAGTGGACCAATGCTTCTTCATTACCGATCCGTCAAAGCCCAGTCGTGTTGTCGTGAGGAGAGGCAAAAGGAAGATCATCGGAATGGATGGAGTAGCCAATGAGCAAGACTTCGACAAGTACGGCGACCCGAAGATCGAACATGACGACGACGATGAAGTAGCAGCACACACCACAAGAAGCAGGACCACCCTACCTAAAGGACGTCCGTTCCACAGAAGAACTCCATTTGGGAAAAAGAAGGGCAAGAAGATTGTGAACAGATAGCTAGCTAAGATCGATTGTATTTAAATCATAGTCTTCATTTCTCGATTGTATTTCATGGGCACTTTTTGATATCATGAATATTTTTAAATTTCACGGGCACTTTTTGAATTCATGAGGACACTCGATCTCGATCCCCCTCCACCGCCGCCGATGAGCACCCGGCTCCCCGCTCCATCGCCGCCAACATGCACCCCCCGCACCCTCCCCCGCTCCACCACCGCCGCCGATGATATTTTCAAGTAACCAATTTGAATATATTTTTTAAAAAATTATTACTGTTTTTATAAAAAAATATTACTGTTATGATTTAAACAAGTTTGAACATATTTAAACATAAATAAATATCAAACAGCATTTAAAATGCAAAAAAAATATTGCGAAGCCTGGGAATCGAACCCAGGACCTCTTGGTGTGTGTGCTGCGTGCTGACCAGTCGGGCTAGTGGGCAGGTTCTAATGTGAATTGGGTTAGGTGCAATATAACCTGTGCTCGAACTGTAATAAAAAAAATTCTAATGGTGCACCGCTGCGGGGTGCGCCATTGCTATCTAAAAAAAGATTTCTAATGGCGCACCGCTGTGGGGTGCGCCATTGCTATCTAAAAAAAAGATTTCTAATGGCGCACCGCTGCGGGGTGCGCCATTGCTATCTAAAAAAAGATTTCTAATGGCGCACCGAGGTGTGGTGCGCCATTAGTAAGCTTCCCCCTAGCTATCTCCCTCTCCCTCGCCAGATCCCCTTCGACCCTCTCTCCCTCGCCACCAGATCCCCATCGATCGATCGACCCACCCCCAACCCAACCCAGAAGCGAGCGAGCGACCGCCTAGGGTTTCGACCGCCGCCATCCGCCGTGCCTCATCCTCCCGTCCATCGCCTTCGCCGCTCCGTCGCCCTCGCCGCTCTGTCGCCCCGTCGCCCTCGCCGCTCCGCCCCAACCAAGGTGCTCCCTCCCTCCGCTTCTCCTCTCCCCGCCCACCCCAAGATTGCTCTACAATTCTTCCCTTCCATATGGTAGCTAGGTCTAGGTCTAGGTCTAGCTGCCACCCGACCCGACCCCAGTACGTAGTGGTGAAGGAAATGGGGTAGCTCGTGCTAGGGATTCTGTGATTATCTTCTGCTAGGGATTGTTTATTAGATGCAAATCTGTCAGTGCTCTGCCATATTCACTGAATTTCCATCCTTCATGGGAACGATGCCTGCCGCTAAATTGACTTTACTTCCATTTGACTGCACTGTATCCATGATATCATCTCTTCTGTTTGTTACTGTCGCCCGGAGTAGAGTAGAGTAGAGTAGAGTAGAGTAGAGTAGAGTAGATGCATATTATCCAGCGGCAAGACCAAGGCAGGTAGTGATGAATCTAAGTACCCTTTCCTTTGTATAAGCAACACCTCACCTGACATGGCATGGGACTAGTGTCTGTCTACGAGTATGCTGCTGGCTGCTAAGGTTTGGCTTCTACCAAGCAGGCCGGTGATTTTCTTTCTTTCTAATAAAACCTGAACCAGAGCTCAACAAAATATGCCTCATGGTAACAACCATGAAGCGACAGTCTGTATGCTCTTAACTGTACGCTCTTTGCAGTCACCAGCTTCTCTTCTGCGATACACTCCTCAACCACTCGGTCCTGGATACTTATTCTTCTTGTGTTTGCTTTGCTTTGTTTTCAAACTCAAGCACTTGGCAGCAGCTAAAGTTCAGATATGTACATGTCATGCGTGTCTCCTAGGACGGCTGCATTTCCTCATTGCTGAAATTGGCACATTTGTATGCTGTCCTGACTAGCTCGTTTCTCTATGTTGGATTGGAAGGGTGGCTCAGATGCAAACTTTTTATTATTTAAGATTTCTTTTCTTTTAGGATTTATTTTCTTCTAGGACTAGGTTTTTATTATTTTTCTGTTGTGGTTGTTTTTTGAGCTCTTTCTTTTTCATTTCCTACTATCCTTATCCTAATTATCTTAAATTGTTATGATGTGTGTAACAGGATTAGATCTTGGATTTGCTAGTGGACTTTGGGAGTTTCTTAGCCAGCTTGGTGACTCCATATTTTTCACTATTTCAGCAAGTCTTTTGTAAGCATTAAACTTTCAGCACTTCATTTCTATCTTATGTGTACAAAAAAATTGTATAGAAATATGCTGAATTTTCTGCTCTAATTGTTGCTCAAAGAAATTTAGCAAAAAAATGGGGTCCTGGGAGACACCGCTGCTGCTTGAGGCCCTTGAGAGGCCTTTCGTGTCGTGCTGATTTTGCAGGTACCCCGAGAGGCCCTTGAGTTTGCCGGAATGTCGATTAACACTACTAGGAAAAGGCCTACTAATGGCGCACCTAATTTGGCCATTAATGGCGCATTAGTGGTGCGCCATTAGTAGCACGCCATTAGTATATTTTACTAATGGCGCACCACAGGTGCGCCATTAGTATCTGGTATACTAATGGCGCACCCCAGATGTGCCATTAGTATATACAACAGTGCGCCATTAGTATGCCTCCCAGGGGGCCATGTATACCCAGGTGCTTTGGCATACTAATGGCGCACGACAGCAGGATGCGCCATTAGTAACTTCGGAATACTAATGGCGCACTCTTTAACGATGCGCCATTAGTATCCTTTGGCATACTAATGGCGCACTATGATGTGATGCGCCATTAGTATGAATATTAGGTTTTTTTTAATTTTCTGTTTTTTGCACAGGTTACAAAATGTATAATTGGACAAAATATAGACAGCACACATCAACAACAGATTCATCGAATACAATAGAAGATTAGTCTCTGAATACAATTCATCATTTTAGTCTCCGAATACAAGTCATCATATTAGTCTCCGAATTGAAAAGACCGAACAAAGATAGAACATTATATTACAAGTCTCGAGACCACGAGTTTGTCTTCACATTACAAGTCGATATCGATCATCTAAACTACCATCACATAGAAGAGAGCTGCGGTCATCACGATG
This sequence comes from Triticum urartu, assembly GCF_003073215.2. Classification (NCBI taxonomy): domain Eukaryota; kingdom Viridiplantae; phylum Streptophyta; class Magnoliopsida; order Poales; family Poaceae; genus Triticum; species Triticum urartu. The sequence continues at coordinate 72,985,594 of NC_053025.1, forward strand.
AGCATCATCACGATGAAACTCGTCTTCATCCGGTTCCTCCAACGCTCCCTCCCCTCTCCCGCTAGATAGCGGGCGTATCTAGATTTGGCCTCGGCCCTAGTGGCGTACCCTTTGTAACTGTTACCGCTGAATCGGTGAACCTGTCTCCGACACTCCTCCCAGTCGTCGTAGACTCCGGGAACCTTACCCTTGTACACGACATACCACGGCATCGCTATGCAGTAGCCAAACGAAACGTTAGTACCAATTCACAGACAATACATAAGCAATATATAATTATGCAACAGAACAATCGGAAGAGAAAAGCAAGACATTAATAGCATCGATTACATCTTAAGTTGAACGACTCTCGAAACCAAAGAGATATACTACAAGTTCATTAAAGTTTAATTACAACATGAGACTCAAGGGACCGGAGCGTGGATGAAGCCGCCGTCTATCGTGGGAGTCATGAAAGAACGGGCGTTGTCAGCCTGCATTTGTAGGATTGTGTCGATGTCACTGTTGGACGGTTGATTTCTGAGGTAGAACTGCCCCGCGGTACGAAGGACATCTTGATGGATGATTTCCGCAAACTCCGACTGGATGCGAAAGAATTCTTGTCTGATGTCCGCGTCCTGGATTGCCGACACGCTCGCGGCCCAATCTTTGAGTCTACTCGGTAGCAGAAGTTGATGATGGTCCCATACGATCGCCCGCATGTGATGGATAGCGTAGTAGGCACCCTTCTGACCGCCAGGCGGCTGCTTGACGCAGCAGAACGTCGTATTGTGGGAGAACACGTGCTTGCCGTACTTACGAATAGGCCTGGTGAAGGTGCCTCCAGATTTGACGTAGCCGGGGAGAACATCATCAAGAACCTTCTTGACATTTGTGTAGTCTACGTTCGACTGACGGTCCGGGTCGAAATACGTGGCCATGGAATATTTGGGGCTTAGGAGGATGAGCGTGCAACGTGTGTCACTGCAGAAAACACGGAATGTTAAAAGAAAAACGATCGAAATCTAAGAATTCATATGTTACGGGGCGGTTGAGGGGAGGACTTACTCGGGAAATTAAGGCACGAGGAAGTTATCCTTATCTTGGTTTGCCAGAATGACGCCTTCGAGGTAAGCACTCGCGACTTGCCGGTCCCCAGCGCTGCCCAAGATCTTGGCACGCATGTAGAAGGGGTCGACTATCACGATGTCCGGGGTCTTATCGCGAATGATCCGCATCTCCATACTCAGTGAAAATAGCCAAACGAAGGTGTAGTGCAGCGGATGAAGGTTCAACATAGCGTGGATGTCATCAAACCGCAGGACGATCGTACCCCCGATGGAGTTATCCACAAAGCCCTTGCCCTCTGGCACCTTGGCCGCGAAAACCGGGTATGCCACATCCTTCTCTCCGAGACGCCGCTTCTCCAAAGAAAGAACACTGTCATGCAGACTCTGCATAGCACCGGTTGCAGCATCGAGCATATTTCTCGGTAGCATGGGCCTACCCGCCACATGCACCCTCCTCGAGATATCCTCAGGTGAAGGTGGCCCGTCCTGAGCACGGATCGTACTCGGTGCCGGCTGGCCCGCACCCTTGTTAGTCTTTCTTTTGCGTGCCTTCTTCTTCTCCTGTAATGGGACCGAGTTCTGCTCACAGACCGCCTTCTTGAGTGTGTTGGGGCTGATCATATTTCGCACCTTGCCTATCTGAGGCTCGGTGAAGTCGGCAGCTGGAGGCGTCTCCTGAGAGCTGAACTGCAGACGACGCCTGTTGCAACTTGCTTCTCCGCGGTACCAGCTAGATCGCGCACGTCTTTTGTTGGGTTGGGTTCTTGAGAAGGAGGCCCCATGAAGTCGCCACCGTACCCATGATCGGCAAAGTACTGATCGACGTTGGCAAATGTATCGTCGTCGTCGTTCTGATCCTGTGCCATATGCATGTTTGGATCCAGTGGCATAGGGATGTCCGGCACCGTTGCGGCGGTCTTGCCATGGGGCCGACTTGGCGCCGGCACGACTGGCGGTGTTGTCTTTGGGGTGGTGTCCCCCGCCCCCAAACGAATCTGGCTCTTCGGCCAAAGCAGGGGCCAGCTCAGGCAGGCACTGAGGGTCATCACGTCATCATCGTCGGCCCCGACGGGTCGAATCGGAGGTAACAACTCGTCGCAGCCTGGCAGCACCCGAACCAGTTGAACCCTAAACAAGTTGGGTGGCATCTGGGTATCGTGGAACAAGGGGTTGCCCGGTTGAACGATTTTGCCCTTGGCGACATCGACCAACTCGTTGTTCACGAAGTGCAGGAGAGTGCACGGAACGTCGGCGACGCCCTGCGAAAACATGTAGGGCGTCAGGGATGCCCAGTCAAAGGCAAGGAGATGATGTCCTCGGCCGAGAGAGGCTTAATTAGTTACCGTGGTGATGGTGTCGAGCTCGGCTAATGTCGAGGCACCGCCAACAGCGGGCGTGCAGTTGACGGAGGGGCCGCTTGCTGCAGAGGTGCCGGCCGACGTACACCCGGGTGCATTAAGCTCCCGTGCCGGCGTCGGAGACACCAATGCCGCCTCCGCCGGAGACACCAATGGCCCCGCCATCGCGTTCTGCGAGTTGCTGGCCGTGAAGCTAGGAATCGGGGGCGGCCCCTGTTGGCCGCCCGCAATCCACGCACTAATCCCCTGGATCAAGGTAGGCACAATGGCGGTGATCGTCGCTCCGAGTTGTTGTTGCACTTGCTCTTGGACAATCTCCGGAATCCGCGCCACCTGTGCCCTGAGTTCTTGAACCTCGCGCGCTTGGCTTTCCGAGCTGGTCTTTTTCTCCTTTCGCCCACCAGTGTTATAGTATGACGACCATTTTGTCGACAAGCCTTTGCCGGCCACACGACTAGCTGACGTCGGCTTACTGAGCTTATCCTTGTTCTTCATTACATTCAACGCCCTATTTAGAGTGGTGTCCCAAGGGTTGCTCTTAGTCGACCCCGCGCTACTGCTTTCAGTCGCATGCGGAAGGAATGTGAACCATTTAGAAATTTGGCTTCATTAATTAGAATGCAACCATATGGAGCTAATTACGCGGAGGTGTATTCCTTACCAGAACAAGCTCAAGCGCCCTGGTCTTCGGATCCGTGGTAAGCTCCTTTATTTTCGGGTCCTTCTTGTACCGGGCCCTGACAAAGTTCCTGGTCTGCTTGTCACCGTATTTATCGAAGAGGGGCGGTAGGCCTTGCTCGGCACGGTCCGCCTCCTCCTTGTCCCATATAGGCTCCGCCACTCTGTAACCGCCGGGACCGAGTGTGTGTTCCCCTAAGTTCAGCTCCCGCATTTCTTTCCCCCACTTACTTGATTCGGAGCTTGCGGTGCTTGAGCAATTGATCTTGAAGTCGTTGTAGTCATCTTCGGTGATCGAAGGATTTTTCTCCTTGATCTTCTCATAACTCTCACCTTTCTCGATCATTCTCTTCACATTGCTTTTCCAAGTAGACAGGGCCGTGCTCATCTTTGTGAGGGCAGCATTGTTCACTTTATTCCCTTTGAGGCTTGTGTTTTCAAATTCAGCGGGGAACTTGTATCGTTCGTGCAGCTTCGTGAAGAGGAGGTTGCGCAAATTCCCTCGGTCAGGATGCCTGAGGTTCTCGGTGTTGATCGAGACGGTGCTCCGGAGAATGCAACCGAGCAGAAGCGAGTACCCCTTGACTATTCGTTCGGGCGCCGTTGGATTCCCGTTGGAGTCCACTTCAGTAACTTCCTCCTTGAGGGTGCGGAGCATGGTCGGGCGCCGGTCCTTCCGTTGCCTCTTCGGTTGGCTGCCATCTGTGCGTGCGCCGCCATCATCAGTGGTGGCATCCTCGGCGGCACCATCAGTGGTGGCATCAGTGGGGTCATCCTCGGCGGTTCCATCAGTGGTCTCAGGATCGGTGGGGAAGGCGGCGTCCTCATACAAGTGAGGTTGTTCCTCCATCTCCTGGGACAGCTCCCAGAATTTCTTGCCGCCCGAACCCCCGGCCTCATCGTTGTTGGCCATGTTTCTCTATAAATAGGAACAAAGTTTGGTCAAAAAGTTGGTTATTGTCAAGGAACAAGATCATGGTCTCATCATTTAGGGTTTGTCGACACCGAGGCATCCTAAAAGCTAAGCTTTTATCATTGAGGGTTTTTCGACGCCGAGGCACCCTAAAAGCCTAAGCCTTCATCATTTCGGTTTTTATCGACACCGAGGCACCCTAAAAGCCATGCATTAGTCACAAGTACACCGGGGCACTTGATCCTACTTAATTAACTACTAAGATACCCCGGCCCATGCATTAGTCACAAGTACCCCATATGTCCTATTTTTAGCAAAGTCATGCTAAAATTCACGGAAAATTTCAGCATGACCTTTGCTGAAAATAGGACATATGGAGTACCCGAATTTGCCAGAACGGAAGTTAATCGACATTCCAGCAAACTCAAGGGCCTCTCGGGTGGACAAGGCAAAAAAGGACACAATGGTCGGAGACATGACCTTTTCCTAACAGTTCTGAACTCCTGCCAAAACTGAACACAACATATATATACCAAGCATCTTGCCAGCTAGTAGACCAGCTAGTAGACCATCATTTGTCAGGCCAAATTGAGGCCAAACAGAAAACCAATGTGGGCATGGCACAAAGTCCATGACCCAAAACAGGAGACAAACCAAGCACTAAATGAGGACAGAAACAGAAAATAGTTTTAAATAAGAAGATAAAAAAGAAAGCTGATGTACAAAACCTCAAAACAATGCAAAGTGCTGTGGGCTAAAAAACAATTATAGTAGACTAAAAAACAGGAATCATTATCTTCTATATGAAGCTAAACTAGGCAGACTGAACTGATTTTGATTTTCAAGTTCCAAAGTACCATCAAAACCATTGGTTTACGTATCAAGGTTCAGTATGGAATTTTTACTTATGAAATGATTCCCCACCCCTAGCAAACAACTATCTTCAGACAACCTTCTAGCATCTGTCCATAAACCCAACAGACACAATGTTGTGCCTGTTAACCACGTACTGATTTAATCCAACAGCAGTTCATACTATTTCCTAGTCTTAACTCCTAACTGAAAGTCTGAAACAGATTAGCAAAAGTTCAGAACAATTACAGTAGGCTAGAAAATAGGAACCTATGTGAAGCTGAACTAGGCAGACTGAACTGATTTGGGTTTTCATATTCCAAAGTCTTCCACTAGCAGCATATCGTATTAAAGCACAGTAGCATCAAAACGAATAGTTCCCATATCAAGGTTTAGTGTGGATTTTAAATCTGTCCATAATAGCATCAAAGAACTGATTTGATTCAACAACTTTTACTGAAAGTCTGAAACACATTAGGAAAAGTTTCAGACCACATAAACTGTTTTTCAGACTAGTAGTTTTGAATACCCAAACTTTTACTAAATTTGGAATTTGGAGGTCACCGACCTCTTCATCCATTTTACTGTCAAAAAACTACTAATAGCACAAGTGACATGAAAATTCAGGAGTAGGAGATCACAAAGGCCATGTCATGCTTGGCAATATTTGTTTACTGAAACTAAATGAACATTTTACTGGTAGTGTACTGATAGTGTAATCTAGCTATTGTACTGATATTTCTATTTCTTTGAACATTTTACTGTCAATAAAAATGATGTACTGCTGCTTTCAGTTAATTCAAATTAGCTAAAACCTTTTACTGTCAAATAGTGCTAATGTTTACTCTATGAAATAAACTACTCCTCCTCTCTTCTCTTCTTCAGTTAATTAGGAATAGTTTTAGAGGTAACTAACTGAAACTATTTATCATGTTGACAACAGTAGCATGTGGACCTATCATGGTGATTTCATATCAAAATAGAGGAGTACTCCTGTTCATTTGGAGAACTCATACAACAATTGTTATGCATCAAACTTGGGATCAACAGTAGCATGTGGCCTTATCATTCTGGTTTTTGGATGATTTAGTTAATCAAATTCCTCAATTGAGGAACACCTGGACTTGTCATTCCGGTCTTGGGATCAAGAGTAGCATATGGACTTATCATTCTTGTTTCTGGATGATTTAGTTAATCAATTTGACATCAATTGACCTGGTTTTTGGATCAATTACAGTTGCTGCTGCTGTGAATCAACTATACAAAGGCCCAAAATTACACTAATAATTACAGTGTAAAAACCATGGAAATACACAGTAATTCCACTAAAAATGCCACTTGCAAATACAGAGCAAAAATCCACTAGAAGTACACTGTAAACCCACTAACATTTACAGTGTAAATTCCACTAACAATTACAGTGTAAATTTCACTGAAAATGCACAGTAATTGCACTAAAAGTACACTGTAAATACCACTTAAAACACACAAAAGAATTACACTGCTGGAGAGGGCGATTCCTCCATGATCTAGAGTTCTAGACACAAACATGGCTGGAGAAGCAAAAAAAATCACAGGTAACCAGTCAAGAGGGGAGAGGGGGAGAGGGGGAGAGGGGGAGGAGGGGAGGAGGAGGGGGAGCTCACGGGGGCGGGGAGTGGGGCGGCGGGGAGGATGCCGGGGAGTGGGGCGCGGGGAGGATGTCGGGGACGAGGTTCGGGTGGTGGTGGTGCTCCGGCGATGGTGGTGTGGACGGGGCGGCGTCCGGGCGGCGGGGTCGCGTCGAGGCAGCGGGGCAGCGTTGAGGTGGCGGGGCAGCAGCGTCGGGGCGGGGTCGAGGCGGCGTCGGGGCGGCGGGGCAGCGTCGAGGCGGCGTCTGGGCGGCGGGGCAGCGTCGAGGCGGCGGGGCAGCGGCGTCGGGAGAGGAGAGGGGAAGGGGATCGAGGGCGAGGGCGAGGGAGAGAGAGGGGATAGGGAGGGGCCGGGGAGGGAATATGGATGGGGCGGGCACAATACTAATGGCGCACCACCCCTCGGTGCGCCATAAGTACATCCATACTAATGGCGCACCTCACCGTGGTGCGCCATTAGTATTTTTTTCTTATAGCAATGGCACTATACTAATGGCGCACCACCCCTCGGTGTGCCATAAGTACATCCATACTAATGGCGCACCTCACCGTGGTGCGCCATTAGTATTTTTTTTATAAGACAATAATAATTTTTTAAACTAGTTTAAATCATAACAGTAATATTTTTTATAAGACAGTAATAGTAATATTTTTTATAAGACAGTAATGATTTTTTTAAAATAAAATCAAATAGTAATGCCGGTGGAGCGGGGGAGGGTGCGCGGGGTGCGGGGGGTCGGCGGCGGCGGTTGAGTAGGGGAATCGAGGGTGCGGGGGGTCGGCGGCGGCGGCCGGTGGACCGGGGTGCTCGGCGGCGAGGGGGACCGGATCTGGCGAGGTGGGATAGCGATCGAGGTGGAGGGGGATCGAGATCGAGTGTCGATGAAATTTAAAAATATTCATGATAGTTCAAAAAGTGCCCATGAAATACAATCGAGAAATGAAGGCTATGATTTAAATACAATCGATCTTAGCTAGCTATCTGTTCACAATCTTCTTGCCCTTCTTTTTCACAAATGGAGTTCTTCTATGGAACGGACGTCCTTTAGGTAGGGTGGTCCTGCTTCTTCTTGTGGTGTATGCTGCTACTTCATCATCGTCGTCATGTTCGATCCTCGGGTCGCCATACTTGTCGAAGTCTTGCTCATTGGCTACTCCATCCATTCCGATGATCTTCCTTTTGCCTCTCCTCACGACAACACGACTGGGCTTTGACGGGTCGGTAATGAAGAAGCATTGGTCCACTTGGGAAGCCAGTACCCATGGCTCATTTTTCGCGGTGACGTTTGCGCCCGCGGTTTTGGATTTGGCTTCGGGTATAACCATGGTGGTGAAATACCGGTCTTCTTTTAGGACGCTCTTGGCCCATCTGACACGGAACATCGGGACCTTCTCTCCAGCGTAGCTCAGCTCCCAGATCTCCTCGATCCTTTCGTAGTATCTGTCCTTGTCGTTACCGGTGTAGGATTCCATCATTACCCCGGAGTTCTGATAACCATCGCTCTTCATGTCCTTGGCCTCGATGTAGAATGTGTAGCCGTTGATATCGTACGCCTCATAGGTCATCAGGTTGTGCTCGGCGCCCTGTGACAAGGCGAATATGAGTTGTTCTTCCGCGGAAGAATCCTCATGTAAAGGGTACGACAGAAGCTTCTGCCTGAACCAACGCGTGAAACATGAGTTGTGCTCTTTGAGTATATCTCCGTCCGTCCTCTGTTGGCCTCGGTCATTGTACGTCTTCTTAATAAAGGTTTTGTGCTGTACCACCCAAGGATCGACCACGTCTATGTGTTGTAGCGCGACTAGGTTTGCTCTTTCAAAGTCGGCGAGTCGACCCTCGAAGTCGACATGCATTTCGCGACGACCCTCACGGTGACCCCATCCAGCGAGCCTGCCGAGGTGCCTGTTGACGGGCAGACCAACGGGGTTCTCGATGCCTAGATAATTCATGCAGTAGGAGATGCACTCTTCGGTCAGAAAGCCCCTGGCTAAGCTTCCCTCTGGACGTGACATGTTGCGAACGTATCCTTTGATGACACCATTCATCCTTTCGAACGGCATCATGCTGTGCAGGAACGTCAGCCCGAGTTGGATGATATCGTCCATGATATGGACCAGCAGATGCACCATAACGTCGAAGAATGCGGGCGGGAAGTACATCTCAAGCTCGCATAGTATCACCACGATCTCTTCCTGTAGCCTTCTGAGTTGCCTCACGCCAACAGACTTCCGAGAGATGACGTCGAAAAAGTTGCATAGGCCAAATAGGGTTTCACGGACGTGCGCGTCCATGATCCCACGGATTGCAACTGGAAGTATCTGCGTGCCAACGCAGGAGCTTTGCTACCTTAGGGTCCGCGAAATTCCGCTGCAGACGAGGAGTGATCGGAAAGTACCACACCACTTTTCGAGGAGCTTTCTTCCTCTTCTTGTATCGAGTGACGCCGCACACCGGACATATGGTAGACTCCGCGTGCTCGTCCCGATAAATGATGCAATTGTTCATGCACACATGGTATTTCACGTGCGGTAAATCCAGAGGACACACGATTTTATTCGCCTCCTCCAAACTGGTCGGGCACTTGTTCCCCTTGGGAAGACGTTCGTGCCAGAATGACATGTTCTCGTCGAAGCATGCGTCGGTCATTTTGTGTTTTACCTTCATCTCCAGAGCCATGAGCGTTACTTTCAGGCGGGTATCCTCGGGCCTGCATCCTTCATACAATGGAGTAACCGCGTCTAACTCAAGTTGATCCATCTTGGCTTTCTCTCGGGCGGCAGCTCTTGCGTTATCCGTCTGCTTGAGAAGCAACTCTTGAATATGAGGGTCCTGCACCCAGCCCATCGATGGTCCAGCGTCGTCTGCTCCGCCGGCATCATCATCTTCATGATCATGCCCATCGTCTGCTCCGGCATCTTCCTCATCATCATGTCCTGCATCTTCTACATGATGACTGTGTACAGCATCACCATCGTGATCATCTCCTGGGGATTCTTCGTCTTCTCGCCCGCCCGAGCCGCGGTGGTTGTCTTGCTGCCCTTCCTCATTTCTTGCCCGGCCCCCATGGACGACTTCGTAGTCATCTTCATCACCTTGCCACCGATAGCCATCCATGAAACCACGCAAGAGCAGGTGGTCCCGCACCTGCCCGGATTCCGGGTCCGCAATAAGGCTCTTCAGCTTGCATCTTCGACACGGACATCTTATCTCCGTCTCGTTCTTTTGAAGCATCTCGGCCTTCGCGGACCTAAAAAACCTATTCACGATGCCTTCGGTCATCATGCGGACCATGGTCGCCTGCGGGGTAGAGCAAAACGATATTTTAGAACCAGGAAAAAATTTGGCATGACTTTCCCTAAAAGTAGGACCAAAAAGAATGCTTAATGCCAAAATTCTCGCCGAAACGGAAATGAATCAACATTCCGGCAAAATATTGGCAACTATCGCATTTCAAATACCGGTACACCTCCAAACACAAACACATATGCAACACCACAAACATATGCAACACCACGAACATACATAGATCTAGCTAGGCCATAAAAAGTGCATGTGCACATTGTTGTAGGGAGAACAACATAAATATAGCTTCCCCCTTACTTACCTATCAAAACAAGGTAATTTAACCACTTAAATTGAATGAATCTATGGTGGAAATGAGGTGAAAAAGAGGAGGCACCCGAGACAAGGAGGAGGTGGAGAGAATTAAGTGGGGAGAAAGTGAGTGTGGGTAGGAGAGGCTGTCCAAAATATCTTGTTGCTGCCCACTTACTAATGGCGCACCAACCCTAGATGCGCCATTAGTAATCCAGGTTACTAATGGCGCACCTTCTGGTGGTGCTCCATTAGTAGTTTTGCAAAAAAAACATACTAATGGCGCACTGTCCCGCAGTGTGCTATTACTAGTTTAAACTAGTAATGGCGCATGGTGGAACAGTGTGCCATTAGTAGTTTTGCAAAAAGGGGAATAAAAAATATAATAAAAAAAACAACATTAGTGGCGCACTTTCCGGCAGGTGCGCCATTACTAGTTACAACTAGTAATGGCGCACTGTGTCTGGATGCGCCATTAGTATGTTTGGACAGGCGCACTAGTTAAATTTTTTTAATACTAATGGCGCACCCCGGGCCAGGTGCGCCATTAGTAGTTTCAACTCTAATGGCGTATCAGAAGGTGGTGCGCCATTAGTATATACTAATGGCGCACCGCTTGTCTGGTGCGCCATTAGTGTCAATCCCATCTATAGCCCTTTTTCTAGTAGTGGCGGTTACAGAGTGGCGGAGCCTGTATGGGACAAGGAGGACGCGGAGCATGCTGAGCAAGACCTCCCGCCCCGCTTTGAGAAATACAGTGACAAGCAGACCAGGAACTTTCTCAGGGCCCGGTACAAGGAGGACCCGGTAACAAAGGAGCTCACCACGGATCCGAAGACCAAGGAGCTTGAGCTTGTTCTGGTAAGGAATACACCCCCGCATAATTAGCTCCATATGGTTGCATTCTAATTAATCCCCAATATTTCTAAATGGTTCACGTTCCTTCCGCAGGACAAAGAAAGCAGTAGCGCGGGGTCGTCTCAGAGCTCCCCTTTCGACACCCCTTTGAATAGGGCATTGAACGTAATGAAAAACAGGGATAAGCTCAATAAGCCGACGTCAGCTAGTCGTGTGGCCGGCAAAGGCTTTCCACAAAATGGTCGTCATACTATGGCGCTGGTGGGCGAAAGGAGAAAAAGACCAGCTCGGAAAGCCAGTCGCGCGAGGTTGAAGCACTCAAGGCGCAAGTGGCGCGGATTCCGGAGATGGTCCAAGAGCAAGTGCAACAACAACTGGGATCGACGCTTACCGGCATTATGCCTACCTTGGTTCATGGGATAACGACGTGGATTGCGGGTGGCCAATAGGGGCCGCCCCCGATTCCCAGCTTCACGGCCAGCAACTCACACAACGCGCAGGCGGCGCCATTGGTGTCTCCGGCGGCGGCGGTATTGGGGTCTACAGCGGCGGCGCCATTGGTGTCTCCGGTGGCAGCGGTATTGGTGTCTCTGATGCCGTCATTGGAGCTTAATGCACCTGGGTGTACGCCGGCCGGCACCTCGCCAGCAAGCGGCCCCTCCGTCAGTTGCACGCCCACCGTTGGCGGTGCCTCGACATTAGCCGAGCTCGACGACATCACGGTAACTAAGCCTCTCGGCCGACGACTTCATCTCCTTGCCTTTGACTGGGCATCCCTGACGCCCTACATGTTTTCGCAGGGCGCCGCCAACGTTCCTTGCACTCTCCTGCACTTCGTGGGCGGCGAGTTGGTCAATGTCGCCAAGGGCAGAATCGTTCAACCGGGCAACCCCGTGTTCCACGGTAATCCGATGCCACCCACAATGTATAGGGTTGAAGTGGTTCGGGTGCTGCCAGGCTGCGACGAGCTGTTACCTCCGATTCGACCCGCTGGGGACGACGAAGAAGATGAGATGACCCTCAGTGCCTGTGTAAGCTGGCCCCTAGTTTGGCCGAAGAGCCAGATTCGTTTGGGGGCGGGGGACACCACCCCACAGACAAGACCGCCAGTCGTGCCGGCGCCAAGCCATGGCAAGAACGCCGCAACGCTACCGGACATGCCGGACATCCCTATGGCACAGTATCCGGACATGCATATGGCACAGGATCCGGACGACGACGACAATGACGATGGTACATTTACCAATATCGATAAGCACTTTGCCGAACATGGGTACGGTGACGAGTTCTGCGGGCCTCCTTCTCAAGAACCCAAACAAGACGACCGCGATCTAGCTGGTACAACGGAGAAACCCAATTGCAACAGGCGTCGTCTGGCGTTCAGTTTTCAGGAGACGCCTCTAGCTGCCGCCTTCACCGAGCCTTAGATAGTGGAGGTGCCAAATATTATTAGCCCCAACACGCTCAAGAAGGCGGTCTGTGAGCAGAACTCGGTCCCATTACAGCAGATCAAGAAGAAGGGCCAGAAACGGCTGACTAAAAGGCCGCCGGTGCGATCCAGTTGGCACCGAGTACGATCCATGCTCAGGACGGGCCACCTTCACCTAAGGATATCTCGAGGAGGGTGCATGTGGCGGGTAGGGCGATGCTACCGGCAAATGTGCTCAGTGCTGCAACTGGTGCTATGCGGAGTCTGCACGACAGTGTTCTTTCTTGGGAGAAGCGGCGTCTCAGAGAGAATGATGTGGCATACCAGGTTTTCATGGCCAATGTGCTAGAGGGCAAGGGCTTTGTGGATGGCGCCATCGGGGGTACGATCGTCCTGCGGTTTGATGACATCTTTGCTATGTTCAACCTTCATCCACTGCACTACACCTTCATTCGGCTATTTTCACTGAGTATGGAGATGCGGGTCAATAGAGACAAGACCTCGGACATCGTGATCGTTGACCCCTTCTACATGCGTGCCAAGCTCTTGAGCAGCGCTGGTGAAAGTGCAACTATCCCTAGGTGGTTTTGGTAATTCATAACAACATATAGCTCATTGAGCTAATGCTATTCCAAGATGATTATTTCAGGAAAGCTCAATGATTGGCATGGCATGGATGGTGAAAGTGGAACCCTCAAAATGCTAAGGATAAAGGATTGGCTCAAGCTCAAAAGCTCAAGACTCTTCATTTTATATTTTAGTGATCCAAGATCACATTGAGTCCCTAGGAAAAGCCAATACTATCAAGGAGGGATGAGGTGTTGCTTAATGAGCCTCTTGCTTCATGTGCTTAGTGATATGCTCCAAAAACCCTCAACTACTTTCCCATATCCACTTATGACCTAAACCCTAAGCCAAACTCGGTCCTACCGATTCTTTCTATCCGGTGCCACCGAGTTTCACTTGTCATAAGCCACTGCCAAACCCTAGCAATTCGGTTCTACCGATAGGGATCTCGGTCTCACCGAGATGGGATTGCAAACTCTCTGTTTCCCTTTCGTAACTTTTCGGTCTCACCGAAAGAGCGAATCGGTCCCACCGAGATTGCAATGAAAATTCAGTGTTTCCTTTTTGTAACTTTTCGGTCTCACCGAAAGAGCAAATCGGTCCCACCGAGTTTGCCTGACCAACTCTCTGGTTAGCTAATTACCAAAATCGGTCTCACCGAGTTTGTGTAATCGGTCTCACCGAGATTATGTTATGCCCAAACCCTAACCATATCGGTCCTACCGAGTTGCATGTCAGTCCCACCGAAAATCTCTAACGGTCACTAGGTTTACCTTTTTGGTCCGACCGAGTTTGTTGATTCGGTCCCACCGAGACTGGAAAACTGTGTGTAACGGTTGGATTTTGTGTGGAGGCTATATATACCCCTCCACCTCCTCTTCATTCGTGAGAGAGAGCCATCAGAACACATACACAATTCCAACTCATATGTTCTGAGAGAGAACCACCTACTCATGTGTTGAGACCAAGATATTCCATTCCTACCATATGAATCTTGATCTCTAGCCTTCCCAAGTTGCTTTCCACTCAAATCTTCTTTCCACATAATCCAAATCCTATGAGAGAGAGTTGAGTGTTGGGCAGACTATCATTTGAAGCATAAGAGCAAGGAGTTCATTACCTACACACCATTTGTTACTTCTTGGAGAGTGGGTGTCTCCTAGATTGGCTAGGTGTCACTTGGGAGCCTCCGACAAGATTGTGGAGTTGAACCAAGGAGTTTGTAAGGGCAAGGAGATTGCCTACTTCGTGAAGATCTACCGCTAGTGAGGCAAGTCCTGTGTGGGCGATGGCCATGGTGGGATAGACAAGGTTGCTTCTTCGTGGACCCTTTGTGGGTGGTTGCTTCTTCGTGGACCCTTCGTGGGTGGAGCCCTTTGTGGACTCGCGCAACCGTTACCCTTTGTGGGTGGAGCCCTTTGTGGACTCGCGCAACCGTTACCCTTTGTGGGTGGAGCCCTCCGTGGACTCTCGCAACCGTTACCCTTTGTGGGTTGAAGTCTCCATCAACGTGGATGTAGGATAGCACCACCTATCCGAACCACGGGAAAAACATCCGTGTCTCCAATCACGTTTGAATTCTCCAAACCCTTCCCTTTACATTCTTGCAAGTTGCATGCTTTACTTTCCGCTGCCAATATACTCTTTGCATGCTTGCTTGAATTGTGTGATGATTGCTTGACTTGTCCTACAATAGCTAAAATCTGCCAAGAACTAAAATTGGGAAAAGGTTAAGTTTTTATTTGGTCAAGTAGTCTAATCACCCCCCCTCTAGACGTACTTTTGATCCTACAAGTGGTATCAGAGCTTTGGTCTCCATTTGCTTTGATCTCCATAGCTTTTGGTGGTCATAGCCTTGGTTTCACAACCTAGGAGAGTATGGCGTCTAGCGAGGGAAATTATCACCGTAGAGGTCCTTACTTTGATGGTACAAATTTTGCTAGTTGGAAGCATAAAATGAAAATGCATATTCTTGGACATAACCCCGCCGTTTGGGCTATTGTGTGTGTTGGTTTGCAAGGTGACTTCTTTGATGGGAAAGAACCAAACCGTGAAGCTACCGCGGATGAGTTGAAGATGTTGAAATACAATGCTCAAGCTTGTGATATTCTCTTCAATGGATTGTGCCCCGAAGAATTCAACAAAATCAGCCGTCTTGAGAATGCAAAGGAAATTTGGGACACTTTGATTGATATGCACGAAGGTACCGACTCCGTCAAGGAATCCAAGTTGGATGTGCTTCAAAGTCAACTTGACAAGTTCAAAATGAAGGATGGTGAAGGTGTCGCTGAAATGTACTCTAGGCTTGCTCTCATCACAAATGAGATTGCCGGCTTAGGAAGTGAAGAGATGACCGATAGATTCATCATCAAGAAGATTCTAAGAGCCTTGGATGGAAAATATGATACCGTGTGCACATTGATCCAAATGATGCCCAATTACAAAGATCTCAAGCCAACGGAGGTGATTGGAAGAATTGTTGCTCATGAGATGTCACTTAAGGATAAAGAGGAACTTCACAACAAATCAAGTGGTGCCTACAAAGCCTCATGTGAAGCCCCTACATTATCAAGTGAGAAACAAGACTTCAATGAAGAATTGAGCTTAATGGTGAAGAACTTCAACAAGTTCTACAAGAGTAGAAGCAAAGATATAAGCTTCAAATCAAGGTCCTACAATGACAAAAGATCTTCTAGTCGAGAGCGAAACTGCTACAGTTGTGGAAGACCCGGACACTATTCCAATGAGTGTACGGCTCCCTACAAGAGAAAAGAAGATTCTCCAAAAAGAAGAAGCAAAGAATCACCACAAAGAGAGAGAAGGAGTAGAGATGATCGTTATGAACGAAGATACTCACGGAGAAGCAAGGATTCAGAAAGGAAGGAAAAATCATCATGGAGCTACACAAAATGAAGACATCAAGCTCATGTTGGTGAATGGGTATCCGGCTTCGACTCCGACAGCCACTCCGAGAGAAGTTATCACTCCGACTCTGAAGATACTCAAGATGAAGGTGTTGCCGGTCTAGCACTTGTGTCAACCAACTCCTACGACATATTTGACTCACCAAATGAAGGAATTGGAAGATGCTTCATGGCCAAAGGTCCTAAGGTAACACACCCCGAGTATGTTGATTTCAATAGTGATGAAGATGACTTGTTAGGTGATGATTTGCTTGTTGACAACTCTAGTGATGAATACTATGATGAAACGTCAATTAATCATGCTAATAAAGATAAAAGGAATGACAATGATAAGGAGAAGATTGAGGCTCTAACTAAAGAACTAAACACTCTTAAGTTAGCTCATGAAACTATCTTCGAAGATCATCGAGAACTTTTAAGAGCTCATGAGAAATTATGCTTTGAAAAGCTCAATCTTGAGCAAGAGCATGAGTTCTTAAAAGCAATCAATGATGATCTCCGCAAGAAAAATTCTTCTTACATTGCCAAGCGTTTACTTTTATCCACTTACATGCCTCAAGTCAAGTCTAGTAACAAGAAAGATTCTTCCTCTAGCAGTAACAATGATCATGCTAAATCCAATATTGTTGCTTCTAGTAGTTCTCTTGATTCCACTAATGATTCTCTTAGCCAAGTTACACTTGAGCAAGAAAATAGCTTATTGAAGGGAATTATAGAGAAAGGAGCCTTGCCGGGAGTAAGCAATTCGAGGAAATTTTGCGCAAGCAAGGAATGCACCGGAAGAATCAAGGTGTTGGTTTTGAACGAAAGTTCAATGCCAATGGAGTTGAGTGGGAAGAAGATCAATACCCCAAGACAAAGTTTGTTCCTCAACAAGAGAAGTATGATACTTCTTTCAAGGGGACACAAGCTCAAGATGATCTTCCACCACAAGACTACAAGCAAAAAGGCAAGGACAAGCTTCAAGAGGAAATTGATGCATTTGAAGAAGCTCCTAAGACCTTAGTCAAGTGGATTCCCAAGACTACTTCAAGTTCCACTTCATCAAGTACGACTACAACTCCAAGGATTCCCATCAAGCTGGTGTGGATCCAAAATAAGAAGAACTAGAGAGTTCTTGAGGGTGACTCCACCAACATACTTCACTCTTACCATTTTGGTAAGGACAAGTGCAATAAACTTCCACATCTTGCACTAGTTCAAGGAGTCACAAACCCTCTTGTTGGTAAGACAAGGGACAAGGTAACCTAAAAGTTTTCATGGACATCATCTTGTGTGTGCATCACTCTATGTCTATGGATATCCTTGTTTGTTCCTTGCGGGACTAACCCATGTAGGTATTGAAAGTGCAATTCACTCAAAGGGATAGCTCCAAGTGATCTACATCAACATTGAGCATCCACGTCTTCAACATCTACATGAAGTCATCATCGACAAAACCCGATGTTAGTTCATCCCTCTAAGGGGGGATATCACATCTAGGGGGAGCTTTACTCTAAGACTTGAGCTAAAGCAACTCTAAAGATGTGAACACAACAATGCTTTATGTAAAAGTGGTAACCCCACTTGAGCTTAAACGATGAGTATGACCTATGATCAAGTGTTCTCACTTGACTCCTAAGTCAATATACTCATATATAGATGACCTTGTCATCGCAAATTTCTTGGTAGATGCTAGAATTGGTTGTGCATGCCTTGTCACATATTTCATTTGCCATCTTATTGTGTGAGCATGCTGGTTGCATATTTTACTCATTCGAGGACATCCACTTGTTGTTTTGATTGTTTGGTTTTATTTCCTTTTGCCAAGTGGATGGACAAGAATGCCTAAGAACCTCCTCTAGCTATCTATGCTTTTCTCGTCTCAAACTCTATTCATGCTACATCACAAAATTTGATCAAGTCAGATTCGAACCACTCTGTGTGAGGAGCGCTCGGAGTCCCGGATTCGTCATAGACTTAAACTTCCAAAACCTCTTTATGATTCTCGGTCTGACCGATACCCCACTTTCGGTCCTACCGAGATCATTAAGTTGATCTAGGTTTTCGATCTCGGTGCAACCGATTTGAACTTTTCGGTCACACCGAGTTTCAGTAATTGCTTGCAGTTATGAATCTCGGTGCCACCGAGTTGTTCCACTCGGTCACACCGACAGGGTCGGGCTATATATAGTCATGGGCAAAAATTTGGAAATTTCTCCGAACCCCTTCGCCCGCGCGATAGCCTGCTCTGCCAATGTGGTCTCCGGATCGTCTTCTCGCCGCCAGCCGCCTCCAGTCGCTGGTCTTCGTCGCTGTCAACGGGAATTCTACCCCGCCGTTGCCGCCGTAGCGAGTCTCCGCCGAACTAGGGTATGGACTCGATCTTTGTGCTATTCCCCAATCCGATTCCTAGCACATTGTGATCTTATTGATTCTAGCCTCGTTTGACAAACTTCTATCCAGTCAATGAACTCGTAGATTAGGTTTGATTCAAAAATTCTAGGTTTAGGTTTCCGCCGAAACCATCTCGGACCCACCGAGTTGAAAAACTCGGTCCCACTGATTTGGCTTATGCCATTGCACAAGTGAGACTCCGTCTGACTGAGAATTACTTATCGGTGTGACCGATTTTGGAACTCTGTGAAACCCTAGCAGTCTCGGTGCCACCGAACTGTGACTCGGTCCGACCGAGTTCACTAGTTTAGGTTCCAAAACTGCTTCGGTATCACCGAGTTTAAAAATCGGTAGATCCGAGATGATTTCAGTGGGAAACTAAAACTAAGTTTTTGGATCATTCTTTTGCAAAAATCTCTGCATTTTGTGATGCTCATCTATTCTACCTCATCTATAAACTGTTCACAGGGTCAGCAGTCAGCTTGTTCATCATGTCAGACCAAAGTGATAGCCAGAACATGTCAGAAGAGCAAGTGCAGATGAGTGAGGGCACTAGTCCCTCAAGTTCTTCAGATGATGGCAGCAGGAGTACCCCAAGCAATCTGCCAAAAGCTGCCACCAGACAGAGGAAGAAGAGAACTTCAGATTCTGAGGATGAAGATTATGTGGCAGAAGAGGAAGCCACATCAAAGAGAGTTGAGCCAGCTCAAGGCACAAAGCCAGGGTTAAACATCAAAAGGCCAGCAGGCAGGCAGCCTATGTCAAAGGCCAGAGCTTCAACTGAAAAGCCTGCACCCAAAGAGCCAGTTGCTGCTGAAGGCAAGAAGAGGAAGGAAAGGGTCAAGAAGACCGTAGCCAAAGTGCTTGGAAAGGCTTCCATTATGGAAGAGGAAGAGGAAGAAGAGGTTGCTGCACCAGCACCTAAGGCACCCAAGCTAATGGGTGATGCTACCAAATCAGGGGCTACTGCATCTAAGCCCAAGGCCGCATCAAAGGTCAAGACAGCACCAAAGAGAAATACAAGGAGCATACCTGCTGCTGAGAAGAACAAGGCCCCAGTGCCTGAAGCTGCAGAAGAAGATGATGAAGAGCAAGTACTCAAAAAACTCAAGCCCAAGATCCCAGACCACAATGATGCTCATCCTGTGGCTGAGGATATGAAGCTCAGGAGAGACTCAGGGCTCAGGAAGTGGAGAGAAGCAGATCCGTATGCTTCAAGGAGGAGGACTGCTGTTGACTACAGGTTCCACACTAAGGAACAGCAGGATTTCTATGAGACAGTGCTGCTTGATAAGAAGCCAATTGTTTGTGACATGAGATGGGTCGACTGGACCTACGTGATGGAAAATGAGGAACACTACCCTGGAGTGTATGACAGATTCATAGCTTGTGGAGTAGCTGACTTTGTTGGGCAGAAGCTCACAAAGTGGAATGAGGAGCTTATAATGCAGTTCTACTCCACAGCACATTTTTATCCAGATGGGAGGATCACATGGATGTCTGAGGGTACAAGGTACCAATCTACAGTTGCTGAGTGGGCACAGCTCATTAATGCCCCAGAGGAGCATGATGATGACTTGGACATATATGCCAAGAAGAAGATGGACCATAACTCTATGTCCAATATGTACAAGGAAATTCCAATGAAGCACTTGACACTTTCAAATTTGGTTCAGTGCACTATCTTCTGTCAGGGCTGCGAACCATCAATTGGATTTTGAGGCACACTCTCTTGCCCAAGTCAGGTGATCACAAGATGATCAGAGGCCATGCAATCAATTTGCTTCATGTATTTGATGTGCCACAGAAATTCAAGGTGATGAGCCTCATAGTAGAGACTATCAAGAGGACTGCAGCAGATCAGAAGAGGAGCTGTGGTTATGCCCCACAAATTCAGGAGCTCATCAACTCCAAGATGGGCACAGGCATATACTTATTGGACAAGGAACACCTGCCCATCCGTCCAGATTTTGAGGACAATCAAGTTGTGATGACTGAAAATGAACCATCGTCTGCACAAGCACAAGCAAAGAAGGAGAAGGCAAGGAAGGAGAAAGCTGCCAAGATGCCAACTCAAGAGGAGGCATCTGAGTATTTCTTGAAAACCAAACAAGAGCAGCTTGGTTACCTGATTGCATCCACCCTGCGGATTGAGAAAGGACTAGCCACCCTAACTCAAAACCAGGCAAGCCTAGAGAGAATCATGGAACAAAAGTTCTATGACTTGGATGTCAAGGTGACAGAGATTCAGACTGCAGTGGAGCAGCTCCAGGATGATATGCAGGAGAGGAAAGGGAAGACAACCACTGATGCCTTTTCCAGAGTGCCACGAGGTCCGAGGTCGTTTGCAGTGCCAGTTCCTGACACAAGAGCAACTGCCTCAGCTCCAGCCATAGCACCAGCCCAACCTGCTCCAGCGTCTACTTCAGCTCCAACTCCAGCGTCTACTTCAGCGTCTACGGAAGCCTTCGTCCTTGGAGTGATCCGGACTCCACCACCACCTGAAGATCTAGCCTGAGCGTCGATCTAGCACTATGCATTTTCTAGGAACTTTTTGGTAACTTGTTGCCAAAGGGGGAGAAGATGTATAGATCATAGGCTTCGAGAGAGAGAGAGAGTGTTGCTTTTTTCTCTCTTGCTTTATTTGGTGGTCTTTCGAACTTTGTTTGCTTTTGAGTGCTTGAGATACTATGTCATTGCTTGTGAGACATTGATGATCATGTGTTTGATCATAAGCTACACTTAATGCTTGCTTAATGCTATTATCTTATCTATCTTATGCGATCATGCACTATTCTTGGTGATGAGTGCATGTATTTCATTCTTATCATTTTAAGCGCTCCACCAAGATGTATGTGACATGAAAGAGTAACCCATGACTCTAACTCCTTGTGCATTTGCAGTCCAAAGCAAATTTTAAATATGCACAAATTTAGGGGGAGCTCTTACTTGTCACATACTTCTCAAAGCGACGATATATTTCATGCTTATTATCATTTGTCGAAGCTTTGATCTATATGTTGTCATCAATTACCAAAAAGGGGGAGATTGAAAGTGCAACTATCCCTAGGTGGTTTTGGTAATTCATAACAACATATAGCTCAGTGAGCTAATGCTATTCCAAGATGATTATTTCAGGAAAGCTCAATGATTGGCATGGTATGGATGGTGAAAGTGGAACCCTCAAAATGCTAAGGACAAAGGATTGGCTCAAGCTCAAAAGCTCAAGACTCTTCATTTTGTATTTTAGTGATCCAAGATCACATTGAGTCCTTAGGAAAAGCCAATACTATCAAGGAGGGATGAGGTGTTGCTTAATGAGCCTCTTGCTTCATGTGCTTGGTGATATGCTCCAAAAACCCTCAACTACTTTCCCATATCCACTTATGACCTAAACCCTAAGCCAAACTCGGTCCTACCGATTCTTTCTATCCGGCGCCACCGAGTTTCACTTGTCATAAGCCACTGCCAAACCCTAGCAATTCGGTTCTACCGATAGGGATCTCGGTCTCACCGAGATGGGATTGCAAACTCTCTGTTTCCCTTTCGTAACTTTTCGGTCTCACCGAAAGAGCGAATCGGTCCCACCGAGATTGCAATGAAAATTCAGTGTTTCCTTTTTGTAACTTTTCGGTCTCACCGAAAGAGCAAATCAGACCCACTGAGTTTGCCTGACCAACTCTCTGGTTAGCTAATTACCAAAATCGGTCTCACCGAGTTTGTGTAATCGGTCTCACCGAGATTACGTTATGCCCAAACCCTAACCATATCGGTCCTACCGAGTTGCATGTCAGTCCCACCGAAAATCTCTAACGGTCACTAGGTTTACCTTTTCGGTCCGACCGAGTTTGTTGATTCGGTCCCACCGAGATTGGAAAACTGTGTGTAACGGTTGGATTTTGTGTGGAGGCTATATATACCCCTCCACCTCCTCTTCATTCGTGAGAGAGAGCCATCAGAACACATACACAATTCCAACTCATATGTTCTGAGAGAGAACCACCTACTCATGTGTTGAGACCAAGATATTCCATTCCTACCATATGAATCTTGATCTCTAGCCTTCCCAAGTTGCTTTCCACTCAAATCTTCTTTCCACATAATCCAAATCCTATGAGAGAGAGTTGAGTGTTGGGCAGACTATCATTTGAAGCATAAGAGCAAGGAGTTCATTACCTACACACCATTTGTTACTTCTTGGAGAGTGGTGTCTCCTAGATTGGCTAGGTGTCACTTGGGAGCCTCCGACAAGATTGTGGAGTTGAACCAAGGAGTTTGTAAGGGCAAGGAGATCGCCTAGTTCGTGAAGATCTACCGCTAGTGAGGCAAGTCCTGTGTGGGCGATGGCCATGGTGGGGTAGACAAGGTTGCTTCTTCATGGACCCTTTGTGGGTGGTTGCTTCTTCGTGGACCCTTCGTGGGTGGAGCCCTTTGTGGACTCGCGCAACCGTTACCCTTTGTGGGTGGAGCCCTTTGTGGACTCGCGCAACCGTTACCCTTTGTGGGTGGAGCCCTCCGTGGACTCTCGCAACCGTTACCCTTTGTGGGTTGAAGTCTCCATCAACGTGGATGTAGGATAGCACCACCTATCCGAACCACGGGAAAAACATCCGTGTCTCCAATCGCGTTTGAATTCTCCAAACCCTTCCCTTTACATTCTTGCAAGTTGCATGCTTTACTTTCCGCTGCCAATATACTCTTTGCATGCTTGCTTGAATTGTGTGATGATTTCTTGACTTGTCCTACAATAGCTAAAATCTGCCAAGAACTAAAATTGGGAAAAGGTTAAGTTTTTATTTGGTCAAGTAGTCTAATCACCCCCCTCTAGACATACTTTCGATCCTACAGCTGGGGACCGCCAAGTCGCGAGTTCACACCTCGAAGACGTCATTCTGGCAAACCCAGATAAGGATAACTTCCTTGTGCCTTACTTTCCCGAGTAAGTCATCCCTTAACCGCCCCGTAACATATGATTTCTTAGATTTCGATCGTTCTTTTTTTTCTAACATTCCGTGTTCTGTGCAGTGACACACATTGCACACTCATCCTCTTAAGCCTGAAATATTCCATGGCAACGTATTTCGACCCGAACCGTAACTCCAAGATAGACTACACAAATATCAAGAAAGTTCTTGATGATGTTCTCCCTGGCTACGCCAAATCTGGAGGCACCTTCATCAGGGCAGTTCGTAAGTACGGCAAGCACGTGTTCGCCCACAATACGACGTTCTGCTGCGTCAAGCAGCCGCCTGGCGGTCAGAAGGATGCCTACTACGCCCTCCATCACATGCGGGCGATCGTAAGGGACCATCATCACCTTCTGCTACCAAATAATCTCAAAGATTGGGCCGCGAGCTTGTCGGCAATCCAGGACGCGGACATCAGACAAGAATTCTTTCGCATCCAGTCGGAGTTTGCGAACATCATCCATCAAGATGTCCTTCATACCTCGGGGCAGTTCTTCCTCAGATATCAACCGTCCAACATTGAGATAGACGGAATGCTAAAAATGCAGGCTGACAACGCCTGCGATTTCATGACCATCATGACAGACGGCAGCTTCATCCACGCTCCTGTCCATGAGTCGAGTCGAAAGTAGTGATGTGTAGTTCTGAAACATTGATTGGCTCATGTTGTAATTAAACTTTAATGAATTGTATGTCTCTTTGGTTTGGACAGTCGTTCAACTTAGATGTAATCGATGCTATTTATTAGTAGGACCATGAATCATGCTATTAATGTCTTGCTTTTCTCTTCCGATCCTTTTGTTGCATACTTATATATTGCTTATGTATGTATTGTCTGTTGTTTGGCTTGTGCATAGAGATGCCGTTGTATGTCGTGTACAAGGGTAAGGTTCCCGGAGTCTACGACGACTGGAGGAGTGTCAGAGACAGGTTCACCGTTTCAGCGGTAACAGTTACAAAGGGTACACCACTAGGGCGGAGGCCGAATCTAGATACGCCCGCTATCTAGCGGGAGAGAGGAGGGAGCGTTGGAGGAACCGGATGAAGACCAGTTTGATCGCGATGATGCTCATCGTGATGACCGCAACTCTCTTCTATGTGATGGTAGTTTAGATTATTGATATCGACTTGTAATGTGAAGACAAACTCGATACTCACGGTCTCGAGACTTGTAATGTTTTATCTTTGTTCGGTCTTTTGAATTCGGAGACTAATATGATGAATTATATCCGGAGACTAATCTTCTATTGTATTCGATGAATCTGCTGTTGCTGTGTGCTACTGTCTATATTCTGTCAAATAATATATTTTGTAACCTGTGCAAAAATTAGAAAAGTAAAAAGAACCAAATATTCATACTAATGGCACATCACCACAAGGTGCGCCATTAGTATGCCAAAGGATACTAATGGCGCATCAATACAGAGTGCGCCATTAGTATGCCAAAGGATACTAATGGCGCATCAGGACAGAGTGCGCCATTAGTATGCCAAGTATACTAATGGCGCATCTATCCGCAGTGCGCCATTAGTGTGCCAAAGCACATGGTTAAATATGGCCCCTGGGAGGCACACTAATGGCGCATGGTGTTATATACTAATGGCGCACTGGATGGTGCGCCATTAGTATACCAGATACTAATGGCGCACCAGTGGTGCGCCATTAGTAAAAATTACTAGTGGCGTGCTACTAATGGCGCACCAGTGATGCGCCATTAGTAGGCAAAACCGGTGCGCCATTAGTAGGCCTTTTCCTAGTAGTGGGAACCCGAAAGAGTTCCCGACGCCAGGTGTTATCGGATTCATCGTCGGACAACTCCGCGACGCACTCCTCCCCCGAAGACGAGGAGGAGGATGAAGATGCTCCCCCTCCAGTTGGGGGAGACATGAAAAGGAAGGCCGCCCCAACCAGGGGGGCCGAAGGGTCCAAGAAGGGAAGGACCATCCTTCTGAACTACTCCACCACCGTCACCGAAGGCGAAGACGAGTGGCTGCTCAGGGCCAAGACCCTGGCGAAGTTGTAAGTATTCGGATGCCAGAGCAATTCATAGCACACCTTTGTCGCAAGCTTCTCGTAACGCCGAATTATTATTATGCAGACCGCCACGAGCCCATATCGACGTATCGTCGGACGGCTCCCTAGGCTCGTTGGATATGGATAGCTATCCACTTCCGACCGCCACCTCCCCTAGCCCTACGGACAACGCCGAGGTATTGTCACAAGAGGCACCGGGTCGAGGGGAGACAGTCCCGGAGGCGCCTCGAGGCGACCTCGCGGATTCTGGGAGCGGAGGGAGCAAGGCTCCCGAGGGCTCCGAGTTCGGCCCTCAGCCGAACACCGCGCCGGAACCTCCAATGGTTCTGGACTCAGGCAGGTGGCCTCCTTCCAAAAGGGGCAAGATGCCTGTGCCGGTGACCTCTGTCCATCCAGAGGCACCGGACAATCTGCTGGGAGCGCTTCGCAGCGCTTCCATCGACGAAGAGCAACACACTATTATGAGTGCGGTAGTCCAGAAGGTTCAGTCCGCCAAGAGTGGACTGACTGAAGCCTGTGCCAGCCTTCTAACAGGCTTTGAGGAAAGTTTTTGAAATATAGGAAAAATATTACCGCATAGACAGTAGCCCCTCATGCTCTGTTCGGTGTTCAAATAGAAAAGCCGAATAGAGGATCAAACAATATCGCAGGAGTCTAATATAAGTATGTCTATATGCGTACGCAGGCTTCGCGGTTGGCCTCTGCCGCACTGACTGCGGAGGTCGCCGCACTGAAGGAGGACCTTAAAGGGTCCAAGGACTAGCTCGGCCTTGCCAAGAGGCAGCTCGAGGAGAACAAAGGTAAGTAGTACCTAGTCCATGGATATGTATAAAAAGAGTGCGATTGCAAAATGACAGGATCATCGTAAATTTGCCAGGGGCCACGACCGAGGTGGCGACCCTGAAGCAAGTACTATCCGAGGCTGAAAACAAAGCGGCCAAGGAGCGCACCGAGCAGGAGAGGCATGAGGCTCGGGTGGGCGAGGTGTAGCAAGAGCTCCACGCTCTCGTGACGAAGCACGAGGCGTTGGAGCTTGACTTGAAGACGCGAGAGTCCGAGCTTGCCGCGGCCCTCGAGAGCGCAAAGAGTGCCAAGGCCGAAGCCCAAAAGGCCCTCCAGGAGATTGATGCGATGAAGAAGATAGCGGCGGGTAAGGCATTCTATATGCAAAGCAAGCATGTGAAAGTGAATTACTTGTTACTTACCCGAATCCGGAGCTCTCCAGGAGCATTCACAGATTTGCCCCGCAGCGTGTCGGATGCCGCACAGTTTTACCAGGCCGAGGAGGGAAGCTCAATGGAGAAGCTATTCTGGTCTCAATATACTGGGACCGAACACCCGATGCCTCTGAGCGACCAGCTCACTACTAGGAAAAGGGCTATAGATGGAATTGACACTAATGGCGCACCAGACATGTGGTGCGCCATTACTATATACTAATGGCGCACCATGCGTTAGTGCGCCATTAGTGTGGAAGACACTAATGGCGCACCAGGCACACGGTGCGCCACTAGTAACAAAATGTTTTTTTTTCATTTTTTCAAACATACTAATGGCGCATCCGGGCAGAGTGCGCCATTAGTAGTTAGAACTACTAATGGCACACCAGCCATAGAGTGCGCCACTATTGTATTTTTTTTAACTTTTTTGCAAAACTACTAATGGCGCACCGTTGCATAGTGCACCATTACTAGTTTAAACTAGTAATGGCGCACTGTGCCACGGTGCGCCATTAGTATAAAAATTATTTTTAATACTTTTTTGCAAGAGCTGCCGCCCGAGAGAAAGCGAAGCTGGATCAACTGGAGATAGACGCGTAATGGATGGAGTAGCCAATGAGCAAGACTTCGACAAGTATGACGACCCGAAGATCGAACATGACGACGACGATGAAGTAGCAGCATACACCCTCCATCTCGATCGCTATCCCCCTCCATCTCGATCTCGATCCCTCCCCCGCTCCACCGCCGCCGACGAGCACCCCCCCCGCACCCTCCCCCGCTCCACCACTGCCGACGAGCACCCCCCGCACCCTCCCCCGCTCCACCGCCGCCGCCGATGATATTTTCAAATAACAAATTTGATGATATATTTTTAAAAATTATTACTGTTTTTATAAAAAAATATTACTATTTCATATTCATATTCATTTTTAAAAAAATAATAATAAAAAAGTGTAGACTACAATTGTTGTTAAACAACAATTATTACTGTTTTTATAAAAAAATATTACTGTTTCATATTCATATTCATATTCATTTTTTTTAAAAAAATTCTTACTTATGGCGCACGGGTAGCTGGTGCGCCATTGCTATCTAAAAAAAGAATACTTATGGCGCACTATCCCGCTGGTGCGCCATTGCTATGAAAAAAACTCACCGCGCCGCACCTTCCCCCCTCTCCCTCCACCGCGTCGCACCTTCCCCCCTCTCCCTCCACCGCGCCGCTCCCTCCCTCGTCCCTCCCTCCACCGCGTCACCGCCGCCGCTGCCCCGACCCACTGCGCCGCAGCCGCCCACGCGCCCCTGCCGCCTCCCTCTCCCCTTCCTCCCCCCCGAGCAACGCCTCCCCCCTCGAAACCCTAGAAAGCCCGCGCCCCCCGCGTCGGCCCCTGCCCTGCGCCGCCTCTACCTCAGTCCGGGCACAGGGTGCAGGACGACGACCGCGGCCGCCAGCCTCCCCACGACCAACCAAGGCGCCCTCGAGCCATCCCTTCGACGCCGCCGCGGCCGCCGACCCCGACCCCTCCGGCGACCGGCCGCGCCCGCCCAGGTACCTCTCCTCCGTCCTCCTTCCTCCCTCACCTCCTTCCTCCTTCCTCCCTCTCCACCCTTCCCCGACCCCTCCGGCGACCGGCCGCGCCCACCCAAGTCTGTTCTTTGCAGGATCAGAACAAGTTTGTAACAGGATGCTCTACAATTTTTATTGTGCTGTGCTGTTTACAAGGATGTAGAAGTCACCCTAAAAAAGGATGCAAAAGTCTTTCAGTGCAGATTAACTTTGTAGGTTGGAGTTTGGTTAGCCATGGTTCAGCCAACTATTTCTAGCTTGAATTTTTGGCTGGTTTAGGTGGTGTAATCTAGTGCTGTGCCGCTGATGCAACTGGTGTCCATGAGTACGTATAAATCTGGTTAGAATTAGTTTAAGAATTGATCTGTGGGTATCAATGTGATTGTAGTTTTTCTTGTCATCAAGTTTAGTTGATGTTTATTTAAATATAGCTTATATGATCAGCCACTCTATGTATGATTGTGGCTTGAAGGTTCTGGAAGAACATTTTTCCGTCAAATTCTATCTGGTGGCATTGTCCTAGACTCCTTAGTTCTGTTGTTAATTGTGCTTCTATTAAAAGAATTGGGAGTTACTCACTGTACTAGAACTCTGTAGGTTCAGTTTTGGTTAACTAATACTGACGTTATGAGAATGTAAGCACCTATTATTGCTACTGATATCATTGGCTCATTGCTGCCATTGTGCAATGCAGAACTGTTAAGAGTGATTTGGAGGATTCAAGATTCTGTGAAGCTCTTCTGACATTTAAAGCTCAAAACTGAAGGTACTTAATAAACTCAAAAGCATTAATGATAACTCTTCTTGCCTAGAAACAGAGGTAGTTTACATATTGCATTGCTGGTGTTTGTTTATGTTCAGAGTTTAAGCACGTGTAGTGTAGTGTAGTGTGTGTAGTGAGCTTGTTCTAGTGTAAAATCAGACTAGTATGGCCCTGGCCACAATCTGTCAACTTAGCCTTCTCTGATTTTCAAAACAAGTTAACTGCATTCAGATCTCTTGATGCTCAAAACCTGTCAATTTCTATCAGCTTTTGATCTATCAAGTTGATATTCAGTCAAGTTGATGTCAAACTTGACACATAAACAACAACTTTAATAAACAGAGAAACAAGATGTAGGGTTTTTTAGCTGCTGCCACAACACAAAGTCTATAGATGCTAAAGTTGTCAGTATTAATTATCAAATCATTCAAAGTAGATGATGCTCTATTTTTGTGGACTTAGTGAACATGATAAGACAAGCCAGATGCTCTATTTTTAATTAATAGTAATCCATGATCCTGCTTACTAGTGAACATGATGTTCGTTTGTTTACAGAGATCCTGCTTATATATACTGATGATGAGTCTTGTTGAAACCTTACATATACAGTGAGGAGCTACTGTAAAAAAATTCAGTTAGGTACAGTGAGGAGCTAACTGTGTATGAAGGTAACAAGTGTTAAATCGGTGAAAGTAAAAAAGTGTAGTAGTTGTACTTGGTACCAATAATTCTCTGGGCAAAGCAAAAGAGCAAGAGGAGGGAGACATGGAATAAGTCTTGACCTAAAATGTAAACTGAACCCAAAACAAGACTCTCTGCATTTAAACGAGTCCCAATGGACCTACTGCCATCTTATTTGTTCTAGGACAGTATAGTTTTACATGCTTCGGCAACTTTTTCTTAACTGTTGCTGCTGCTGTTATGCCTGTATTCACTGCTGCTACTGTTGTACTTTTCATGATGTTGTACTTGTGATGATGCTACTTGTGATCTTCTGAATGACCAATTGGCGACTTCATTATGCGGGGATAATGATTTTGCAGGTACCCCGAGAGGCCCTTGAGTTTGCCGGAATGTCGATTAACTTCCGTTTCGGGAAATTCGGGTACTCCATATGTCCTATTTTCAGCAAAGGTCATGCTGAAATTTTCCGTGAATTTTAGCATGACTTTGCTAAAAATAGGACATATGGGGTACTTGCGACTAATGTTGATTATTTTCTGCTCAAAATTTATGCTGCTATAATGTTGTAAGGGTACTAATTGGTCTCTTCTGCTACTTGTCAAAGATGGGGGGAAGCAGCCACCGCCGCTCTGCCTCACCGGAGTACGAGTTGGATGCTTTCGAGTTCTTCACTATCATACTTTCTTCTTCAGTATCAGCCACGAGGCAGGTATATAAAACGAGAGATCTCCCCTTCACCCATCTCATTATGATAACTCTGTTGTTTGCTACATCACTCCTTGTCCCAAATTGCAGAGGCTGCCTGACGCTTTTATGAAGATGCTGGGTGAAGATCCGCCAGATAAAGTGATGCTCCGACAGGCCGGCAGCGGGGTTCGCAGGCTGTGGGACGTGGAGTTGGTGATCGAGGAGGGCCACATGTACCTGTGCCGTGGCTGGGAGAAGTTCTACAGTGCCTATGACCTGCGGACCGGGTACTTTCTTCTCTTGAGGTACGACGATGACGCCACAATGCTCATCGTGAAGGTTTTCAACAATACTATGTGTCGCATGCACTACGCTGAAGACGAAGATGCCAGTGCGTTCCGCCTCTTCTCATTCCTCTACATTTGGCTTTGTCTCACATCAATTGGCAGGTATGTCAGATCTCCAAAATGATATATATATATACTTAGTTACCTATTTATCTCTAATATGCTTAGTTTCCTATAGGTTAGCTCCAAAATTACTTATGTTAGCACAAAATGATCAAGTTTACATAATAAGCTTATAGTCTTCTTCTTATCCAAAATGACATATGTTAGCTTCATTTTACCTAAGTTGGCTCTAATATGCTAACTTAGAGCTTATATGCTTAGTTTCCTATAGGTTAGCTCCAAAATTACTTATGTTAGCACAAAGTGATCAAGTTTACATAATAAGCTTATAGTCTTCTTCTTATTCTTCTTATCCAAAATGACATAGGTTAGCTTCCTTTTACCTAAGTTGGCTCTAATATGCTAACTTAGAGCTTATATGCTTAGTTTCCTATAGGTTAGCTCCAAAATTACTTATGTTAGCACAAAATGATCAAGTTTACATAATAAGCTTATAGTCTTCTTCTTATTCTTCTTCTTATCCAAAATGACATAGGTTAGCTTCATTTTACTTAAGTTGGCTCTAATATGCTAACTTAGAGCTTATATGCTTAGTTTCCTATAGGTTAGCACCAAAATTACTTATGTTAGCACAAAGTGATCAAGTTTACATAATAAGCTTATAGTCTTCTTCTTATTCTTCTTCTTATTCTTCTTCTAGTCTTCTTCTTCTTATTCTCTTCTTCTTCTTCTTCTAACTTCTTGTTTATCATTTTGCAGATTTTATTTAATTCACGGAAGCTTGCATGGATGGAGTGCTTCTTTTCCATTTGTGTTTTTATTTTGTATCAATGTGAAACTTTTGTGAATTGATGGATAACGGTGTTGAATGAACATTGTGAAACTTTTGTAATATGTAACGATGGAACTATGTGTTGGCTATGTATGTATATATGATGAAACTTGTGTGTTTGATATGATCTGGTGGACGCAGGTAACATCGTTACATATGGCCCCCTATATGTAAGCTAAGCAGATCTGTGTTGTATGTTATCTCTAATATTTTTTAACCTGTGAAAATATCAGAAATGAAAAAAAATCCCTAATATTCATACTAGTGGCGCACCACACAAGACACTAATGGAGCACTGTTATAATCACACTAATGGTGCATCACCCAACAGTGCGCCATTAGTATGCCGAAGCACATGGTTAAATATGGCCCCTGGGAGGCATACTAATGGTGCATGGTGTTCTATACTAATGGCGCACTGCATGGTGCGCCATTAGTATACCAGATACTAATGGCGCACCGGTGGTGCGCCATTAGTAATAAATACTAGTGGCGTGATACTAATGGCGCACCAGCAGTGCGCCATTAGTAGGCAAAACTGGTGTGCCATTAGTAGGCCTTTTCCTAGTAGTGGCTGAAGCAACTGGTCGAGCTGCACAAGGAGGCCGAACATGCCATGAAGGGCTTTATAGTCCGGATGTGGCCTGGCGATGCCCTTCCCAACAGCTACTTCGGCTTGGTGAGGTGGCTTGTGGATGCCTACCCACGGCTTGAAGTCATCAAGCGGTCCGTCTGCATCGAAGGTGCACGCCAGGCTTTCGCCCGTGTGAAGGTGCAATGGGCCAAGACGGACGCTGTGAAGCTGGTGAAGGAAGGGCCGCCGTAGGGCAAGGAGCATCGCCACCCAGAGATGTACTATGAGGGTGTCTTGAAGGGCGCTCGTCTCGTAGCGGACGAGTGTACGAAAGATATAATATTCGAGTAAACTCGCTCGTGCAATCCTGTATTTATGAAAACTTGTTCATATGCGCTTGTTTGAATTTAAAATATTACCTTCTGTTCGGCTGTTTATCAGATCTTAGAGATGGCTAGTCGTCAGCTTCTGCCCCCACGCCACGAGTGCTGGGGTGTTCGGGATAAACCTGAGCACTCTTGTTCCCATTGTTGGGTCCTTCGAGGGAGGTGCTCAGCACAACGAACAAGGCAATCGGACTATAATGCGTTATCACTCTCACTTAGCCATAGAATTCTATAATTTTAAATTTTGGCGAAGCCCCTAGTATTCGAAAGGCCGAATTCGGGCGCGATACACGCCTTAAGCCGGACAGGGCCGACTCCTCGCTCTAAGCGGCATAAGTCTTTAGGGACCCAAAAACCTCTCGAACAACGACCAGTCTCTCGCCTTATCATGACAATCGGTTTTAGCTTTCTCTACTAAGGTGCTTAGCCCAGCAGAACCGGGGCACAATCGCAGTAGTTCTCCCAGTGCTACCTTAGCCAATATAGCGGAACGTAAGGTACCAAAACATGGGAGCCGGGCAAACCCAACTATTGACCCAAGACATGATTCGGAGCTGATGCATATAATGCTATAAGTTCGGGGTGCCGCACTGTCAAAACTATTCGGACTTCTCAAGCCGTATTATGGGGTATGCTTAAGCCCCTAGCGTATTGGCCATACCAGAGTGTACGGGTGCTGGGTGTCATGAATGAACATATATATATATATAAGAAGAATGCAATAATAGTCTTAATGCTATGCATTTTTTATTCAAAAAGGTGCATTAAAGCAGAATGATACAAGTAGTGTGATAAGAAAAAAGTAGGACTGTTTAACATGTCCCTTCCAAGGGCAAGCTGAGGAATAGTATTAAAACAAATATTTCACTCGTTATCATAATCCACCTGGGAGTTCCGAGGTGTGACATAGCTTTCCGCCTCCTTGGTTGCTGCATCATGTATTTGGCAATCATGCTGCCGGACAGGGTTTCCAGAGATGAAAGTCCTGAAAGAGAAAAATAACAAAGCGGGAAGCCCCTAGTGCGGTTTGAGCCGCGACTTGGGGTGTGCCGCCGTCGTGCCCCCTCCCAGCCTGTGCCCATGGTATTTTTAATGCGTAATTATGTATGCGTGGCACGGATTTCGCCGTTTGGCTGGTGCCGGGTGGGGGCCACATTGCTATGCGAGATCGGAACGTGCCAGGCGGTCCTGTTGCCGATTTCCCCGGGCGCGCTTGAAGGTGTCTTGGTCCTTAATCGCCGAATTAGTGGATTGCCTTAAGAGGCTGGTTTGTGCTTCTGCTGCGAGGGCCGTAGTGTGCTCCTCCGTGCGGAGAGAGCGCTCTGTGTTTCCATTGACTGTGATGACCCCCCGTGGTCCTGGCATCTTGAGCTTGAGATATGCATAATGCGGTACCGCATTGAATCTTGCGAATGCGGTTCGCCCTAGCAGTGCATGATAGCCACTGCGGAACGGGACTATGTCGAAGATTAACTCTTCGCTTCGGAAGTTATCTGGAGATCCAAAGACCACTTCTAGTGTTACTGAGCCTGTGCAATGGGCCTCTACACCTGGTATGACGCCTTTAAAAGTCGTTTTGGTGGGCTTGATCCTTGAGGGGTCTATACCCATTTTGCGCACTGTGTCCTGATAAAGTAGGTCTAGGCTGCTGCCGCCGTCCATTAGGACTCGAGTGAGGTGAAATCCGTCAATGATTGGGTTGAGGACCAATGTGGCGAAATCGCCATGACGGATACTAGTGGGGTGGTCCCTGCGATCGAAGGTGATCGGACAGGAAGACCATGGGTTGAACTTTGGGGCGACTGGCTCCAACGCATATACGTCCCTGAGCGCACGCTTCTGCTCCCTCTTGGGGATGTGGGTTGCGTATATCATGTTCACCGTCCACACTTGTGGGGGGAACCTCTTCTGTCCTCCGGTGTTTGGCCGCCGGGGCTCCTCCTCGTCATCGCTATGTGATCCCTTATCTTTGTTTTCGGCATTTAACTTGCCGGCCTGCTTGAACACCCAACAGTCCCTGTTGGTATGGTTGGCTGGCTTGTCGGGGGTGCCATGTATTTGACACGAGCGATCGAGTATACGGTCCAAACTGGACAGGCCCGGAGTGCTTCTTTTGAATGGCTTTTTCTGCTGACCGGGTTTAGAGCCTTTGAATCCGACATTGACTACTGTATCCTCGGTATTGTCGTTGTTAATGCGACGCTTATGTTTGTTGCGATGTGACCTGCCATTGCCGTCCTTGGTATCTGAAGTACCATGGTTCTTTGATATGTTATTACTGCGAGCCAGCCAGCTGTCTTCTCCCGCACAAAAGCGGGTCATGAGTGTCGTGAGGGCTGCCATAGATTTCGGCTTTTCCTCACCAAGGTGCCGGGCTAGCCACTCGTCGCGGATGTTGTGCTTGAAAGCTGCTAGGGCCTCTACATCCAGACAGTCGATGATTTGATTTTTCTTTGTTAGGAACCACTGGCCAATTCCTCTGGCTACTGAATTATGTGGCTCAAGTCATCGGCATCTGGTGGTCGTACATAAGTGCCCTAAAAGTTGTCGAGGAATGCGGCTTCCAGATCTTCCCAACAGCCAATGGACTTGCTGGCAAGCTGTTGAGACAATGCCGAGCTTGTCCTTTGAGTTTGAGTGGGAGGTATTTGTTGGCGTGTAGTGTCGGATTTCGGGTTCCGACGGACCCTTGAGGTTCGAACACTAGGGTGCACGCGGAGATCACTCCCCTACCGATCTACGTCCAATCTCCTCGCGTGATCTAAGCTGGAAACAATGAACAACACAAGGGACACAAGGTTTATACTGGTTCGGGCCACCGTTGTGGTGTAATACCCTACTCCAGTGTGTGGTGTGGTGGATTGCCTCAGGGGCTGATGAGGAACAGTACAAGGGAAGAACAGCCTCGCGAGAGGTGTTCTTGAGCTGGTGTGATGAACTGCTTGGGTGAGTTCAATCGCCTCTCTCTCTCTCTCTATCTCTCTT
The DNA here is from genome assembly GCF_003073215.2 of Triticum urartu. Classification (NCBI taxonomy): domain Eukaryota; kingdom Viridiplantae; phylum Streptophyta; class Magnoliopsida; order Poales; family Poaceae; genus Triticum; species Triticum urartu. The sequence goes on from NC_053025.1 coordinate 73,020,936, forward strand.
TTTTGGTCCCTTCTTTCTCTCTGTCCTCTACTCTGTGGTGGCTAGCTCTATTTATAGAGGCCCTGGGCCTCCCCCCAAATAATGAGCGGGAAGGGCGCCAACAATTGGCCATTTTGAAGGGGAACATCTAGTACAAGTTATCCTGACCAAAGGTGGTCTTCGGCTGCCAAACGCACGGGTGATGACACCGTCTTGGGCTCCACGGTGACCTCTGTCCTGCCGCTCTGTTGGTCTTGGTCTTGTTGCACCAGAATGGTAACCTTTTCCCGGTGCCTTGGCCTGTGCTTGCCCCCTTTGCACCAAAGGGGAAACAAGGACACTGCGCAGGCAGGCGCCCGCCTGACACCCGCCTGGTCTCGATCGTCATGGCTTGCATCATGGGCTTCTCGCGAGGTGCCCCTGCCTTGATCTCTCCGCCTCCTCGCGAGCCTCCCTGATGAGGCTGCCTCTGAGGAATCTTTCGGTCGTCCTCCCCGCAAGGCTTGGCCCCTCGCGAGGGTCTTGAGCTTGAGCTGATGAAGATGGGCTGCGCTGGGCCCCCACTTGAGCCACGCCGCAGGCAGGCAAGTCTGGGGACCCCCGTTCCCAGAACGCCGACAGTAGCCCCCGGGCCCAAGGCGCGCCCGGGCTTGGCCTAGCAGGGAAGCGAAGGGGCAAGCACAAAGCGCCACGGGCCCCCAACAGCCTGCGGCCTTGGGCGCGCGTGGCGATTGATTGGACGTGGGCGTCTGCGCTTCCCATGACGCTTCGGCAACTGTCTATCTGACACAAGAGGTGCCCGGGCCAGACTTACTTGCTTTGTTCTCGTTCGCCTCGCTCCCTGATCCCATTTCTCGCTCTCCTCCTTCTTGCTCCTGAAATCCTCCAGATCTGTCTCAATCCTCCTCATCCGGCACGCCATGGCTGTTGGAAATAGGCCCTAGAGGAAATAATAAAATGGTTATTATTGTATTTCCTTGTTCATGATAATTGTCTATTGTTCATGCTATAATTGTATTATCCGGAAACCGTAATACATGTGTGAATACATAGACCACAACATGTCCCTAGTAAGCCTCTAGTTGACTAGCTCGTTGATCAATAGATGGTCATGGTTTCCTGACCATGGACATTGGATGTCATTCATAACGGGATCACATCATTAGGAGAATGATGTGATGGACAAGACCCAATCCTAAGCATAGTGCAAGATCGTGTAGTTCGTCTACTAAAGCTTTTCTAATGTCAAGTATAATTTCCTTAGACCATGAGATTGTGCAACTCCCGGATACCGTAGGAATGCTTTGGGTGTGCCAAACGTCACAACGTAACTGGGTGGCTATAAAGGCACACTACGGGTATCTCCGAAAGTGTCTGTTGGGTTGGCACGAATCGAGACTGGGATTTGTCACTCCGTGTGACGGAGAGGTATCTCTGGGCCCACTCAGTAGGACATCATCATAATGAGCTCAATGTGACCAAAGAGTTGATCACAGGATAATGTGTTTACGGAACGAGTAAAAGTGACTTGCCGGTAACAAGATTGAACGAGGTATTGAAATACCGACGATCGAATCTCGGGCATGTAACGTACCGATTAACAAAGGGAATTGTATACGGGATAGATTGAATCCCTGACATTGTGGTTCATCCGATGAGATCATCGTGGAACATGTGGGAGCCAACATGGGTATCCAGATCCCGCTGTTGGTTATTGGCCGGAGAGTTTTCTCGGTCATATCTGCATGGTTCCCGAACCCGTAGGGTCTACACACTTAAGGTTCGATGACGCTAGGTTTATTAGGAAGACTTGTATGTGATTACCGAATGTTCTTCGGAGTCCCGGATGAGATCCCGGACGTCACGAGGAGTTTCGGAATGGTCCGGAGGTAAAGATTTATATATGGAAAGTTGTTGTTCGGGTTCCAGGAAAATTTCGGTTGTTTCCGGTATTGTACCGGGAGGCTTCCGGAAGGTTCCGGAGGATTCCGGAGGGGTCCGGAGGTCTGAAAAATGTTCCACCACGTCCAATACAGCAGCATGGGCTGTAGGGGGGCTCCCTGGCCTTAATGGGCCAGGGGCACCAGCCCCCCCAAGGCCCATGCGCATGGCAGAGGGGAAACCCTAAGGGGGAGGGCCTCCACTTAACTTGGGAGGCACTCCTCCCCCCATTGGCGGCCGCCCCCAACCCTAGATGGGATCCAGGGAGGCCGGCCCCCTCTCTCCCCACCTATAAATAGTGGAGCGGTGGGAGGGCGGCCACACCCTTGCACCTGGCGCAGCCCCTCCCCTCCAATATCTCTCCTCCTCCGCGTGAGCTTGCGAAGCCCTGCCGGAGAACTGCCACTCCATCCCCACCACCCCGTCGTGCTATTGTTGGACTCTCTTCCTCAACCTCTCCCTCCTCCTTGCTGGATCAAGGCGCGGGAGACGTCTCCGTTCCGTACCTGTGTTGAACACGGAGGTGCCGTCCGTTCGGTGCTAGGATCATCGGTGATTTGGATCACGACGAGTACGACTCCATCAACCCCGTTCTCTTCAACGCTTCCGCTTAGCGATCTTCAAGGGTATGAAGATGCACTCCCTCTCTCTCATTGCTAGTATCTCCTAGATTGATCTTGGTGACACATAGGAAAATTTTGAATTATTGCTACGTTCCCCAACAATGGCGCCCCGCAAGTCCTCGACCGAGGCCTGGTACTCGCCGGCTCTGGATTCCCCGAACCTGTCGGAGAAGAACCTCGCCCTCACGCGCCTGATGAAGGTGGCGCAGGGCAGCAAGGGGGCGACTATGCTGAAGGCCGGCTCCGACCAGCCTGAAGGCAGGGGGAGCACCTTCTATCCGCTCTTTGTGAGCGCCATTGTCACCGGTCTGGTGCCTCCTTTCTCTGAGTTCTTCTTTGCTATTCTCCGCCGGTACAACTTGCAGGCTCTGCATCTCCACCCCAACTCTATTCTTCTCCTGGCGATCTTTGCTTACTACTGTGAGGCTCACGTCGGGGTAAAGCCCTCAGTGGCCTTGTTGCGCCACTATTTTTCCCTCCGGGTTTCTGGTGGCCATATCTCCGCATGTGCGAGCTTCATCGCATACTCCAATTCCAATGCTATCTCGAAGCCTGGGAAGAGAATCGAAGGCTTCCGGAGCAAGTGGGTCATGGTGGACGTCGGGCGCCTTCACCCCCGTCTGGTGTTGCCTACGGGGCAGCCCAAGGCTGTCGACGCGTGGTCCCGCGCGGAGCTCGTCGATCCCTGTGCGAGGGCGGTGCTGAAGAGGATGAATGCGGACCTGAGGCCAAGCAACTTGGGGGCGGCGAAGCTGACCGGGGCCACACTCCTGAGGGAGTTCTTGGAGCACCGGGTGGCTCCACTCCAGGAGCACTCGCTCCCGTTGTGGAGGCTTGGGGAAGCGGACGCCGTCTTGCGCCTAAGCTCTGAGGCCCTGACCGATGAGGATCTAGTCGCAGCCCTCCATTCCTTGGTTGGGGAGACGTGGCGAGGCCGGTGGGCGCCCCTGTCCCCCTGTTCCTTCATGACGACTGGGAGCAGATGGTGAACGCCATGCCCACCTTCAATTGTGAGGGGCTGGTGCCCGCGGAAGCTCCCGAGGGTCTTGCGGCGCTAGCGATGGTGAACGTGTTCTCCGACAGCTCCAGCGAGAGCGAGGGTGAAGAAGAAGAGGCGGAGGAGGAAGAGTCTGACTTTGAGGTGACTGGCGAGGAGTCGAGGGAGTCTTTCCCTTGGCGCAGGTCCCAGGCCCTCCGCTCCATGCCGGACGATGACGAGGCCGACGCCAGGCGAGGAGGGGAGGACTCTCCCTTGGTCACAAGGAAGGGCAGGTCAGGGCTGGTTCCCCAGGGTCTGCTCTGGTCCCTGGGCGGTCTGAGGCCAGCTCCAGCCCTCCTGACGTGCCCTCTGCTTCCGGGCCTCCCGAGGCTGACCCCAGCTGCAGGCTCTCAGGCTTCAAGTTTGGCCGTAGGTTGCTTGGGTCCGCGAGCGACGACCAGTAAGTGCTCAATTCGTGCTTTGCTTGGTTTCCACCGCCGAGGCTTGACGTCCATATTCTTTTGTCAGGGCGGTGCCCGTGGCGAAGAGGTTGAAAGGGGCTTCTGCGGCCCTGCTTGGGGCGAGCCCTCCTGCCGGGACGGCGCCTTCGTCCGCTGAGGGGAAAGACGAAGAGGCTCGTGCCTCCCCGGTCCGATCGTCTTCGCGAGGCCGACCGGGACGCCTTGGCGAGGAGTCACCCCCGTGGCCCCGCTGACCCTGGAGTCGACTGCGCTCGATCCTGCAGCCGGGGCACCCAAGGCCCATGGGGTTCCTTCCTGCCAAGACGTGATCACGCTGTCGTTCTCTTCGCCTGCTCCGCCGGTTCCCGCTTCTTCTGTTCCCTCTGCCGCCGGCCTGGACCAGGTCACCAGCGAACTGAGCCAGCTGCGGGAGGATCTTCTGAGCGCGGACCCTCGCCTAGTGGCCGGGCGCCTGGAGCTAGCTTCTGGCTGGGCCCATTCCGCTGCCTCCGTCCGAACAGCGCCGAGCCAGGCCGTGGCGGCCTCCGATGGGGAGAAGCAGGCCGCCAACCAAGCCAAGGCCGCTCGCGACGCTGCCCTGGGCGATGTGGCGGCTGCCAAGGCTCGCTGCGAGGCGTTGGAGACCGAGCTGCAAGGCCTGCGCGACGAGCTCGCCAAGGAGGTCCACGGCCGCCAGGAGACAGAGAAGGAGATGAAGGCTTGGGAGGCTGCCGTCAAGGACCGGGACGCCAAGCTTGATGACCGCCACGGCAAATTGGAGACGCTGGAGCGGTCGCTGAAGGCAGAGAGGACCGAGCTTGACGCCAAGGCGAAGGTCCTGGCGGAGGATCGGGTGGCCTTCGCGAGGATGGAGGAGAAGGCTCATGCCGCGCTGAAGACGCTTTACGAGAGCGACTTGGAGGAGCCGTTGGCCGGTGCGGAGGACGGCCCCGCCAAGCTGCTTCCCTTCCTGGTTCGTGCGCTTGAAGATGTCGTAGATGGCCTTGGCCCCACGGCCGAGGCGCGTGCCCTGTCTTCTACGGCGCTGACGCATGTCCTCAGCCACGTCTACCTGCGCGACCCCGACGTCGACTTCGACAGCCTCCTGGAACCCGTGAGCGGCGACCTTGCTGCCGCTGCCGCTGAGGCCGTGAAAGGTCGAGTCGAAGCTTTGCTGGGGAGGTTCCGCGCCTTCAGCGTCTTGCCTGGGCGCGGTGCCGCTAGCTCCGCGGCCCCGGGAGGAGGAGTCGCCCAGCGTGACTCCACCACGGGCGGCGGCGCCACTCGAGAGTGATCCCTTCGCGGCTTCTGTCCTGTTTTTATTCCTGCAACATGCACCATGCCTCGCGGAGGCATTTAAACTTGTGTTTGCCGTTGTGAAACAATCTATGGCTTGTAATATTTGCTTTGAATTTCCTGGAATTTGCATTTTTCTCCCCTACTTGCTCGTGCTCTACATCGGCAGGGCCTGGCCCCGCGCATACCTCACCCAGCGTTAGTCCCGACCAGAAACTAGGACGGGACTAAGGAGCGAGGGGCTACGTGGCAAGTTAGGCTCCTGAGTCGCGATGCTCAGGAGTCCCCCTTGACGCGCAAGCAACAAGTAGGAAAAAGGGGGGAACGAGGAGTGGATTGATCGTTCTGCGTCGGTAGGGCCTGGCCCCGCGCATACCTCACCCAGCGTTAGCCTCGAACGGAAACCAGGACGGGACTAAGGAGTGAGGGGCTACGGGGCAAGTTAGGCTCCTGATTCGTGATGCTTAGGAGTCCCCCTTGACGTTCAAACGGGTTTCCATACCTTGGCTCCGCTCCGGGAGGGGCGCGTGACGACCAGGTCCGAGGGACCTGGCTGGGTGGCGTGTGCTCGGGCAAGGCCCGGGGGTAGCCCCCGTGTCCAGCCCCCTCGCGCAGCGCTCCCGAGGGGAGGCGTTGCGATGGTGCCGGACACTGAGCTCTGGGCTCCCTGAGGTTGGTACGACCGTAGGCCGCCCTCAGTTGTTTATCACCAGTGCGGAGCATAATGCTTCCGTATGTGTACGGGCATAGCCGCTCCTCGGCAGTGTCGTCAGCCAGCGCGGAGCATGGTGCTTCCACTGGTACATGGGAGGGGGCTCCCCTCCGGGAAGAGCCCCCAGGGCGTGTACAGCCCCGCCCTGACACGTGGCCGGCACGGTAGGGCTAGGAGAGGTGTATCTGGGCACTCGTGAGCCAGCGCGGGACTCACGAGGCCCTACCTCGAGGCGGGTTGCGCCTGGCTCTGGGCCTTTATCAATGGAGTGTTCCTGCAGGGTGGTTAGAATGCAAATGCTCTACATCCTCAGGTCCTGGCCCTCGAGCTAGCTTAGTTGCCGCTGGTATGACAGGTCGCGATGCCGTGGGTCAAGGCCAGGGGGTGAGGGCTGGAGAGCCAGTACGAGCCCATGAGTCGCGATGCTTAGGTACCCCCCTTTTAACGTGCAAGCGCTTTGCATGAAAGTGGAGAAGTCCACGATAAGCAGAAGGTGACAATTAAGCGCGAAAGAGCAAATTCATTTTAAGTAGACGCGGGAAAAGCCAACACCGCTGGGCCAGGCCCGAGCAGCTCGGGGATGATGCAGCCCGAGGGTCGCCCCCAACAAGGTAAGTAAAGAGCATAAGCAAAATGGATACATGCCGCAGGGACGGACCCACGCGACCTGGGAATGATGCGGCCCTGTGGGCGCTCCCAGCTAAAAACGGAACTTAGAAAGGCGTCACCTGGTGCCGTTGAAGATGGAGTGATGTTGAAGAAGCGGGCGATGCGCGACGAAGACGTCGACCGTCACGAGCCCCCAGGCCCAGGAGCCTTGGGAGGCTCCGGGGGCGCAGGTGGGTCTCCGAGGGCCATCTCCATCTCTGCCAGGACCACACGATGCCTGACCTCCTGAGCCTCTAGAATGCTCCTCAGCAGGCGCTGATGAGCGGTGACCGCGTTCAGCAGGCCGAGAGGCATGAGAACGTAGCTGTGAGGTGGACCCTCGCAACGCCCCACGCGCGAAGGCCAAAAGCGCTCCTAAGACGTGGCTCGGTTGAGCCCTGGCACGTTGATGCAGACGGGCAGGCCACCATCCTCGCCTGGATGTGGGGCTACGGCGGGCAAGCAGCGGCTGCCGCGCATGACTCTCGACTCCTGTAGCTCCTAGGTGTTTCTTGCGATGAACTCCTAAGGGTTTGGTCTTCCTTGCCTTGTACCTTCCTAAGGGAAACGTGCCTGGAAGCACCCCTCCAAGTGGTGCCCGAGCGCCTCCCTCGCGACCTTGGCAAGGTCGGTGGCTCTCCAAGAAAGAGCCCCCGAGCCCTGCCTGAGGAGGGCGCCGGGCGCGCCTTCCTATGCAAGAGAGGGTGGCGCTCCCTGATTGGGCACCGATCCTGACGCAACACCTCCGGAGGAGCCTGCCTCCTTATGGCTTGGGCCAGGCGAAACCTTCTTCTTCTTAAGGGTTGCCTCGGGAAGCCTTCCGTTCCTGTGGTTCGGATCTTCGATTGCTGCGGCTTGGAATGCGCGCTAAAGCGAACACACTGCATCCCTTTCTTCACAGGGTACGGTGATGACTCCACCGCTTCCTGGCATCTTGAGGACATTGTATCCATGGTGAGTCACTGCCATGAACTTGGCCAGGGATGGGTACCCGAGGATGGCGTGGTATGGCAGGCGGATGTGGGCGACGTCAAAGTCGATGAACTCCGTGCGGTAGTTGTTGTGCTGCCCGAAGGTGACTGGAAGGTGAACCTGCCCTATTGGAACAGTGGAACCATCGGTGACTCTTGAGAAGGGCTTGGTCGGCTGAAGCTGATCGTACGGCACTTGGAGATTGTTGAACGTCTCGACGGAAAGGCGTTGAGTTTTGCTCCACCGTCAATGAGAGTCCTAGTGACCTGCACGTTGCTGATGACTGGGGAGGAAAGCATCGGGAGGACTCCGGCCGTTGCCGTGCACTTGAGCTGATCCGCTGAGTTGAACGTGATAGCGCACGCAGACCACCTGAGAGGGCGCATGGCCTCAATCTTGGGGAGGACTACACACCTCGCGAGCAAACTGCTTGAAGATGCGCTATGAGGCTAGGGCCTGCGCGCCACCAAAGATGCAAGCGATTGCGCGCAGCTCCTGGAAGCGCCCAGCCCCCTCGTCTTGATGTTGGTCTTCGTTCCTCCTTGGCGGTGGCGGCAGAGGAGGAAGGCATGCGTTGCCGTACGGACGATCCTCATGAGGCTGATCTCTCCAGCCTCCCTCGCGGGGCTGGTCCTGCCAGCAATCCTCGCGAGGTCGGTCACGCCACCCTTGGCGAGGGCCACGGTCTTCCCATCGTCCGCCACCTCTTCCTCCTCCTCGGCCATAGCCCCTGTCGTTGCACTCGGGGCGTGGGCCGACACGTCCATCTCTCACAGCCCTGAGCTCTTGACATTCGTTGGTGTTGTCGGTGTGGAGGTCGTGGTACACGCAGTACCGGCTGCCCTTGGATGACTCAGGCTGATCCCTGCCTCGCTTGGTGTCTGGTTCCGCTGCAAGCACGGCAGCCCCCTTGCGCTTCACGTCCTTGGCCTTGGGTTTCTTCTGTTCTGGGTCGGCAGCCGAGAGTTCGAGGAGGGAAAGGCGCCCTTCCTCAGCCCTGGCGCACTTGGTCGCCAAGTTGAACAGCTCCAAGGATGTGCACGGGTCTTCATGGATTGCTAGCTCCTCCTTCATCTTGAGGTCGCGTACGCCATCGGAGAAGGCCGAGATGATGGCTTCTTCAGTCACCTTGGGGATCTTGAGGCGAGCGTTGTTGAAGCGTTGGATGTATTTCTGCAGGGTTTCCCCTTGTTGCTGCTTAATGCGGCGCAGATCGCTCACGGCCGGGGGCCGGTCGCGAGTGCCCTGGAAGTTGGCGATGAAGCGAGTGCGCAACTCGTCCCAGGAGGAGATTGTGCCAGGAGCCAGGTTCAGGAGCCAGGTGCGGGCCCCGTCCTTGAGCGCCATGGGAAACCAGTTCGCCATGCCCCTTTCATCTTTGTTGGCGGCTTCGATGCATAGCTCGTAGAGCTGTAGGTACTCCGCAGGGTCCGTTGTGCCATCGTAGCGAGGGGGCAGGTCAAGCTTGAATATGCCTCGCCATGTGACACCGCGTAGCTCGGGGGTGAGGGCGCGGCAGCCTGCCGTGGCCACCGGTGCCTTTTGCTGGTGTTGGGCTTGTTCCTGGGGATTACCGCGCGCCGTCGCTTGGAGCAGCGCGGGGTCTTGGCGTAGAGGTGCAGGGACGCGATCTTGGCGCGTCGGCGCTGGGAGTGCGCGAGCACCTTCTTGGGGACGAGGGATCTCTTGGCAGCTCCTTTCTTGCTGCGCAGGCGCCGGACGCGGAGGATCTCGCCCTGGGGCTGCGCGCCTTGGAGCCAGGGCGCCTTCTTGGGGAGGTGGTGGTGGAGGCGCCTCCTGATCCCCGCCTCCTACGTGGAATGGAGGGCGAGGCAGCGAGAGGGACGACAAGGGGGAGCCCCCTGCGGCGCTGACAAGCTCGGTGATGCGGGCGAGCCAGTCCTCATAGAGGTCATCGACGGGGCGGTAGTACAAGAGCTCTCTAGCCAGGAGAAGCGCGGCGTGCGCGTCCGTGGGAGCGCGACGGGTGTGGGACGATGAAGCGGCTAGAGTCAGCGACGGTGTGGCTGTGCGGCCCTCTCGCTGCACCGAAGGATGCTGGGACGAGGCCTGCTGCTCGTTCCCCGCCGGGCCGGTGGCGGCATTGGCAGCAGGCAACGGGGAACGATGAGGACGTCCACCGACGGGCGCCGTCTGGGCGACGCGGGTGGCGAGAGCAGCCCGGCGCTCGGCGCGAGCCCGACGAGCGTCAACCATGGACACGACGGAAGATCACACGCGAACAGCGGAAGAAAGATTCCTGCGCACCCCTACCTGGCGCGCCAAATGTCAGATTTCGGGTTCCGGCAGACCCTTGAGGTTCGAACACTGCGGTGCGCATGGAGATCTCTCCCCTACTGATCTATGTCCAATCTCCTCGCGTGATCTAAGCTGGAAACAACAAACAACACAACAACACAAGGGACACAAGGTTTATACTGGTTCGGGCCACAGTTGTGGTGTAATACCCTACTCCAGTCTGTGGTGTGGTGGATTGCCTCAGGGGCTGATGAGGAATAGTACAAGGGAAGAACAGCCTCGCGAGAGGTGTTCTTGAGCTAGTGCGATGAACTGCTTGGGTGAGTTCAATCGCCTCTCTCTCTATCTCTCTTTTTTGGTCCCTTCTTTCTCTCTGTCCTCTACTCTGTGGTGGCTAGCTCTATTTATAGAGGCCCTGGGCCTCTCCCCAAATAATGAGCGGGAAGGGCGCCAACAATTGTCCATTTTGAAGGGGAACATCTAGTACAAGTTATCCTGACCAAATGTGGTCTTCGGCAGCACGGGTGATGACGCCGTCTTGGGCTCCATGGTGACCTCCGTCCTGCCGCTCTGTTGGTCTTGGTCTCGTTGCACCGGAATGGTAACCTTTGCCCGGTGCCTTGGCCTGTGCTTGCCCCCTTTGCACCAAATGGGAAACAAGGACACTGCGCAGGCAGGCGCCCGCCTGACACCCACGTGGTCTCGATCGCCATAGCTTGCATCATGGGCTCCTCGCGAGGTGCCCCTGCCTTGATCTCTCCGCCTCCTCGCGAGCCTGCCTCTGAGGAAGCTTCCGGTCGTCCGCCCCGCGAGGGTTGGCCCCTCGCGAGGGTATTGATCTTGAGCTGATGAAGATGGGCCGCGCTGGGCCCCCACTTGAGCCACGCCGCAGGCCGTAGGCAGGCAAGTCTGGGGACCTCCGTTCCCAAAACGCCGACATGTAGGTCATCACTGCGGGCCATGTGAATGTGCAGGAGGAAATCCTTGATCCACACCACATGATCTGTTGTGCCGTCGTATGATTCTATATTTACGGGTTTGAAACCCTCTGGGATTTGATGATCCATTACTTCGTCTGTGAAGCATAATGGGTGTGCGGTGCCTCTGTACTGGGCTATGTCGCGACGCAGCTCGAATGGGTCTTGCCCGCTGTGTTCGGCTCGGCCGGACTTACTTTTACTGTATCCGGCGTGACGATTATTGTCTCGCATAGTGGCGCTCCCTCGTGATCCGTAGATTGATCTTGCATGTTTTGCTTTGTCCTCCAATACATCTCGCAGGTCTGGCGTATTTTCCCATGCCTTTTTATTTGAATGACGTCGGGGTGCGGGCTGAGCTTTTGGCTGGAATGTCTCTCTGTCGCGGCCACGAGATGGCCGATCAGCCGCGTCATACGCTGGGGATGTAGGTTTCGGTGCTTCCTCCTCCAGTCGGGGTAGCAACCTGCATTTTGGGTAACTCTTGGAGGGGCATTCGAGTTTATACTCTTCGATCACCAGGACTTCAGTCCATCTGTCAGCTAGCAAATGTTGATCAGCTTGAAGCTGCTGCTGCTTTTTCTTAAGGCTATTTGCCGTGGCTATAAGCCTGCGCTTGAAGCGCTCTTGTTCGACGGGATCCTCTGGCATGGCGAATTCGTCGGCGCTGAGGCTTGCCTCGTCTTCGGAGGGAGGCATGTAATGATCATCCTCCGCCTCTCCATCTGCCGCTCTTTCAGGAGAGCTGGCTCCTCCATCCTCCTGCTCTAAATCTTGCTGAAGGGGATTGTTGTTGTCTTCGGCACTGTCCGGAGTGCTATTATCTCCGATGCCGGTATCACTACTTTTGCCTTGGCGGGACTTAGAGCGGCGCCGCTGACGCCGGCGCTTGGATTGCTTCTTGGAGGGGTCATCCTCTGTTGTCTCGTCGCCATTGCCTTCTTTGGGTGTGTCCACCATATATATATCATATGATGAGGTGGCTGTCTAGTGCCTTGTGGGCAGTGGTTCCTCTTCGACTCCAGCATCATCGTCCATACCGTCGATGTCTTCGGAGTCGAAGTCGAGCATGCCGGTTAAGTCATCGACAGTGGCTACTAAGTGGGTGGTGGGTGGGCGGCGAATTTCTTCGTCATCCGCATCCTAATCATGCAGGACGTAGTTCGGCCAGGATCCTCCTGACAAGGAAAGAGACCTTAATGAGTTCAGTATGTCGCCGAAGGGCGAGTGCTGAAAAATATCCGCGGAGGTGAACTCCATGATCGGCGCCCAATCGGATTCGATAGGAATGGGCGCAGGCGGTTCGGAGTCTGTGGCCGGAGAAGGATCCGGCAGTTTGGTAACACGGCTCTCGTGAAGGGTAAGGTCGATATTCGGCTCAATCGCCGCAGATGGTACGGCCTTCGTGACGGGGTCTATCCACCCGCCCTCAGATGGCAAAACTGGCTCCGAATTGAGGGTCGGAGCGGTTGCCTGTGCGATCTCCTGAATACGGTCCGATGGTAGAGCAAAATTGTACTCATCATGGCCACGTGGCGCACAAGGCAGGGGCTCAAATCCGTCGAAGATCAAGTCTTCGCGGATATCGGTTGTGTAGTTTAAGCTTCCAAACCTGACCTGGTGGCCAGGGACGTAACTTTCGATCTGCTCCAGATGGCTAAGCGAGTTGGCCCGCAGTGCGAACCGTCGAACACAAAGATCTGTCCAGGGAGAAAAGTCTTACCCTGGACTGCATCGCTATAGATGATCGTAGGAGCCATCAAGCCTAACGGCGACGATACAGAGGAACTCTCAATGAAAGCACCAATATCGGTGTCAAAACTGGCGGATCTCGGGTAGGGGGTCCCGAACTGTGCGTCTAAGGCGGATGGTAATAGGAGGCAGGGGACACGATGTTTTACCCAGGTTCGGGCCCTCTTGATGGAGGTAAAACCCTACGTCCTGCTTGATTTATTCATGATGATATGAGTATTACAAGAGTTAATCTACCACGAGATCGGAGAGGCAAAACCCTAGAAGCTAGCCTATGGTATGATTGTATGTTGTCCTACTGACTAAAACCCTCCGGTTTATATAGACACCGGAAAGGGCTAGGGTTACACAAGGTCGGTTAGAAAGGAGGAGATATACATATCCGTATTGCCTAGCTTGCCTTCCATGCCAAGTAGAGTCTCATCCGTACACGAGACGAAGTCTTCAATCTTGTATCTTCATAGTCCAACAGTCCGGCCAAAGGATATAGTCCGGCTGTCCGGAGACCCCCTAATCCAGGACTCCCTCAGTGGCGTTTTGCAAATTATAATTTTGATATACTGGCCTTGTGTACAAAAAATGGAGGTAGTAACTATTTGACTTCCTTCCCCATTGCGGTGACGTCGACGATATCTCGAACGTTGTGTTTTGGCGAAGTGCGTTCGATGGAGAACACCATTGAGGGAGACAACGGTAAGTCGTTCGCAAGTGTAGCTTGCAAGCCGAGACAACCGCATTATTTGCATCCAGGAAGTCTGTTGAACTAAAGGACGCGTAAATGTACTAGTACTACTAGTACACAATAGCGTCGTCTGTCCAGCTTAGTGCGGTGAGGTGGTTTCTCGAAGAAGACGATGAAGAAGTGGAGTCAGCCAAGAGTGAAATGATGGTTGCTTCGTCCGTGATTTGTGATTTGACGCCTCACTACTTTATGATTTGTGATAGAACGGACAGGGGAGTAGACACTGTGCTCTGTCCTGTACATGCATCCAAGCACGGGAGAAAGAGGAGAGACGTTGCATTTTTCTATTCCTTCAATCAATCAATCAATCAGGGAGCTTCAGTTCCATCTTTTTGGCTTTGGTAGCACCGTCCGCAATGGTTCCCATCGATGACAAAAGCCATTTTCACATTTGGCTACACATTATGGATGCCCTTAACCGTACCACTTGGTTTTGCTCCTATGTGCTATCTATACAAATCTCAATTATATTGATCTTCAAAATTATAGAATCAAGATTAGTAAAAGGAGGTGATTTTGCCGCGTGGATGGCGAGGGAGGTTTCTTATTTTTAGAGGACGTTGGCCTGGCGGTTTGCTAACATGCGGTCCCACGTGTCAGTGCTTTACCAAGATGATCCGCGTCCCACATGAGGCAGAACAACAGCAAAAGCAACACATGGTTAACTTGAAGAAGATGAGGGAGAAGCAGATTCTGCAACGAATAAATGATGGTTGCTTCGTCCCTCCAACTTCTTTTTTACTAGCATTATTATTACTTCATCCCTTGTGACAGCCTGATTTTTGGCCCTTTCTTTTTCTTTTGTTTTTCTGAGGTTTTTGCTTGAGTTTTGTTTTTCTGTGGCTTTGTGGTCTGGAAACCGAAGAAGATGCCCTCTTCTTTGCTTCTAGAGTGGCTTGTCATTCCCAAATCCTTCCCTAGACCCTGTCATTTTCATCCTAGCCCAGATCCCAATATTCTTTTTTATTGGGAATATTCCTTTTATATTAAAGGAATAACCCAATTTGCCCTAGGTTGTGAAGCAACCTTAATTTCCATCACTCCTAAAATTCCCAAGTAATTCTCATAAATTGTTTGGGTCACATCTTTCTCAAATATGGCAAAATATTTCATTTGCCATGTTCCCCAGCATGCTCAAATAATTCATTTCCTATTCTGCCCAAAAAGGCAAGATGTGATGCAAGTGCCATTTATCTTTTCCCAATTGACCTCAAACTCCTTGGACACCTTTTGTTGTCCATACCATTGCAACATGCCAAAGTGCAACCTCATTTGCCTAGTAATTATTTAATTATGATTTTCCAAAGTTTCTGTCTAAGGGAAGTGGTTGTGAAGGAAGTACAAGCTAGGCATATCCAAATGAGTTGCAATTTTGCATGGCCCTTCATATAAGCAAATCATCACTCTCCACCGAAGTAGAGCTCATGTCATGCCTCCATGTGAGCTCACCATCAATTCATTGATTCTGTCCAAAATTTTAGTTTGTGACGCAAGTATATCGTATCTTGCTCCATGATGGCTGCCAATTTTTCTAGGCCTTCTATTATCCATATAACCTACCTCCAACCATTTTGGGCATGTTTAATCAAGCCAATTGTCCTCTAGAATTTTTGCAAGTTTCTGGTCAGTGGAAATGTTTGTGAAGGAAGTACCATTTTGGTTTATCCAATTGGCATGAAACCTGTTGGAGCATCTTCATATGGCCAAATAAGCCAGCCTTGCCAAAATTCAGCTCAAGTGGCTCCTCCATTTGAGAGCATCATCATGATCTTCATTCTGGACCAGATTACTTAGTTGTAAAGCAACTATATTAATTAGTGGTCCAATTCTTGTCAAAATTACCAGGATGTAAGTCCTTCTTTACCTCAATCTACCAGACAACTCCATTGACCTCAATCAAGTCTCTGTTGAGCAGCAGTACACAATCAAGTTTACTGCAGTAAACTTCAGGTGTTAACTGCCTTTTAACCATGCACTTTGAACCAATCTACCACCACAGTTAGAGCCTACTTTGGAAGGACTATCTGCTAGACAACATTTTGGGTGCTGTTGAGCATTGAATGCCTTCATTCACGTGGTGACCACGACAATGGCGTGCCTTTGCATGCGCTCTGTGCGTAGTGGCCGTGTCCAGGACGCCATTTCTGCTTCGTCCGCTTCCCCCTTGTCGTCTTAGCGTGCGTGAGCATGTCCGTTGTCCTCCTCTCGTCGTCGCTGATCATCTGGACCCCTCTCCCCCTTCGTCCCCTTCCTCACCGACGCATGCCGCCAAGCGTCCACGAGCACACAGTGCCGATTGAGCTTTAATGGCGATCGGCTTCTTCCTCTGCTTCCCCCTTGGCCTCCTCTGCCTCGTGAGAGCCTCCACTGCTCCTCCAGGGCAAGCGTCCGCGGCGCCGGACACGAGTCCGCAGCGACGACAGCTCGGCACCTCGCCCCTCTTCCTATATAAGGCCACCTGAGCCTCTCCCGAGCACTCCATCAGCTCCTCCACGTTCCTCTAGCCCTCCCCACCCTCTCCTCGGAGCTCGAGAGCCCCTCCTCGCGTCTCTTTGTCGCCATGGCCGCTGATCCCCTCCGCCTAAATTGGCGCAACGCTGGCCCCATCTCTCCACCCCTCCACCACCAGAGCATCTCTTGGAGTCCACCCAAACACCTCCGCCCTTCTCCTTCCTTTCCGGTGTGCGGTGGCCGCGAGCCCCTCGGTGCCCGAGGCTGTCATCCGCCGCGGTCGACATCCCCTCTCGGCCCGATGCTCCCTGGCGTCTTCTACCACCGGGAAGGGATCCGCCTTGTCAAGGTGAGCTCGTCGGTAGGTCGCATGCCCCGTATGGTGGCCGGGATCGCCGGCGAGCGTCGTCGCGGTGTGCTCCCCTGCTCGGCCCAGTGCGTCCAGGCGGGACGAACAAGAAGGCCGGCCAGGCGGGCCCCACCGTCCATGAGGCCCACGCATAAGCCGCACGTGGGGTTGACCCCGAGCGCTGACGTGGATAAGTGGCCACGCATTTCGGTAAATATGCTTTCACCAATTTGAAAGCGTATTTTCCCTCTACTCAGCTCAGAGTATGTTTTGGTTATTCTGAAAGCGTATTCCTCTCTGTTTCAGCCCAAACTACGTTTCCTTAGTCAGAAAGCGTATTTCTAATTTTACGCCTCTGTCTTATCCACTCAGGGACTTGTTGGTGATGATATTTTTGCAGAAAAGTCCCTGAACTTCAACCCTTCATATCTTTTTAACCACAACTCCGTTTGAGGTGATTCCAATGCCCACGTCTTTATCTCGTCGAGCCCGTTCAGCTGGTTTCATTTTCACTTTGGTTTGACATTGTGAAAATGACCTTTTTGCCCTTGCACGTAAACAGCCCCTCCGAGAGAGAACCGTTTCCGGCAAATCTTTCTGCGGCTTCACCGCACTTCTTCCCGGAGTATTCTTCATCCCCAGGCAAGCCACAATACCCAGTTGCATGATAGTCATGCAGTAGCCATGGTTTTCAACTTGAATATTTATTAAATGATTGGTTGTTTAAAATATGGTTATCGTTGTTTCGGAAATGCTTCAGGGATTGTGCTTACTTGTTTGCTATGTTGTTATGCACCTGGTTATCATGCCCTGCTAGTTGCTAGTATTACTTTCATATTGCCATGCTTGATAGTAGTACATGTTGGGTTGGTCATGCTCTTCGGTGCATGACTAACGTCGATTACCGAGTACTGTTAATAGGCATTGTTCCGTTGTTGTTAGTTGGTTAAGTGTTACTCGGTGATGTTATTAATAAGTTCTTGCATGTTATTTATGGTTGATGCTAGTGGTCACGTTATGTTATACTATGAGTAGTGTTGCACTTGTAATATTTATGCTCGTCATTATGCCATGTTCAGTTGGAGATTATTTCATAGTTGATGTGGTGGATAGTTATGTTGCATCCCGTGATTATGTTGATATCATACTTATGCATTGTAATTTCATCATCTTATTTTATCATGGCTCAGCATTTTGCATTCAAGTTTAACCGGATTTAATTGAACTTGAACAATTGTTGGCTGAGTCATGGTGCCGCTAGATCGAAACTGACCAGTGCAACCACGCTTGCCGTATGGGTAAGGTCCTAACTGGGTCTATTGTCGTGCATCTCACCGGTGCCTCCCACGAGGCAAGGTTATAGGCGTGCTTACCCTGATCAGGTAGGCGGACATAACCTTGTGTGCCCATTGTTTTTATTTTTATGGATTTGGTCCCAATGAGGGACGTTTGACCACGACGGTGGTCGGGGTGTCTTTGGTAGACACGGGGCCACCCAGGACTAGCCCAGTTGGGAGTGGGTCGGAGTGGCCGGGAGAGTGTCATGACAATAGATCGGTTTTGTCGGAACGCCATTGGTCCACCCGAATGAGAGTGCGAGGCCATGGGTTCCGTGGTATGGGTACAGTGTGCTACCTCTGCAGAGTGTATATTAAACCTATCGATAGCCGCGCCCGCGGATAAGGGCCTAGTTCGTGTCGGTCCCACCTTGAGTCAACAGTATAAATAATAACTTGATTAATGAAAACCCCGGTTCGATGAGGAGATAAGTTGGTTGTGATCACCGGAATGATCACATTTGAGACCAAGTGTTGGTCATGGTTGTGATCGCCGGAATGATCACCGTCGTATCGAGGATACCGAGTTGTTGGATATTCGTGATGTTGTGCGAGAATCATGGGTAAAGATCAAGATCCTTGGGGTCATTTAATGATTACTATGGTATTGTTTATACCAAGCTTGATTTGATCCTGAGATGATCGTGTGATGTCCGAGGTTGGTAAGTGCTGCGTGTGATGGTTGCGAGATAACCCGAGCAGAATAATTGGTGCATGTAGTGTTATCATGTTGCATGTTAGTATCGACAGATTCATATGTTCATGCCATGCTCATATTGTTCTGGCAGTATTATGTTCATGTTGTTCATGCCATGCTATCCTGATGATCTCATGTTAATTCCTGCTTAACCTGTAATTGCCATGCTGTTGTTTGTCTTGAATGCTTCTGGTTAATTGTGAGCTTGCAAGTACATTCAATGTACTGACCTGGCGTGTCATGCCAGCTTGCAGGTCATGCCTGGATTGCTTGCCTATTTGTGTTGTTCCTGTGTTCGCGAGCTAGGATAAGCATTCCAGCCAGAGTCCCTGCGGAGTGGAGTTCACCACCGTCGTCGTTGTTCCGCTGCCAATAGTTTTTCCGCTTCTAGAGTTATTCCGCTGCTTCGAGTTGTTCTGCTGCTTGCATAGAGCAACTGAGGATGGCGTAGTGTCGCCGTGCCGGTGTTATTCATTGTAATATCGAAGACCTTGTAATCATATTCGTGTAATAATAGAAAGCTGGTTTGTTCTATGCTAAGCAGTGTCGTATTCCAGAAGACTTCTCCTCGATCTCTGGGCTGGAATACGGGGCGTTCCGGTTTTCTCTGAGCCGGGGTGCCACAGCGCTTGCTATCAGAGCAGGTCTAGCTGTAGGATGCCCTAGCCCACGCGAACGTTAGAAAGCGGTAGTATAGACCCCAGTTGGTTTGTTGCACTTGATTGTTGCATTTGTTTGACGCATAGCATGCATATAGATTGTTATTTTGTCGCTAACGGTTGATCTTCTGAGTGTAGGTGGCATCGTTTTCGTTCCACTGCCTACACCATCTTTCTTAGCATGCCTGCTCCTCGGTGTGATGCGACCACATCATCATCCATTGCCCTCCATCTTGTTCCCTTGGCAACCCTTACTGATCTTGGTTATCAAAAAAAGGGCAATACCAATAAACCCAGTCTTCCACTGTTATCTTGCCATGTCATTCTTTGGACGGGTATGATTTCCTTCGTATGCTTGATGAAGAGGTGTTCGTGACTTTTGTGTCTCACTACTTGATCGTCAAGTCCGTTCTCACCTGTGTATCCATCCAGATCCAGCCACTGTTCAGCCAGTGCTTGGTGTAGATTCGGTTACGCCAACTCCTTCCACACATGGATATAATTTTCGTGCACACCGCCACAGCATATTAGACTGTAATACCAGAGTTTCTGCGAGATTGTGTGCTTAGGTGTGCATGCATATGATTGTGTGAGTAGCAGTAATATGTGATGTTTGTTTGATTAATTATATTAGTAGTATGCTTGTGTGCTTTTGTTTTAGTCATTTCTTTTGTTTCTTTCTTTGCGCCTTCGGTGTTACAAATTTTTCCCCTATTAAAGTTGCTCGTCAGCCGACACCGGACCCAAAGAGTCAACAAGAAAAGCATATATTTGGAAACTCAGCTAAACAGAATGGAATTGTTAGCAGGCTGTAGTGAAATTGGAAATAGCTCGTCTGAATACAAAAGAAATCCCGGATGGAATTTCAGTATAAAGTTTTCATTAACGTGCATTCCTCACCACAATATGGAATTCTTAGCCGACTGCATTCAGATTGGGGAATATCTGATCATGTTACTGAGTGTCAAGTCTCCCTCAGTGTGCACTCCTCATAGCAGAAATGATCAAATCAGCAAGAAGGTAAATTGTGTGCAAGGTTGACAAAATATTATCATAGGTATGGCTCAGATACAAGTTTAATTTTTCGTTGAGGATGATTTTGGAACCCGACGTACCTGGAAGCAAGCAAGAATATGGCATGTACTCAGAAAGGAGGATAGAACTGCAAAACCCCGTTTCATACAAGAAATCAATAACAAAAATTGTAAGATGGTTATATATGTGGAAATCGGTCCGCATATCACATTAAGAAGCTTCTGGTGTAAGCAACCCAATTTTCCCTCGCAAGATACCCGAGAAGCTTCCAAGGCAAGATTCATCTATCTTCCGCAGTACGATACATGGATGATTTCCCGCACAAGGTACTCTGCCTTCTTTAGTAGGCAACCAGAAAAGCTTCCGGCATAAGGTACTGAGTCTTTCCCCAGCAAAGTCTTTAAGGGGGTAAGCTTCTGAAGCACGATACCCAGTCTTCTTCGGCAAGCTGTTCGATGAATGTTTCGAGCACAAATCAGCCAATCTTCCTCAGTAAGACATTGGTACAAGGTAGTACGCTGTAAATTGACAGCATATGGTAGTAAATCCCAAGAATCAGATATGCAACATTTTGGTCAGAAGCAAGAATCAGTCAGAACTTGAGGGGTGTTCAACCTGCAATTAAATGGGGTACCTTGTCAGAAAAATGAGGATAGGCTACGATTGCCGAAAAATTGTACCAACCGTACCTATGGTGATACAAAGAAGCAATATGACCCAGCTCTTTCAACCAAGGATTCAGACCAAGAAAACAATAATGAAGGAGCAAGACCAGTAATGTGGGTATGAAAATTGTTGCAAGACCCACGTGGTGCAGAACCGCCGCCAGTCAAGTCTGCAGATATTATCCTATAGGTCAAACTCTTATGCTAGCCACGATAGGCAACAATCAAATATTTGGTACGGATCCGATACTCAAGACAGTGGAACTAGTTAAGATGATTCCGAA
Source organism: Triticum urartu (assembly GCF_003073215.2). Taxonomy (NCBI): domain Eukaryota; kingdom Viridiplantae; phylum Streptophyta; class Magnoliopsida; order Poales; family Poaceae; genus Triticum; species Triticum urartu. Next base: position 73,041,754 of record NC_053025.1, read on the forward strand.
ACTTCCGCGATAAGCCAGAATCTGTCAGGAAAGCGGTTATGACCCAATTCACTGTTTGGAACCCGAAGGACTTGCATTTAGTGGAGAAACCCAATGCAAGGAGTTAGAGCTTGGGTGTCCACTAGAAAAATCTGATACCACTTCATGAAAGATTGTCAGTGCCGGATGACACACCCAGCGGAAATCACTCTTTGATTTGTGAGACCGACATATATTTCAGTCGTGAGAATCCATCACAGTCAGTTAAGTCAGCAGATCTAAAAAGAAACTGAAGTCTGTATAAGCATGAACAAGCAAGGTAAGATCTGTTAGAATATGGATATATTAAAGCAAACCACCCCAGGCCAGTCAGATAAAAATTTAGTGGGAACAAAAATAAGAAAAAGGATACCTGAGTTGGAAACGGTTTCCTTAAGTCAGTATTTTCATACTTGTTCCCTGAGCAACCAAATCTCAAGGATGAGATTTCTTTAAGGGGGTAAGGTTTGTGACAGCCTGATTTTTGGCCCTTTCTTTTTCTTTTGTTTTTCTGAGGTTTTTGCTTGAGTTTTCTTTTTCCGTGGCTTTGTGGTCTCGAAACTGAAGAAGATGCCCTCTTCTTTGCTTCTAGAGTGGCTTGTCATTCCCAAATCCTTCCCTAGACCCTGTCATTTTCATCCTAGCCCAAATCCCAATATTCTTTTTTAATGGGAATATTCCTTTTCTATTAAAGGAATAACCCAATTTGCCCTAGGTTGTGAAGCAACCTTCATTTCCATCACTCCTAAAAGTCCCAAGTAATTCTCATAAATTGTTTGGGTCACATCTTTCTCAAATATGGCAAAATATTTCATTTGCCATGTTCCCCATCATGCTCAGATAATTCATTTCCTATTCTGCCCAAAAAGGCAAGATGTGAAGCAAGTTCCATTTATCTTTTCCCAATTGACCTCAAACTCCTTGGACACCTTTTGTTGTCCATATCATTGCCACATGCCAAAGTGCAACCTCATTTGCCTAGTAATTATTTAATTATGATTTTCCAAAGTTCCTGTCTGAGGGAAGTGGTTGTGAAGGAAGTACAAGCTAGCCATATCCAAATTAGTTGGAATTTTGCATGGCCCTTCATATAACCAAATCATCACTCTCCACCGAAGTAGAGCTTATGTCATGCCTCTTTGTGAGCTCACCATCAATTCTTTGATTCTGTCCAAAATTTCAGTTTGTGACGCAAGTATATTGTATCTTCCTCCATTATGGCTGCCAATTTTTCTAGGCCTTATATTATCCATATAACCTACCTCCACCCATTTTGGGCATGTTTCATCAAGCCAATTGTCCTCTAGAATTTTTGCAAGTTTCTGGTCAGTGGAAATGTTTGTGAAGGAAGTACCATTTTGGTTTATCCAATTGGTATGAAACCTTTTGCAGCATATTCATGTGGACAAATAAGCCTACCTTGCCAAAGTTCAGCTCAAGTGGCTCTTCCATTTGAGAGCATCATCATGATATTCATTCTGGACCAGATTACTTAGCTGCAAAGCAACTATATTAATTAGTGGTCCAATTCTTATCAAAATTACCAGGATGTAAGTCCTTCTTTACCTCAATCTACCAGACAACTCCATTGACCTCAATCAAGTCTCTGTTGAGCAGCTATACATGATCAAGTTTACTGCAGTAAACTTCAGGTGTTAACTGCCTTTTAACCATGTCACTTTTAACCAATCTAATACCACAGTTACAGCCTACTTTGGAAGGACTATCTGCTAGAAAACATTTTGGGTGCTGTTGAGCATTGAGTGTCTTCATTCACGTGGTGACCACAACAATGGCGTGCCTGTGCACGCGCTCTATGCGCAGTGGCTGCGTCCAGGGCGCTGTTTCTGCTTCGTCCGCTCCCCCCTCGTCATCTTAGCACGCGTGAGCATGTCCATTGTCTTCCTCTCGTCGGCGCTGATCACCTGGACCCCTCCCCCCTTCGTCCGCTTCCTCACCGACGCATGCCGCTGCGCGTCCACGAGCACACAGTGCTGACCGAGCTTTAATGGCGATCGACTTCTTCCTTTGCTTCCCCCTTGGCCTCCTCTGCCCCGTGAGAGCCTCCACTACTCCTCCAGGGCACGCGTCCGCGGCGACGACAGCTCGGCACCTCGCCCCTCTGCCTATATAAGGCCACCCGAGCCTCTCACGAGCACTCCATCAGATCCTCCATGTTCCTCTAGCCCTCCCCGTCCTCTCCTCGGAGCTCGACAGCCCCTCCTCGCCTCTCTTTGTCGCCATGGCCGCTGATCCCCTCCGCCTAAATTGGCGCAACGCTGGCCCCATCCCTCCACCCCTGCACCGCCAGAGCATCTCTAGGAGTCCACCCAAACACCTCCACCCTTGTCCTTCCCTTCCGGTGCGCGGTGGCCGTGAGCCCCTCGGTGCCCGAGGCCGTCGTCCGCCGCGGTCGATATCCCCTCTCGGCTCGATGCTCACTGGCGTCTTCTACCACCGGGAAGGGATCCTCCTTGTCACGTTGAGCTTGTCGATAGGTCACACGCCCCATATGGTGGCCGGGATCGCTGGCGAGCGTCGTCGGGGTGTGCTCCCCTGCTCGGCCTAGTGCGTCCAGGCGGGAGGAAGAAGAAGGCCGGCCAGGCCGGCCCCACCGTCCACGAGGCCCACCCGTCAGCCGCACGAGGGATTGAGCCCGGGCACTGACGTGGATAAGTGGCCACGCAATTTGGTAAATAAGCTTTCACCAATTCGAAAGCGTATTTTCCCTCTACTCAGCTCAGAGTATGTTTTTGTTATTCTGAAAGCGTATTCCTCTCTGTTTCAGTCCAAACTATGTTTCCTTAGTCAGAAAGCGTATTTCTAATTTTACGCCTCTGTCTTATCCACTCAGGGACTTGTTGGTGATGATATTTTTGCAGAAAAGTCCCTGAACTTCAACCCTTCATATCTTTTTAACCACAAATCCGTTTGAGGTGATTCCAATGCCCACGTCTTTGTCTCGTCGAGCCCGTTCTGCTGGTTTCATTTTCACTTTGGTCTGAGACTGTGAAAATGACATTTTTGCCCTTGCACATATACAGCCCCTCCGAGAGAGAACCGTTTCCGGCAAATCTTTCTGCGGCTTCACCGCACTTCTTCCCGGAGTATTCTTCATCCCCAGGCAAGCCACAATACCCAGTTGCATGATAGTCATGCAGTAGCCATGGTTTTCAACTTGAATATTTATTAAATGATTGGTTGTTTAAAATATGGTTATCGTTGTTTCGGAAATGCTTCTGGGATTGTGCTTACTTGTTTGCTATGTTGTTATGCACCTGGTTATCATGCCCTGCTAGTTGCTAGTATTACTTTCATATTGCCATGCTTGATAGTAGTACATGTTGGGTTGGTCATGCTCTTCGGTGCATGACTAACGTCGATTACCGAGTACTGTTAATAGGCATTGTTCCGTTGTTGTTAGTTGGTTAAGTGTTACTCGGTGATGTTATTAATAAGTTCTTGCATGTTATTTATGGTTGATGCTAGTGGTCACGTTATGTTATACTATGAGTAGTGTTGCACTTGTAATATTTATGCTCGTCATTATGCCATGTTCAGTTGGAGATTATTTCATAGTTGATGTGGTGGATAGTTATGTTGCATCCCGTGATTATGTTGATATCATACTTATGCATTGTAATTTCATCATCTTATTTTATCATGGCTCCGCATTTTGCATTCAAGTTTAACCGGATTTAATTGAACTTGAACAATTGTTGGCTGAGTCATGGTGCCGCTAGATCGAAACTGACCAGTGCAACCACGCTTGCCGTATGGGTAAGGTCCTAACTGGGTCTATTGTCATGCATCTCGCCGGTGCCTCCCACGAGGCAAGGTTATAGGCGTGCTTACCCTGATCAGGTAGGCGGACATAACCTTGTGTGCCCATTGTTTTTATTTTTATGGATTTGGTCCCAGTGAGGGACGTTTAACCACGACGGTGGTCGGGGTGTCTTTGGTAGACACGGGGCCACCCAGGACTAGCCCAGTTGGGAGTGGGTCGGAGTGGCCGGGAGAGTGTCATGACAATAGATCGGTTTTGTCGGAACGCCATTGGTCCACCCGAATGAGAGTGCGAGGCCATGGGTTCCGTGGTATGGGTACAGTGTGCTACCTCTGCAGAGTGTATATTAAACCTATCGATAGCCGCGCCCGCGGATAAGGGCCTAGTTCGTGTCGGTCCCACCTTGAGTCAACAGTATAAATAATAACTTGATTAATGACAACCCCGGTTCGATGAGGAGATAAGTTGGTTGTGATCACCGGAATGATCACGTTTGAGACCAAGTGTTGGTCATGGTTGTGATCGCCGGAATGATCACCGTCGTATCGAGGATACCGAGTTGTTGGATATTCGTGATGTTGTGCGAGAATCATGGGTAAAGATCAAGCTCCTTGGGGTCATTTAATGATTACTATGGTATTGTTTATACCAAGCTTGATTTGATCCTGAGATGATCGTGTGATGTCCGAGGTTGGTAAGTGCTGCGTGTGATGGTTGCGAGATAACCCGAGCAGAATAATTGGTGCATGTAGTGTTATCATGTTGCATGTTAGTATCGACAGATTCATATGTTCATGCCATGCTCATATTGTTCTGGCAGTATTATGTTCATGTTGTTCATGCCATGCTATCCTGATGATCTCATGTTAATTCCTGCTTAACCTGTAATTGCCATGATGTTGTTTGTCTTCAATGCTTCTGGGTAATTGTGAGCTTGCAAGTACATTTAATGTACTGACCTGGCGTGTCATGCCAGCTTGTAGGTCATGCCTGGATTGCTTGCCTGTTTGGTGTTGCTCCTGTGTTCACGAGCTAGGATAAGCGTTCCAGCCAGAGTCCCTGCGGAGTGGAGTTCACCACCATCGTCGTTGTTCAGCTGCCAATAGTTTTTCCGCTGCTTCGAGTTGTTATGCTTCTTGCATAGAGCAACTGAGGATGGCGTAGTGTCGCCGTGCCGGTGTTATTCATTGTAATATCGGAGACCTTGTAATCTTATTCGTGTAATAATAGAAAGCTGGTTTGTTCTATGCTAAGCAGTGTCATATTCCAGAAGACTTCTTCTCGATCTCTGGGTTGCAATACGGGGCGTTCCGGTTTTCTCTGAGCCGGGGTGCCACATCCCTCCAACTTAACTGCGGGAAAGGTGCAGCTTTGTGATTTGATGCCTCATTGCTCATTACTACGTCGGCGCCGTGACTGGGGTGCTTCACCCCTCTGCTCTGCACTATATTTCGGTATGGCACATGGACCTGGTAGTTTGATGTCCCACATGTCGGCGAAAGGGACTAGAACATTTATGAAAGCGAGCGCTCCACTCTTAGGATGGAGGAGTACACGACACGGCGGCCTAGTGAACTGTCACTTGTACTGTATAGTACTATACTTTTGCCGTTTCGCACGATCCATCGATACAAACCCGATTAAACAGGAAAGGACGGGATTTTTCCCGCGCGGTAGATGATACTGGCCATACATTTCAAAGACAATTTTAATGTATGCAAACTGAATAATTAAGTAACAATACGATATCTAGTAAAACAGAAAACACATATGGTTTATTGTGTTAGAGTGTAGTAGTAGTGTTGTATTGCCTAGTTGTTAGATGTAACATGCGAGAACATGTAGAGATGTAGTTTTGGAGGGCCTACAGAGAGAAAGCATAATACGGTCACCGAACTTCAGAATACGCTCATTACGGTCACTATATGCGTTTTGCGGTGATTATACGGCCAGTTCAGCATCAGATTGCACTCTCTTGACCGGCCAAATAGTCTGCGTGGCACCATGTTGACTAGTTAAATTGACCATGTTCCTTGTGGGTCCCACCTACCAGTTCGCATAGGAAAAAGGTTAGATAAACACAAATTTACACAGGCGCTACAAGACTCCAAACCATGCGTGGGAATCACCTAGTTGTGTATGTGTCTGTCAGGGCCTGATGTGTGCGCATGCACGTGTAGGTTGAGCACTTGAGCGTGAGAGTGTGTGTTGGTCGTGTGGTGTGTGCATGCATGCGTGCATGCATGTGTGTGAGTATTGTGTGCGTGTGTGGCTGTGTGTGTATGTGTGAGTGTTGCGTGCGTGTGTGGCTGCATGTGTTCGTGTGAGTGTTGCGTGCATGCAGTTCATGTGCATGCGTGCGTGTGTGTATAATCACCACACCAGCTCCTATGTGTTAAAACAGATGGCTCAGGATACCAATACAAGGCCACCTTGTCCGTGATACGTCTCCAACGTATCTATAATTTTTGATTGCTCCATGCTATATTATCTACAGTTTTAGACATTATTGGGCCTTATTTTCCACTTTTATATTATTTTTGGGACTAACCTATTAACCGGAGGCCCAACCCAGAATTGTTGTTTTTTGCCTATTTTAGGGTTTCGAAGAAAAGGAATATCAAACGGAGTCCAAACGGAATGAAACCTTTGGAAACGTGATTTTCTCATCAGATAAGATCCAGGAGACTTGGACCCTCCATCAAGAAAGCCACGAGGTGCTCACGAGGGTAGGGGCGCCCCCCTAGGGCGCGCCCCCTTGCCTCATGGGCCCCTCGAAGCTCCATCGACGTACTTCTTCATCCTATATATATCCACGTACCCCCAAACGATCGGGGAAGGAGCCAAAAACCTAATTCCAGCGCCGCAACTTTCTGTATCCACGAGATCCCATCTTGGGGCCTGTTCCGGAGCTCCGCCGGAGGAGGCATCGATCACGGAGGGCTTCTACATCATCATCCAAGCCCCTCCGATGAAGTGTGAGTAGTTTACTTCAGACCTACGGGTCCATAGCTAGTAGCTAGATGGCTTCTTCTCTCTTTTTGGATCTCAATACAAAGTTCTCCCCCTCTCTCGTGGAGATCTATTCGATGTAATCTTCTTTTTGCGGTGTGTTTGTTGAGACCGATGAATTGTGGGTTTATGATCAAGTCTCTCTATGAATAATATTTGAATCTTCTCTGAATTCTTTTATGTTTGATTGGTTATCTTTGCAAGTCTCTTCGAATTATCAGTTTGGTTTGGCCTACTAGATTGGTTGTTCTTGCCATGGGAGAAGTGCTTAGCTTTGGGTTCAATCTTGCGGTGTCCTTTCCCAGTGACAGAAGGGGCAGCAAGGAACTTATTGTATTGTTGCCATCAAGGATAACAAGATGGGTTTTTTTATCATATTGCATGAAACTATCCCTCTACATAATGTCATCTTGCTTAAGGCGTTATTCTGTTTTTAACTTAATACTCTAGATGCATGCTGGATAGCGGTCGATGAGTGGAGTAATAGTAGTAGATGCAGAATCGTGTCGGTCTACTTGTCTCGGACGCGATGCCTATATACATGATCATACCTAGATATTCTCATAACTATGCTCAATTCTGTCAATTGCTCAATAGTAATTTGTTCACCCACCGTAGAATACTTATGCTCTTGAGAGAAGCCACTAGTGAAACCTATGGCCCCCGAGTCTCTTTCTCATCATATCAATCTCCATCACTTTACTATTGGTTTGCTTTTACTTTGCTTTACTTTGCTTTTACTTTATTTACTTTGCATCTCTATACCAAAAATACCAAAAAATTATTATTTATCATCTCTATCAGATCTCACTTTCATAAGTGACCGTGAAGGGATTGACAACCCCTAAGCGTGTTGGTTGCGTTGAGCTATTGTTTTTGTGTAGGTACGAGGGACTCGAGCGTAGCCTCCTACTGGATTGATACCTTGGTTCTCAAAAACTGAGGGAAATACTTACGCTACTTTGCTGCATCATTGTAGCGACCAGACCTCAAACAGTCTGATCTCTGTGCTCCGGTGTCATCCTTGGATCAGTAATGCCGACACCACACAGTACTCGGAGGATTTATAGCAGAGTAGCAATCAGACACTTATTACATCGAGTGTCTCAAAGGAGAACTTATTACAATAAATATGGCTTAAGGCCATCTAATAACGATAACAACGGAAGGCTTGGAAGATAAGTGAGTCCATCAACTCCAACGGCATCACTGAGTATAGAACCACGACCTAAAAACTCCTTAATCATCGTCTGAAAAGTCTGCAACATTAACGTTGCAGCCCGAAACGGGTCAGCACATGGAATATGCTGGCAAGGTAACACATAGAGAGTAATGGAATGAAACAGCTATACTATATGCAAATTTGGCTGGTGGAAAGCTCTATGCTTACGGTTTTGCGTAAAGCCAATTTTTCCCTACTTCAAAGGAATAAAATTTAATTACTATCATGGTGGTTGTTAAACATTGAGAATGGTTGACAGCATTCTCAATCCCAATTAAGCATCATCATTAAACATAACCCAACAAAATTAATTTAGAGTAACATGTTGAGATTCACATGAAAATCCAAGCACTATATACTCAAGATGTCCATAACCGGGGACATGGCTAACCATGATTAGTTTATTACACTCTATAGAGGTTTGCGCACTTTTCCCCACAAGACTCGATCGCCTCCGTTTGGTTTCTCGCACTACATGGTGTTTGAGAAGACGGATGACCGAGACATAGTCTTTCAGAAGCGCTAGCACCTTACGATCGGGTAGACCGTACCACCTACATCCCCTACATCTGCTAGTCTACCACTGTAAGAGTTCGCACAACTTAGTCAACTATGCTAGAGCCCATAATAGCTTGTGGCTGCACACGGAAGTTTCTAGTATGAATAGTCTCATGATCCCTTTGAGCCTGGGTGGCGGTCCAAAAGAAAACAGGCAAGTCCTGGAATACCCAGGTGCCTCAATCCACCCAGATGTGTGTTTAAGTTGCCACCTTAGATAAATCATTAATTAAGAATCTCACATCTGTCATGGATATCACTCACCCAATCCACGTCTACTAGCATAGCATGGCATAATAAGCAACATAGAAGTAACTCCCAAAGGTTTGATAATAACAGGTAATAGGTACTACCTCATCTACTTCCCATCCCACAATTTAATTAGATCCTAATCATGCAATGTGTGAGGATTGATCTAATGCAATAAAACTGGGTAGTAGAAAAGGTATGATCAAAGTGTTACTTGCCTTGTTGATGATCCGCGAAACCTAAGTATTCGAAGTAACAAGCGGCGCACTCCGGGTATTCTATCGCAGACAAACAAACAAGCATACAATAAGTACTCATCTAATGCACGGGTAAAACTCAAATAAGAGATCTAACCAGAAGGTTCAACTTAAGAACTCTGGTTTGCAAAAAGAATCAACTCGAACGAAGCAACGAAAGTCAAACGGCGAAAGAAAACAACTTCGTTCTAGTAATCTGGATCTAGGGCAAATTTTATAGTAGCAAAATTTTGTTTAAGTTGGTTAAACGGATAGAGGGTTTCGAGACGAATCCCTAGGTGCTTGAATCGCCTGATTCCGATAAACGAGCGAAAAGTTATACTAAAACGAAAATCGAATCAGGAATCGCGATTAGAAAAATCGCGGATTTAATCCGAGAAAAAGAAAGACGATGAACGCCGATTTTTTTCTCTTTTGTTTCTGCATGGAAAACGAGACGCGATGAACGTCGGCGGCGAAATCCGGCGGCGGCGGCGGCTGGGCTGGGGGCTGGCTAGGGTTTCCCTCGGGGTGGGCATCCCCGGCTTATAAAGCCCCCCCTCCTCGGGCCGGAGTCCTAGTCGGACATGGCCCGTAGGTCGGTTCTTTTTTTTTAAATATTCCGCTCGGAAGAAAAATAAAAAGAAATACTAAACGGACTCCAAAAATTCTGAAATAAATTTTCACGGGCTTCTAAAATCAAGCCGCACAAGGTGAACATTTATTTGGGCCCTAAATGCAATTTTGAAAAACGCACTTATTTCCTAAATTCAAATAAAACACCAAAAAACTCTAAAATAAAATCTTATTTGATTTTATTATTAAATCCTCAATATTTCTTTATTTTGGGAAAGTCATTTTATTCTCTCTCTCATATTTTTGTAATAGAAATAATTGACGATAAAATAATTAAAATCAAATGATCCTATTCTCAAAATTTGAGAAAACTCAAATATGAAAGTAACGAAATCCCCAACTCTCTCCGTGGGTCATTGAGTTGCGTAGAATTTCTAGGATCAACCAAAATGCAAAAATAAAATATGATATGCATGATGATCTAATGTATAACATTCCAAATTGGAAATTTGGGATGTTACAATCATCCCTTCCTCTTCGGGGAAATCCAACGCAGTGCTCAAGAGGTAGAAAGAAGAATTTCCGGCGCCGTTGCCGGGGAGTCTACGCAAAAGTCAACATACAAAGTACCCATCACAATCCCTATCTCCCGCATTACATTATTTGCCATTTTCCTCTCGTTTTCCTCTCCCCCACTTCACCCTTGCCGTTTTATTCGCCCTCTCTCTCTCTATCCTCCCTCTATATTTGCCTCTTTTTCCCGTTTGCTCTTGTTTGCTCATGTGTTGGATTGCTTGTTTGTCGCGATGGCTCAAGATAATACTAAATTGCGTGACATCACCAATACCAACAATAATGATTTCCTTAGCACTCTGATTGCTCCTCTTACCGATGCTGAATCTTGTGAAATTAATACTGCTTTGTTGAATCTTGTCATGAAAGATCCGTTCTCCGGCCTTCCTAGTGAAGATGCCGCTACACATCTTAATAGCTTCATTGGTTTGTGTGACATGCAAAAGAAAAAAGAGGTCGATAATGATATTGTTAAACTGAAGCTATTTCCTTTTTCGCTTAGAGATCGTGCTAAAGCTTGGTTTTCATATTTTCCTAAAAATAGTATTGATTCATGGAACAAGTGCAAAGATGCTTTTATCTCTAAGTATTCTCCGCCCACTAAGATCATCTCTCTTAGAAACGATATTATGAATTTTAAACAACTTGATCATGAACATGTTGCACAAGCTTGGGAGAGAATGAAATTAATGATACGTAATTTCCCTACTCATGGTTTGAATTTGTGGATGATTATACAAAATTTGTATGCCGGATTGAATTTTGCTTCTAGAAATCTTTTAGATTCGGCCGCGGGAGGCACTTTTATGGAAATCACTTTAGGAGAAGCTACTAAACTCCTAGATAATATTATGGTTAATTATTCTCAATGGCATACTAAAAGATCTACTAAAAAGGTGCATGCGATAGAAGAAATTAATGTTTTGAGTGGAAAGATGGATGCACTTATGAAATTATTTGCTAATAAGAGTGTTTCTTCTGATCCTAATGATGTGCCTTTGTCTAATTTGATTGAGAATAATAATGAATCTATGGATGTGAATTTTGTTGGTAGGAACAATTTTGGTAAAAACGCATATAGAGGAAATTTCAATCCTAGGCCTTACCCTAGTAATCCCTCTAATAATTATGGTAATTCCTACAACAATTCTTATGGAAATTATAATAAGATGCCCTCTGATTTTGAATCTAATATTAAAGAATTTATTTCTTCGCAAAAGAATTTTAATGCTATGATCGAAGAAAAATTACTTAAGATTGATGATTTGGCTAGGAACGTTGATAGAATTCCTCTTGATGTTGATTCTTTGAAACTTAGATCTATTCCACCTAAGCATGATATCAATGAGTCTCTCAAAGCCATGAGAATTTCCATTGACGAGTGCAAAGAAAGAACCGCTAGGATGCGTGCTAAGAAAGATGCTTTTATAAAAGCGTGTTCTTCTAGTTCCTATGAAAATAATGATGAAGATCTAAAAGTTATTGATGTGTCCCCTATTAAATCTTTGTTTTGCAATATGAATCTTGATAATGATGGGACTGAATATGATCCACCTTTACCTAGAAGGCGTTCTAAGAATTCGGAATTTGTTGATCTTGATGCTAAATTTAATATAAGTGGGATTGAAGAAATTAAAACCCTAGATGTTGCTAAACCCACTATTATGGATTTCAAGGAATTTAACTATGAAAATTGCTCTTTGATTGATTGTATTTCCTTGTTGCAATCCGTGCTAAAATCTCCTCACGCTTATAGTCAGAATAAAGCGTTTACTAAACATATCGTTGATGCTTTGATGCAATCTTATGAAGAAAAACTTGAATTGGAAGTTTCTATCCCTAGAAAACTTTATTATGAGTGGGAACCAACTATAAAATTAAAATTAAAAATTATGAGTTCTATGCTTTGTGTGATTTGGGTGCTAGTGTCTCTACTATTCCCAAAACTTTGTGTGATTTACTAGATTTTCGTGATTTTGATGATTGCTCTCTAAACTTGCATCTTGTGGATTCCACTATTAAGAAACCTATGGGAAGAATTAATGATGTTCTTATTGTTGCTAATAGGAATTAGTTGCCCGTAGATTTTATCATTCTTGATATAGATTGCAATCCTTCTTTCCCTATTATTCTTGGTAGACCTTTCCTTAGAACGGTTGGTGCAATTATTGATACGAAGGAAGGGAATATTCGATTTCAATTTCCATTAAAAAGGGCATGGAACACTTCCCTAGAAAGAAAATAAAATTACCATATGAATCTATGATGAGAGCCACTTATGGATTGCCTACCAAAGATGGCAATACCTAGATCTATTCTTGCTTGTTATGCCTAGCTAGGGGCGTTAAACGATAGCGCTTGTTGGGAGGCAACCCAATTTTATTTTTATTCCTTTATATTTGCTCCTGTTTAGTAATAAATAAATTATCTAGCCTCTGTTTTGGTTGTGTTTTTGTGTTTAGTTAGTGTTTGTGCCAAGTAGAATCGTTGGGAAGACTTGGGGAAAGTCTTGTTGAACTTGCTGTAAAAAAACAGAAACTTTAGCGCTCATGAAAACTGCTGTCATTTTTATTTGGAAAGTTCTATTTAGTTAATTATTTTTGCAGATGATTAATAGATAAATTCCTCACGTCCATAAATTTATTTTAGAATTTTTGGTGTTCCAGATCTTGCGCTATCACAGATTACTACATACTGTTCTGTTTTTGACAGATTCTGTTTTTCGTGTGTTGTTTGCTTATTTTGATGAATCTATGGCTAGTAAAATAGTTTATAATCCATAGAGAAGTTGGAATACATTAGGTTTAACACCAATATAAATAAAGAATGAGTTCATTACGGTACCTTGAAGTGGTCTTTTGTTTTCTTTCGCTAACCGAGCTCACGAGTTTTCTACCTTAAGTTTTGTGTTGTGAAGTTTTCAAGTTTTGGGTAAAGATTTGATGGATTATGGAACAAGAAGTGGCAAGAGCCTAAGCTTGGGGATTCCCATGGCACCCCCAATATAATCTAAGGACACCTAAAAGCCAATGCTTGGGGATGCCCCGGAAGGCATCCCCTCTTTCGTCTACTTCTATCGGTAACTTTACTTGGAGCTATAATTTTATTCACCACATGATATGTGTTTTGCTTGGAGCGTCTTCTATGATTTGAGTGTTTACTTATTAGTTTACCACAATCATCCTTGCTGTACACACCTTTTGAGAGAGCCATACATGATTTGGAATTTGATAGAATACTCTATGTACTTCACTTATATCTTTTGAGCTTTATAGTTTTGCTCTAGTGCTTCACTTATATCTTTTAGAGCACGGTGGTGGATTTGTTTTATAGAAACTATTGATCTCTCATGATTCACTTAGATTATTTTGAGAGTCTTAATAGCATGGTAATTTGCTTAAAATCCTAATATGCTTGGTATGCAAGATTAATAATAAAACTTTCGTATGAGTGTGTTGAATACTAAGAAGAAATTGATGCTTGATAGTTGTTTTGAGATATGAGGATGGTGATATTAGAGTCATGCTAGTTTAGTAGTTGTGAATTTCAGAAATGCTTGTGTTAAAGTTTGTTATTCCCGTAGCATGCACGTATGGTGAACCGTTATGTGATGAAGTCGGAGCATGATGTATTTATTGATTGTCTTCCTTATGAGTGGCGGTCGGGGACGAGCGATGGTCTTTTCCTACCAATCTATCCCCCTAGGAGCATGCGTGTAATACTTTGCTTTGATAACTTCTAGATTTTTGCAATAAGTATATGAGTTCTTTATGACTAATGTCGAGTCCATGGATTATACGCACTTTCCTTCCTTCCACCATTGCTAGGCTCTCTAATACCGCGCACTTTTCGCCGGTATCATACACCCACCAAATACCTTCCTCAAAACAGCCACCATACCTACCTATCATGGCATTTCCATAGCCATTCCGAGATATATTACCATGCAACTTTCCACCGTTCCATTCATTATGACACGCTCCATCATTGTCATATTGCTAGCATGATCATGTAGTTGACATCGTATTTGTGGCAAAGCCACCGTTCATAGTTCTTTCATACATGTCACTCTTGATTCATTGCACATCCCGGTACACCGCCGGAGGTATTCATATAGAGTCATATTTGGTTCTAAGAATCGAGTTGTAATTCATGAGTTGTAAGTAAATAAAAGTGTGATGATCATCATTATTAGAGCATTGTCCCAGTGAGGAAAGGGTGATGGAGACTATGATTCCCCCACAAGTCGGGATGAGACTCCAGACAAAAAAAGAGGCCATAAAAAGGAGAAAGGCCCAAATAAAAAAAAGAGAAAAAGAGAGAAGGGACAATGTTACTATCCTTTTACCATACTTGTGCTTCAAAGTAGCACCATGATCTTCATGATAGAGAGTCTCTCATTATGTCACTTCCATATACTAGTGGGAATTTTTCATTATAGAACTTGGCTTGTATATTCCAATAATGGGCTTCCTCAAAATGCCCTAGGTCTTCGCGAGCAAGCGAGTTGGATGCACACCCACTTAGTTTCTTTTGAGCTTTCATATACTTATAGCTCTAGTGCATCCGTTGCATGGCAATCCCTACTCACTCACATTGATATCTATTGATGGGCATCTCCATAGCCCATTGATACGCCTAGTTGATGTGAGACTATCTTCTCCCTTTTTGTATTCTCCACAACCACCATTCTATTCCACCTATAGTTCTATATCCATGGCTCACGCTCATGTATTGCGTGAAGATCGAAAAAGTTTTGAAAATGTCAAAAGTACGAAACAATTGCTTGGCTTGTCATCGGGCTTGTGCATGATTTAAATACTTTGTGTGGTGAAGATAGAGCATAGCCAGACTATATGATTTTGTAGGGATAGCTTTCTTTGGCCATGATATTTGTTAGAATGCTTGAAGTATTATTATTTTTATATCAATATGAACTTTTGTCTTGAATCTTTTGAATCTGAATATTCATACCGCAATTAAGAAGATTTACATTGAAATTATGCCAAGTAGCACTCCACATTAAAAATTCTGTTTTTATCATTTACCTACTCGAGGACGAGCAGGAATTAAGCTTGGGGATGCTTGATACGTCTCCAACGTATCTATAATTTTTGATTGCTCCATGCTATATTATCTACTGTTTTAGACATTATTGGGCATTATTTTCCACTTTTATATTATTTTTGGGACTAACCTATTAACCGGAGGCCCAGCCCAGAATTGCTGTTTTTGCCTGTTTTAGGGTTTCGAAGAAAAGGAATATCAAACGGAGTCCAAACATAATGAAACCTTCGGAAATGTGATTTTCTCATCAGATAAGATCCAGGAGACTTGGACCCTCCGTCAAGAAAGCCACGAGGTTCTCACGAGGGTAGGGGCGCTCCCCTGCCTCGTGGGCCCCTCGAAGCTCCACCGACGTACTTCTTCCTCCTATATATATCCACGTACCCCCAAACGATCGGGGACGGAGCCAAAAACCTAATTCCACCACCGCAACTTTCTGTATCCACGAGATCCCATCTTGGGGCCTGTCCCAGAGCTCCGCCGGAGGAGGCATCGATCACGGAGGGCTTCTACATCATCATCCAAGCCCCTCCGATGAAGTGTGAGTAGTTTACTTCAAACCTACGGGTCCATAGCTAGTAGCTAGATGGCTTCTTCTCTCTTTTTGGATCTCAATACAAAGTTCTCCCCCTCTCTCATGGAGATCTATTCGATGTAATCTTCTTTTTGCGGTGTGTTTGTTGAGACCGATGAATTGTGGGTTTATGATCAAGTCTATCTATGAATAATATTTGAATCTTCTCTGAATTCTTTTATGTATGATTGCTTATCTTTGCAAGTCTCTTCGAATTATTAGTTTGGTTTGGCCTACTAGCTTGGTTGTTCTTGCCATGGGAGAAGTGCTTAGCTTTGGGTTCAATCTTGTGGTGTCCTTACCCAGTGACAGAAGGGGTAGCAAGGCACGTATTGTATCGTTGCCATCGAGGATAACAAGATGGGGTTTATTTCATATTGCATGAATTTATCTCTCTACATCATGTCATCTTGCTTAAGACGTTACTCTGTTTTTAACTTAATACTCTAGATGCATGCTGGATAGCGGTCGATGAGTGGAGTAATAGTAGTAGATGCAGAATCGTTTCGGTCTACTTGTCTCGGACGTGATGCCTATATACATGATCATACCTAGATATTCTCATAACTATGCTCAATTCTGTCAATTTCTCAACAGTAATTTGTTCACCCACCGTAGAATACTTATGCTCTTGAGAGAAGCCACTAGTGAAACCTATGGCCCCCGGGTCTCTTTCTCATCATATCAATCTCCATCACTTTACTATTGCTTTGCTTTTACTTTGCTTTTACTTTATTTACTTTGCATGTCTATACTAAAAATACCAAAAAATTATTATTTATCATCTCTATCAGATCTCACTTTCGTAAGTGACCGTGAAGGGATTGACAACCCCTAAGATGGTTGGTTGCGTTGAGCTATTGTTTTTGTGTAGGTACGAGGGACTCGAGCGTAGCCTCCTACTGGATTGATACCTTGGTTCTCAAAAACTGAGGGAAATACTTACGCTACTTTGCTGCATCATCCCTTTCCTCTTCCGGGAAATCCAACGCAGTGCTCAAGAGGTAGCAGTCCGCTATGCCCGCGGTCATGACTTCGGACCACCGTCCAATATATTTTTGTCGTTTGGTTTCATTCTTACTAGCAAGATGCCCATGAGTTGCACGTAACATCAAGATGCATTTGTATGACTAGTTTATCTTGTGAGAGAAAAGGATGAACGAGGGAAGGCCTAATTTGTAAATCTGGAGAGGTGTGTGGGTACCTTTTGGCAAAATTTCCATAGTTTCCTTCCTATCCGTCAGATATAAATCGGACCGCCTATATTGCAGGATGGCAGGCACACCATCATCACCAACTCTGTTTTTTATAAGAGTGTAGTTATAAGAGTGTAGATGTAGATGTAGAGTAGATACAAGCCGATAGGTGGGCCCAATGGTAGTGAGATAATGTGATGCAACACTAGATGTGCCACGTGGAGCGTTTAACTGGTCAACTAGTCGTGTCTTGAGAAAATACAGAGCTCTACGATGAGCCCATGACTGTATAATAACCCCAAAACGTAAGTGGTGACCGTAATGAGTGGATTCTGAAGTCAAATGTATGTATCGTGCTTTCACTTCAAATACAATGATCGTCACTGTATATATCACGAGAGAAAGATGAAACATGTGTGAATGTACTGGGGGCATACTTCTAGAGGACCTGGAGATAGTTTGTGTGCGTATGTGAAAGGGACGTAGAGGGGGTGTATGCGATGGAGAGAGAGATGCTCTTCGTTTCTCTTTATTATGACTAACTTTATGTATAGTATAAAAATATAAAAATTCACAGTGCGGAATAAATACCATTGTGGGCACCAGGCAATGCAAATTAACATTTATACTCCTCCATATAACTTTGTAATGTTGTATATATTTAGAAATTCTAAAAAAATTGGCCACACTTTATTCACAAGGAATGTTGTATGCGAAATAAACGTGAAGAGAGGGCTTTTTAGATCAATGGGGTATGTGATGTAACATGTGTGAATGTGTAGTTGATGTATTTGGCTGGGCCTAGAGAGGTATGTGTGTGTATTATGTATTCGAAAGAGGCATTGATTGAGGGGCTAGCGGGGGGGAGGGCATGGGAGAGATAGCACGAGAACTGAGAGAGGTATAGAGAGAGAGAGAGGCGAATATGATGTCATGGCGAGAGATTCCCTTGAGTGTGTATATGCAAGGGGGGATAGAGGCAGGAGGAGAATTTTTTTATGTGGTGTCTATGTTGGTATGTGTGGGTGTGAGAAGATAATGAGACCTAGGGGCAGAGGGTGTGTCATCGCGTGAGGTCCAGTGGGTCGAGGTGAGGCCCTTGGTTCGGTTATGTCATGCGCCACATTGGTCGGCCCGTGACACATTTAGGGAGACCCATGGATGACTAGTCGTACAAGAAAAAGATAGCCGAATTTTGAAGGACTCCGTGTCCACTGACAAAGCCGGCTAGGATTTGTAACCCTAGGTTCTCATACTAAGGTAACTCCTTATATCTGATATTACTATTCATCCAACCTAACTTTAAGGGGCATCCTACAGAATGCTCTGTTAGAATCATACTCGTCGATTAGGAAGAGAGGTGTGAGACAATGCATGAGAGACAGGCCTAAAGATAATGTGCGTACAGGAGACACGCAGGCGGGTCTATGTATATAGAAAGGGTCGATGGGGATTGTCCATGTGTATGTGATACGTCTCCAACATATCTATAATTTTTGATTGCTCCATGCTATATTATCTACTGTTTTGGACTATATTGGGCTCTATTTTCCACTTTTATATTATTTTTGAGACTAACCTATTAACCGGAGGCCCAGCCCAGAATTGCTGTTTTTTTGCCTATTTCAGTGTTTCGAAGAAACGGAATATCAAACTGAGTCCAAACGGAATAAAATCTTCGGGAACGTGATTTTCTCACCGAACGTGATCCAGGAGACTTGGACCCTGCTCCAAGGAACAAAAGAGGCAGTCACGAGGGTGGGGGGCGCCCCCCTGCCTCGTGGGCCCCTCGTTGCTCCTCCGGCGTACTTCTTCCTCCTATATATACACACGTACCCCCAAACGATCAGAACAGGAGCCAAAAACCTAATTCCACCGCTGCAACTTTCTGTATCCATGAGATCCCATCTCGGGGCCTGTTCCGGAGCTCCGCCGGAAGAGGGCCGTCATCACGGAGGGCTTCTACATCATCATAGCCTCTCCGATGAAGTGTGAGTAGTTTACCTCAGACCTTCGGGTCCATAGTTAGTAGCTAGATGGCTTCTTCTCTCTTTTAATCTCAATACAAAGTTCTCCCCCTCTCTTGTGGAGATCTATTCGATGTAATCTTCTTTTTGCAGTGTGTTTGTTCAGACCGATGAATTGTGGGTTTATGATCAAGTCTATCTATGAATAATATTTGAATCTTCTCTGAATTATTTTATGTATGATTGGTTATCTTTGCAAGTCTCTTCGAATTATCCGTTTGGTTTGGCCAACTAGATTGGTAGTTCTTGCCATGGGAGAAGTGCTTAGCTTTGGGTTCGATCTTGCGGTGTCCTTACCCAGTGACAGAAGGGGTAGCAAGGCACGTATTGTATCGTTGCCATCGAGGATAACAAGATGGGGTTTATTTCATATTGCATGAATTTATCTCTCTACATCATGTCATCTTGCTTAAGGCGTTACTCTGTTTTTAACTTAATACTCTAGATGCATGCTGGATTGCAGTCGATGAGTGGAGTAATAGTAGTAGATGCAGAATCGTTTCGATCTACTTCTCATGGACGTGATGCCTATATACATGATCATGCCTAGAAATTCTCATAACTATGCTCAATTCTGTCAATTGCTCAACAGTAATTTGTTCACCCACCGTAGAATACTTATGCTCTTGAGAGAAGCCACTAGTGAAACCTATGGCCCCCGGGTCTATTCTCATCACATCAATCTCCATTACTTTAATCTTGCTTTGCTTTTTTACTTTGCCTTTACTTTTTACTGTGCATCTTTATACCAAAAATACCAAAAATATTATATCTATCAGATCTCACTCTCGTAAGTGACCGTGAAGGGCTTGACAACCCCTAATCGCGTTGGTTGCGAGTAGCTATCGCTTTGTGCAGGTACAAGGGACTTGAGCATGGGCTCCTACTGGATTGATACCTTGGTTCTCAAAAACTGAGGGAAATACTTACGCTACTCTGCTGCATCATCCCTTCCTCTTCGGGGAAAACCAACGCAAGCTCAAGACATAGCAAGAAGGATTTCTGGTGCCGTTGTCGGGGAGTTACGCAAAAAGTCAACATACCAAGTACCCATCACAATCCCTATCTCTCGCATTACATTATTTGCCATTTGCCTCTCTTTTTCCTCTCCCTCCAATTCACCCTTGCCGTTTTATTCGCCCTCTCTCTCTATCCTCCCTCTCTATTTGCCTCTTTTTACCCGCTTGCTTTTTGTTTGCTCGTGTGCTAGTTTGTTTGCTTGTCGTCATGACTAGTCTCATATCTTCTCCGTTGTCCCCCGAGAGTGAAGTTCTAAATTTTAAACAAAGGGAGGGAGAAAATCTAAAAGATGCTTGGTATAGAATTTGCAATGCTCGAAATAGATCTACCAGAAAGCAATCTACCATAGTTCTTCTCCGTAATTTTTATGTAGGTGTTAATCCTTGGTATAGATATATCCTCGATACCATTACCGGAGGGAACTTCTTGGGTAGCCATACTTTTGATTCTTATAATGCTATGCTGAATTTATTTGGCTCACCACCTCTTTTGGTTAATGGAACCACGTTAACTTTGGAGCATGTTATGCAAAGACTTGAAATTATCGAAAATAAAGTTTCTACTATTTAAACAATTGAAAATCTAGATAAAAAGATCCACCATCAAATTACTCAATATGGATCTAAGGTAGGAATGACTTTGAAAAATATTAAGGAAAAAGAACCCATAGTTAATGAGAGAATGAACTTAGATTCTACTAGAATTGATAAACTTGAGGGTATCATTACAAACTTGGGAACCGCTTTTTCTTCCGTAAAGAATACTCCAAATCCTCCTACTAAAATTTCCAGGCTTATGTATGTTCCTAAAAATAAGGGTCAATCATCTTGTAAGGAAACTGCGGATCTTAAATCTATAAGTGTTCATCCCAATCTTTTTGCTATCATTAAGGAACCATTTATTACAAATGAATTGTTTGATCTTATGCCTAAAAGTTTGATAATTAATAAAAATAAAGAAATTCCTAAAGATGGTAGATGCCTAATGGAAGAATTGCCTACCAAAGATGGCAATACCTAGATCTATCCTCGCTTTTATGCCTAGCTAGGGGCGTTAAACGATTGCGCTTGTTGGGAGGCAACCCAATTTTATTTTTATTCCTTGCCTTTTGCTCCTATTTAGTAATAAATAAATTATTTAGCCTCTGTTTTGGTTGTGTTTTTTTGTGTTTAATTAGTGTTTGTTCCAAGTAGAACCGTTGGGAAGACTTGGGGAAAGTCTTGTTAAACTTGCTGTAAAAAACAGAAACTTTAGCGCTCACGAGAACTGCTGTCATTTTTATTTGAAGAGTGATATTTAGTTAATTCGATTTGAAGATGATTAATAGATAAATTACTCATGTCCAGCAATTTATTTTAGAATTTTTGGGGTTCCAGATCTTGCGCTAGCTACAGATTACTACAGACTGTTCTGTTTTTGACAGATTCTATTTTTCGTGTGTTGTTTGCTTATTTTGATGAATCTATGGCTAGTAAATTAGTTTATAATCCATAGAGAAGTTGGAATACACTAGGTTTAACACCAATATAAATAAAGAATGAGTTCATTACAGTACCTTGAAGTGGTCTTTTGTTTTCTTTCGCTAACGGAGCTGACGAGTTTTCTATTTTGAGTTTTGTGTTGTGAAGTTTTCAAGTTTTGGGTGAATTCTTTTGATGGATCATGGAAGAAGGAGTGGCAAGAGCCTAAGATTGGGGATGCCCATGGAACCCCCAAGATAATCCAAGGATACCAAGAAGTCAAAGCTTGGGGATGCCCCGGAAGGCATCCCCTCTTTCGTCCACTTCCATCGGTAATTTACTTGGAGCTATATTTTTATTCACCAACATGATATGTGTTTTGCTTGGAGCGTCTTGTATTATTTGTGTCCTTGTGTCTTAGTATGCCACAATCATCCTTGCTGTACACACCTTTTGAGAGAGCCATACATGAATTAAAATTTGATACAATACTCTATGTGCTTCACTTATATCTTTTGAGCTAAGTAGTTTTGCTCTATGTGCTTCACTTATATCTTTTGAGCTAGATAATTTTGCTCTATGTTCTTCACATATATTTTGAGCTAGATAATTTTGCTCTATGTGCTTCACTTATATCTTTTGAGCTAAGTAGTTTTGCTCTATGTGCTTCACTTATATCTTTTGAGCTAGATAATTTTGCTCTATGTTCTTCACATATATTTTGAGCTAGATAATTTTGCTCTATGTGCTTCACTTATATCTTTTGAGCTAAGTAGTTTTGCTCTATGTGCTTCACTTATATCTTTTGAGCTAGATAATTTTGCTCTATGTGCTTCACTTAGATCTTTTAGAGCACGGTGGTGGATTTGTTTTAAAGAAACTATTGATCTCTCATGCTTCACTTAAATTATTTTGAGAGTCTCTTAATAGCATGGTAATTTGGTTAATAATAATATGCTTGGTATTCAAGATTTGTGAAACTTTCTTTTGAGTGTGTTGAATACTAAGAAAAGATTGAAGCATGATAATTGTTTTGAGATATGGAGGTGATAATATTAAAGTCATGTTACTTGAGTAGTTGTGAATTTAAAGAATACTTGTGTTAAGGTTTGTGATTCCCGTAGCATGCACGTATGGTGAACCGTTATGTGATGAAGTCGGAGCATGATTTATTTATTGATTGTCTTCCTTATGAGTGGCGGTCGGGGACGAGCGATGGTCTTTTCCTCCCAATCTATCCCCCTAGGAGCATGCGTGTAATACTTTTCTTTGATAACTTCTAGATTTTTGCAATAAGTATATGAGTTCTTTATGACTAATGTTGAGTCCATGGATTATACGCACTCTCACCCTTCCACCTTTGCTAGCCTCTCTAATACCGCGCACCTTTCACCGGTATCATACACCTACCATATACCTTCCTCAAAACAGCCACCATACCTACCTATTATGACATTTCCATAGCCATTCCGAGATATATTGCCATGCAACTTTCCACCATCTAGTTCATCATGACACACTCCATCATTGTCATATTGCATATCTTGGTACACCGCCGGATGCATTCACATAGAGTCATATTTTGTTCTAATTATCGAGTTGTAATTGTTGAGTTGTAAGAAAAATAAAAGTGTGATGATCATCATTATTAGAGCATTGTCTTAGTGAGGAAACAATGATGGAGACTATGATTCCCCCATAAGTCGGGATGAGACTCCGGACGAAAAAAAAGAGGCCAAAGAAGCCCAAATAAAAAGAGGCCATAAAAAAGCTAAAAAAAGAAAAGGCCCAAAAAATGAAATGAGAGAAAAAGAGAGAAGGGACAATGTTACTATCCTTTTACCACACTTGTGCTTCAAAGTAGCACCATGATCTTCATAGTAGAGAGTCTCTCATGTCATCACTTTCATATACTAGTGGGAATTTTACATTATAGAACTTGGCTTGTATATTCCAATGATGGGCTTCCTCAAAATTGCCCTAGGTCTTCATGAGCAAGCAAGTTGGATGCACACCCACTTAGTTTCTTTTTGAGCTTTCATATACTTATAGCTCTAGTGCATCTGTTGCATGGCAATCCCTACTCACTCACATTGATATCTATTGATGGGCATCTCCATAGCCCGTTGATACGCCTAGTTGATGTGAGACCATCTTCTCCTTTTTTGTCCTCTCCACAACCACCATTCTATTCCACCTATAATGCTATATCCATGGCTCACGCTCATGTATTGCGTGTAGATTGAATTTTTTTTGAAAAAGTTAGAGTATGATACAATTGCTTGGCTTGTCATCGGGGTTGTGCATGATTTAAATACTTTATGTGGTGAAGATGTAGCATAGCCAGACTATATGATTTTGTAGGGATAACTTTCTTTGGCCATGTTATTTTGAGAAGACATAATTGCTTTGTTAGTATGCTTGAAGTATTATTATTTTTTATGTCAATATAAACTTTTGTCTTGAATCTTTCTAATCGGAATATACATACCACAATTAAGAAGATTTGCATTGAAATTATGCCAAGTAGCACTCTGCATCAAAAATTCTCTTTTTATCATTTACCCACTCGAGGACGAGCAGGAATTAAGCTTGGGGATGCCTGATACGTCTCCAACGTATCTATAATTTTTGATTGCTCCATGCTATATTATCTACTGTTTTAGACATTATTGGGCCTTATTTTCCACTTTTATATTATTTTTTGGACTAACCTATTAACCGGAGGCCCAACCTAGAATCGTTGTTTTTCACATGTTTTAGGGTTTCGAAGAAAAGGAATATCAAACGGAGTCCAAATGGAATAAAACCTTCAGAAACGTGATTTTCTCACCGAACGTGATCCAGGAGACTTGGACCCTGCTCCAAGGAACAAAAGAGGAGGTCACGAGGGTGGGGGGCGCCCCCCCTAGGGCGCTCCCCCTGCCTCGTGGGCCCCTCGTTGCTCCTCCGGCGTACTTCTTCCTCCTATATATACACATGTACCCCCAAACGATCAAAACAGGAGCCAAAAACCTAATTCCACCGCCGCAACTTTCTGTATCCACGAGATCCCATCTCGGGGCCTGTTCCGGAGTTTCACCGGAAGAGGGCCGTCATCACGGAGGGCTTCTACATCATCATAGCCTCTCCGATGAAGTGTGAGTAGTTTACCTTAGACCTTTGGGTCCATAGTTAGTAGCTAGATGGCTTCTTCTCTCTCTTTGAATCTCAATACAAAGTTCTCCCCATCTCTTGTGGAGATCTATTCGTTGTAATCTTCTTTTTGCGGTGTGTTTGTTGAGACCGATGAATTGTGAGTTTATGATCAAGTCTATCTATGAATAATATTTGAATCTTCTCTGAATTCTTTTATGTATGATTTCTTATCTTTGCAAGTCTCTTTGAATTATCAGTTTGGTTTGGCCTACTAGCTTGGTTGTTCTTGCCATGGGAGAAGTGCTTAGCTTTGGGTTCAATCTTGTGGTGTCCTTTCCCAGTGACAGATGGGGCAGCAAGGCACGCATTTTATTGTTGCCATCGAGGATAACAAGATGGGGTTTATTTCATATTGCATGAATTTATCTCTCTACATCATGACATCTTGCTTAAGGCGTTACTCTGTTTTTAACTTCATACTCTAGATGCATGCTGGATAGCGGTCGATGAGTGGAGTAATAGTAGTAGATGCAGAATCGTTTCGATCTACTTGTCACGGACGTGATGCCTATATACATGATCATGCCTAGATATTCTCATAACTATGCTCAATTCCGTCAAATGCTCAACATTAATTTGTTCACCCACCGTAGAATACTTATGCTCTTGAGAGAAGCCACTAGTGAAACCTATGGCCCCTGAGTCTATTCTCATCACATCAATCTCCATTACTTTAATCTTGCTTTGCTTTTTTACTTTGCCTTTACTTTTTACTTTGCATCTTTATACCAAAAATACCAAAAATATTATATCTATCAGATATCACTCTCGTAAGTGACCGTGAAGGGCTTGACAACCCCAAATCGCGTTGGTTGCGAGTAGCTATCGGTTTGTGCAGGTACGAGGGACTTGACCGTGGGCTCCTACTGGATTGATACCTTGGTTCTCAAAAACTGAGGGAAATACTTACGCTACTCTGCTACATCATCCCTTCCTCTTCGGGGAAAACCAACGCAAGCTCAAGACGTGGTAGTATGCTTGTGAGAGGAAGAGTGCTTATGATAAAGGTTAGTGAAAACATTCATAAATGGTTACGAGAGGGAGGGAGGGAGGTTTATATGGAGAGCATGTCCGCGAGAAAGACACCTCGGGAGAGAGTGTGTGAGCATGTGTGAGAGACCACCGATGGAGAGTGAAACTACACGTAAAAGACTAATGTACACATTGATTAAAGATATAAATTGTATCCAAATATTAGGATGGGATCATGATATTTGCAATTCGCGTAAGGAACGCTCATCGATCCATCAAACATCTAGATTCTATCAAATTTGAGCATTTCTATGTTATTATTCGACGTTATTGATCCACATAGTTAGTATTTTGAACTCCACACAATGCATCGCTTTAGAAATCGAATATAAACGTGAGTATAGTTCATGTTGTGTGTGTAAAGCACATTATACATACGAAAGTTACACAATGAACATTATAAATAGCTAGCTATGAACTAGCATACATTTGAATTCAACTTAAGGTGGTTTAAAAAAATTGAATTCAACATGAAGTCCATACAATTATTTGAATTCGATATCATGGCATTTGTAAATCATACCTAAATTATGGGGCACCAATCTTTGCTCTGATTTTGTACATAATAGCATATATAGTCGTGTTCAAAATAGATTCAAATTTAGCTCCTCCATTCCAAAATATTCGTAGTGATAGGATTTTCAATTATCAAAATTTCAAAAAGAAGTGGATAATTTAATGAGGTTTTCAAACATACAAAGTCAAATTTAACGTTGTCTATTTAGGTCAATCCTGAAAGTTCAAGAGTACTCTAAACGTGAATGCTTCTGTTTCAAAATTTCAAACGAAGTGCCAAAAGAGCCTCACCGTGTGAGACCAATGTTTGGTAGTAGAAGGAAATTACTTTTCTAACTCTGACCCGTGAAACCTACCGACCCGGTGTCCAAAGGTCTAAACCGGGGTAGGTTTGTAGCTTCATCTAGACGCCACGCAACCACCTCCGAAAACATTCATACATAATGGCTGCCTAAGCACACATGTGCGCGGCCAAAATCGCTCTCGCCTACTATTTGGGACACTTGGGATTACCATCCTACCCCCGACCCGCAGTAGGTCTGAAATTTAAGAGGGGGCAAAGTTTGTACTTTCCCCAAATTTCAAACAAGCGCGTCCGATTTGTTCAAAAAAGCCAAAAACAAGCGCGTCCCAGACCGAAACATGGTTCTCCCTTAGCTCCCCCCCGTCCGATTCCCCATTCATACTCCATGGGCGCCAGAACTACCTCTCCACCAGCCACGAAACCCCGGCGTCCTCCGTCCGCCACCCCATCGCACCCATCAACCGCCGCCCTCCTCCATCACGCTGGAGCCAATACCCCGACGTCATCGTCCACTTCAACCTCAACCGCAACGCCCTCCAAGGCTAGTACTTGAAGCCGAGGCCGAGCCATCCGTACCCGAGCTAGTTCAACCACGCCATCCTACGCCTCACCGCTACCGCTCCAACTTCGCCACCGTCCACCGCACCAGAGATGTTCCCGCTATGCCATCCTTCGCCGCTTCGGATCTGCTTCCCCTCTGCCGACATACAGCCACGGCAACACATTCAACAATTTGGCCATGGGTTCGTCCAAGCCTGCACCCTCCTCCGAAACATCGGTTTCCTTGGCAAAAAGAAGAAAATCGGCGCGACATATGGAGGCGACCACACTGGCAACTGGAAATGGTACTCCTCTTCCCTTATTCGTGCAAATTTTACGTGTTTTCTTGCACGGTATTCATCCCACAGAAGACACTAGTTGACCGCTTCTTCTTGATACTAGATGTTCCTAGTAACTTGCGATGCACAAGGTTTCTCCTCATATACTATTTCACCTTAGCTAGAGGTCCGCCGCCCCCTAGACTTCAGTTCCTGGTCAGTTGATTCCCAATAAATGGAAGCATTCCCCGGTGTAACAGGCACTAGTCCGCCTATTACTCTGGGGAAGCAGCGCCTCGGTGTTTATATTAGGGGCGTGTGGGGCCTAGAGCTGTTGGCGCCCGATCTGGAGGTCGGCCAGGATTAAAGGGATGGCCTGGGGGCGCTGCCAAGCACGACGGTGGTGTGAGATCGAGGGGAGGGCGGGGAGGCAGAGGCAGGGGTCTGGGCCGGTGGTCGCTGGCGGTCTGAGAAAGATCATCAATAGTGACTGGTGGAAGGTAGACGAAGGCCATCTACCCATTCCTTATAGATCGGTCGGTTCATAAAAAAATCGACTGACCTATTTATTTTCAATCGACTGTTATCTTGATAGGACCCCATGTGGTGGTGTGTTGGAGTACCTGCA
Organism: Triticum urartu; assembly: GCF_003073215.2. NCBI lineage: Eukaryota > Viridiplantae > Streptophyta > Magnoliopsida > Poales > Poaceae > Triticum > Triticum urartu. The sequence goes on from NC_053025.1 coordinate 73,069,825, forward strand.
TTTCCTGTGCTCATATATTACAAAATCATACGGAGTAGAATCTAATTTTGTTTGCCATGCAATGTTGTAGAGCTATCATATGTCTCCTGTCATTTATTTTTCAGCCACCTGCTATCTGCTACTTTTATAGTGCACTAATTCTGCACACACTTCACCCATACTCTCAGTATTGTGTTTTTATGCAAGGGTATTTCATACTCTGCCTTCACAGAAGCAGAAAAGAAAAGAGAGAAGTCGCTCCAGCTTTGTACGCGGGTAGGCTAGACACGTTTTAGCACTTTAAAGGGTGTAGTGTTGACAATATTGCTCCCAATGAACCACCATCCTAGGTGCCTGCTTTAACTTCGTGGTCACATATGTGGTTGCATGTTGCATATGGTGTCTAGCTTGTATTTGAAAGGCCGAAGTCTGTCTTTATTAAGATAAGGAAAGATAATTTTTTACATGAACCACCATTCCGGGAGCACCAGAAGTCAAATAGCTAGTCAGGGCACTGGCCGAGCCAGTGACAAGCCCAGCATAGACAGGCATCACCTTGAAGCCAACTAAAAAGCCATGATGGTGGCGAAGCAGCCCGCCTCCCACCAGGCTCTCAGGTCCTAGATGATTATGCTCACCACTCCAGCCGGATGTCTAGCATGTATTGCTTCCAATTTGGTTAAATTGCATCTGCTTAGCTTACACACTATACCTTTGAATATGACATGCCTTCCTGTTTTTGGTACATACTAGTACATCTGTCTATTAACCATGTTCTTACATCAAACTAATGTTCTTATGTATCCCTCATTAATCACTTATGATGAGGCAGTCAGGCCAGTGGACTACTGTGAGAAAATATCCTCATTTAAAGATTGCAGTGTCAGCCTCCCCACATGATTCTCAAGAAACAGCAAGGCTAGATGAACATAGTGAACATAGCTCTATAGTTGATTACCTCATTTCCCCTACACTAGCATCGCAAGTGCTTGCTCTAACTTGGCAGCATGATATGTGGTTGCATGTTGCATATGGTGTCTAGATTGTAATTCTTTCAATCTGGTTAAATTGCATGTGCTATTCTGCTTAGTTTATACATATACCTGTTAATGTAACATGCCTTCCTGTTTTTAGTACATAGTACATCTGTCTATTAAGCATGTCCTTACATAAAAATATTGATTTTTTGTATCACGCATCAATCAATATGATGAGACACCTTTAGTATATGTAGTGTGATATTAGTTGCACCTTTCATATGATTTATAGCATGCGCTGCTTCTAATTTGTTGAAATACCATTTATGATGGGACGCTTTTAACTTGGCAGAGTCATATTGGTTGCATCTTTCATGTGGTGTCTAGCTTGCATTGCTTCTTATTTGTTGAAATGGTTTCTGCTTAGTTTACACAAACAGTTGTGAATATGCATGCCATGCCATCCTGTTTTTCATATTATTTCATCCTGGTATCATGTGTTTGCCTTACACGAAAGTAGTGGTTGTCAGTATCGTGCATGAATGAGTTCCGAAGAGTGAATTTTATTGCTTTTTCTTGTAAGTTTTACTTGACAATTCAAAATCAATAAAGTGGAAGGAAGTTAGCAAGGCAGCGGATAAAGGTGCTCCTTCCAAACTGACGGCCTCTATGGATTCTACTCCTCTACCCCCCCCCCCCCAAGATGATTTCCAAGACAACACATGCATAGACACTCAACGTAGTTGTGTTGATGATGAGCACGTCTCCCCGAGTGCACCATCACAGGTGCTCCCCTTAACTTGGCACTTTTATATGTGATTGCAAGTTATGTATGACATCTAGCTTGTATTGCTTCTAATTTTGTTGAATTCCATCTACTTACTTTACACACTATACTTGTGAATAAGACATGTGTTCCTGTTTCTAGAACATACAATATATGTCTATCACACCATGCTCTTACATCAAAGTACTACTGTTGTGTAACCTGCAACAATCACTTATCATAAGACACATTTGACTTGGGAGTGTGATATACGTTACATCCCGCATTCTTTTCTAGCTTGTACTACTTCTAATTTGTTGAAATGGCACTTATGACGAGACAGTTTTAACTTGGTAGAGTGATATTCGTTGCATCTTTCATATGGTGTCTAGCTTTCATTGCTTCTAATTTGTTGAAATGCCTTCTCCTTAGTTTACACATCATAATTAAGCTGTGAATATGCAATGATGTGAACATGCAATGGCACTAATGACGAGAGACCTTTAACTTGGTAGTGTGATGTTGTTTGCATCTTGCATACGATTTATTTCTTGTACTGCTTCACATTTGTTTAAATGCCATTTATGATGAGACACTGTTAACTTGGCAGAGCGATATCTGTAGCATCTTTCATATGGTGTCTACATTCCATTGCATTGCTTCTAATTTAGTGAAATGTCTTCTTCTTAGTTTACACATCATAGTTCTGGTTATCTCATGCCGTCCTATTTTTCGTACATATTACATCCTCCTATATATCATGTGGTTGTCTAACATCAAAGTTCAGTTCGTCTATATCACACATCAATTTGTTCTGAAGAACTAAATTGTTATTCGTTTTTCTTGTCGGCTTGACTTAACATGGCACAGAGAAAGAGGAAGCAACATAGATTGACAGGGAAAGGGAAGCGGAAGAATCATGCAGATTCTACTGGTACTGAAGGTGCAATAGAAGGTCAAAGTCCAGTGGAAAATTGTACAAACAGGGTATCCCATGCTACACGAGCTGTAGAACAAGCCAAACAAAAACAAATAGCTGCCACCAAACAAGCAGAGACAGCCCTAGTTGTTGCAACACCTTCCACCGTGCCACCAGCTGCACGATTTACTCGTTGGTCAACTCAGCTAGCAGCATGTTCCCAAGCTCCCTTGCCACCTGACACTACTTCCGAAGCACTCTTGACAGAAGATGAGTTAGCAAGATCAGATGAACTTTGTGAGCTTCAACAGGAAGAAGGTAGTTGCTGCAGTCAAGTTACAGTTGCATGCTTCTTTATATGTAGTCTCACAGTTTGATGTACACTAACACTTCCTATGTTCGTTGTTGGACTAGCACCTAGGCGCAAGAGGAAACAAACATCATGGATAATGCTCGGTAGGTTAACTAAATCTAGAGGAGGAAGAATGGAGATCCATTTTGAGGCAGGTTTAAAAAGGCCACGTGATGCTACAGAGTCAGCCAAGTTAGTATCAGAGGCAGCGGTTGCCATTAGGTGTCATGTACGTATCCTCCCAACATGGATTCAGTACAGGAATGACAAAGACGAAACCCAGTTCAACACCTTCCTCGGCCATTTATCTGTAAGTATGGTTATGTATGGAAACTAGCAATATCGTCTTGCTCTGTCCCATATTTTCTTGGTTGCTGATAATGAGACTCCCATAATTTTCAACATCTAAGGTTCAAGTTGGATAGCCAAGATGATGCAATTGCACCCATGTTTTCAAGTATGCTCTGCGGCAGTATCGGTATAACTTGAGGAAAACTCACTTTGAAGGCAAGGCTAACAGTGAACTTGCCCAAACATCTCTAGTGGAAAATATATCGGATGAAGACTCGACAGGCCTCGTTAAACACTGGTCCAATCTGAAGTATCAGGTACATTATATATATATTTGATCAGATCACATGTTGAAGTCCTATTTACGCATGTTCCACATAAATCTATCTTCTTGTAGGTGAACTGTTCAAAGAACAAGGCCAACCATATGAAAGTGAAATTCCGACAGACGACAGGATCTCGTAGCTATATTGCACACTGTGAGGCTCTTGTAATTAGCTGTTGTTTCACTCTTTTCGCTGTACCATATTATCAGATCTATATTGACTTGTTCCAAATGCAGAGGAAAGCCCTCAAGGACCAAAAAGTACCTGAACCAAATGCTGTGAAAATCTTCCAGGACTGTCACACCAGCAACACGAAGGGCATGACTACACCAGTCAAAGCCGCTGTTGTAAGTCCTTAATCCTCATGCCTTTTAACTACTACTTACTCTGACTCATGCCTTGAACTGCATGATTTGCAGCCAATGTCTATTATTCTTTTCAATTTTATACACAATTGTCTTAGCGTATCATTGCACCTTACAAGGTTTAAAAGAGAGGAGTGATGTTCCTTTGATCTTGACCTGTAATCTAGTTCCGTGCTGGACTTGCCCACACAATGTTACAATTGCCTGTTTGTCTGTTCTCAGTTGTTTTGTTACTAGCACAAATGCCCGTGCGTTGCAACAAGAGAGAAAATTAACGTGTGTCGCCTGCAAAAAAAATTCAACATGTGTCCATCAAAAAGTCCACTAGGAAGGCATGACGGCATACATACATTGGCACCAATAGCAGCAAAGAGGCGTGTGCCAAAGTTTGGAAGGAAAAAACTTATCAATTGTGCATTAGTCATGAAAGAAGCTTTAATACTAGTGCTAAGGAACACTTATTATTTCATAATCTTGAAAACTCTATCTCGCTTAGGGTTTTTCATGCCTACCTCACGAGCCTGGCAATCAAGGCAGGAAGATAGTGATTGAAAGGAATATCTTGCTTTTCTTAAAATATTTGATTAGAAGAAAAGTGCTGCATGAATGAACATGCAACAACTTTGTATTTCTACCAAGAATGGTCTTTGTATCTCATGCAAGAGCCACAGCCCACCATTCTAGTTAAATATTTTTCTTTTTTCTTTATATCACCCAGTCTTCAATCTCCTTTCTTTATCTCATACTGCAGCCACAGCCCACAATCAAATTTAAATCTCTAGCTCCCTCTCTAAATCTTTCTCTCTATTTTTTGATTTGGGTTTCTTTCGACCTATCTCATGGAGCACAACAATCTCCTTTTTTCATGTCATGCAGCCCCCAATCGAATCTAATTTAATTCATTAGAACTTTCTTTCTTGCACAAAGCATGCATGTCTTGTGAATTACCGTTTGTTTCTTGTTTCTCCATGTGGCTCGTTTTCTATACAGGCAAGTTGTGCAAGTATATAAGTTGGTCAGGTTTTATGTAAAAAGGCAAGGTGGGATTATTTCTTGTGTAAACTAACCTCTTTCTCCCATAATCATGATCCAGCATAGTTGGAGGAGTTGTTTGCTTGTTACAGGCTTATCGTGAGATCGACCCACCATGTTTATTTTTATTGCAGAAAGAAAGCCCACCTTCATTCTCGCGGCCTAGAAGGGAAAAAATCCTGTTAGAAGGCCACTTGCTTGGTACCTGGCCCAACACACAGAAAATGGTCCGTGCGTTGCGACGGGATAAAAATGCATCAAACTTTGACACTCCTAATTCTATCACTGTGGCTTTCTCAAAAAAAGTATTGTTCAATATTCTTAACATGAAGAAGAATTGTTCTTTCAAGCTGACCATTTTTGTATAATTGTTTCTTTTCTTTTTGTGGGAAAATGTAGCATTGCTAGACTTGCGGCTCGTGCTTTGCTAGTGAGTAAACACCAAAATGAGGGATAATCGGCTATAGCCCAATTCAATGCGCAGAATACCATTTAATTTAAGCTAACACACCCGTTAATGCGTGGGTTAAGGGATTTCGTTGATTCTCCCAACATATATACTTTTATGCAGGCCTGTGATGTAATTCAAGGTAGTCACCATGTAGAGTATAATAGATAACGTGCATGTTAATTCGCCAAGGGCACTCCTAGTATTTGTTATGCACATAATCTCATTTTAATTTAAACTACCACCTATTTCATTAAAAGGCGTGGAGTGTTGGGAATTGCATTGAAGTTAGGCATCATCATCTCAATCAAATCAACCTTGTATGTTGTCTCGGCCAGTCAGCTTGCGCCTGTTTCATTAAAAGGCATGGACTGCTGGGAATTGCATTGAAGTTAGGCATCATCATCTCAATCAAATCGACCTTGTATGTTGTCTGGGTCGGTTAGCTTGTGCTTGCTTCATTTCCCTGACAGAGTTAATGTATAAATAAATGACATCCCAAGAATCATCACATCAGGCCTCTTGGTCTATTGGTTGTTAGATACCAAATCGTGCCTGAGGTCCCGAGTTCTACGTCCCACAAAAACACTATTGTCTTAATCTTTTTTCCTCTTCCAGGAAGCTGGGGCATGAGCCACCTGCGGCTAGCGGATGATCGAACGAAAATTGGCAGGGGTTCTAAGACGGACAAAAATCGTATGGGTCCCACCGTAACCAAAAAAAGTGGAGAAACAATCTGTCCTTTAATATTAGGTAAAGATATGAATGATGTCATACTATGATTACCATATTATAAACTCTATCTATTTATCCTTAGTTTTCAATACAATGTGAAGAAATAGACAATACATTAGCCATGGTACATGGTCATATGTTTGGAACCTAGTTTTATTATGTACTTTGCAGTAAAATACAACTAATATTTTACATTGCTTCACCAGAATAAGTTATGTATATACACCAAAGCTATTTTGCTTGGTTTTGCTGCCTCCTTAATATCTTTAGTTCTGGTACTACTAATGTAAAAACTCAACTTTTCAGCAAGCTATGGAAAAATGGTGGAACCGCCACCTTCTGAAGGTGGCGAGGCAACTATAACCGCAATGTCAGCTCTTGATGCAGTGGGTCAGTACCTATCCACTAACAATGCCAAAAGCACGTTCCTGCATAATACTGGGTTGGTTGTTAAGGCAATCTCGTCCAAACTGCCTCATGATCAAGATATGCAAGCTCAAAACAATGTTATATCTGCGCTCTAGACACAATTCTATTCCCTAACAGAGACCCTTTGTGAAACAATGACAGACATTGTTCGATGTCGTCAAGATATGCATGGTTTTGAAACCTGACTATCAGACATTTGCTATGTTGTTCAGGAGCCTAGGAGAAATGAAGCCGAAGGTTACTGTGCTCCATCGAACAATACATCATGAAAACATAACAGTCAAGTCAAATGAACTGAGCTTCTGAACTTCTAGTGGTGCATTTATCTGCCAGACTGTTAACTTTTATGCCAACCTTCCTTTTGTTTTATAGTTGTAATTTGTTTTGTTGCGATACAAAATTTGTTCTTAATGTGCAGCCACCGGCTGAAGAAAACAGCAAGCCATTTTGTATAGTGTAGAGTGTTCCCTATATTTGCACTGGTGGCGATCTTTGATGCCCAGTGGATGTAATATGTGCAATCGTTTTAATAGCCTAGCGTTAGTTTCGGGCTTATTTATTTCCTAGTCTTCTTTTTCCCTGGTTTGCTAGTGGCCGCAACAACCATGGGCCATATATGGACCGTGGTAACCTTGACCATGCTACGGGCTGTAGGATCCATGGGCCTCCTACGGGTCATCGATAAATGGGCCTCCAACAGGGCCGTAGAATCGGTGGGCCTCGGGCCGTTGGATAAATGGGTCAACATGGGTCGTAAATGGGCGTAATTGGTATTGGCCCAGCACGGCAACGGGCCGTTAACGGGACGGAGGACAGCAAAGGATTAATTCTATCACAAGCATAACGGGTCGTTAATGGGCCAGAATATAGGACGGGCTGGAAATGACGCAATGGTTAACAGGCCAGAAATGGGCCGACTCTTGCCACGGGCTGAATTTCGCCCATTAGGGGAACAGAATAGTAATAGGCCGGAAGTAATCGAGGGCCGGAAAGGAGCCCAAGAACGTATGGGCCGTCAGTAGGCCGAAAGCTAACACGGGCTGGAAACGGCCCATGTGAATCATGGGCCGTTAACGGGTACAAAGAAATTTACTGTTCATTATGGGCTAGAGTCACCGTGGGCCTCTAAAGGGCCTAAAGATATGAAGGCCTCATATGGGCCGAAAGACGTCGTGGGCCATACATGGGCCAAAAGTGAAACGGGCTAGAGTTATATTCGACGGCCCACATGACGTTGTTGGGCCAATTTCAGGTAAGCCCTAACGGGCCATGAGTTACCGGGTCGTAAAATGGGCTATTTGCGAAGATACCGTTAACACGCTTTTCATGGGCCAGCCCGCTAACTTTTGACCAACTAAAACGTTTCGGCTTTTGTAAGCTAAATGGGCCAGTGGTGGGCCGTCGCACGTTTCGACATATCATAGGCGCCTATCTGACCCACTGATGAGCTGACACGTGTTTCCTCCAGCCAATCAGAATTTTAAACGTGGAAATTTCCCATTGGTCCGGGCTGTTAACGGGTTATCGGATCCAAAACCGGACCTGATAGCTTAACAGCGACCTGTTACGGTGGATGCCACGTGTCAGTCACCCTTGACGAAAGCACTTCTGTGACGTGTGATTTGTCGTAATGTCATGTGTCGTAACTTAGCTATTAACATAGCGCATTCCAAGAAAATTTTGCTTATGTGGCAAGTAGTTAATGAGATGTGGTAACATAATATGTTACTGTAACATAGCGCTTCCCAAGACAAAATGAGTCTACAAGTTAATAAATGAAGCCATCTATGATACTACTATTATGTTATTTTGCATTATGAAGGTAGTAACTTATACTAGTGTCATATGCATGACACTAGTCTAAGTTACTCCTCACTATGACCAGCTTTATGGGCCCAATAAATCCGGCGGAGGGAGTACCATATAATTCATGGCATCACCTTTGTAGATAATGTTCAGTTTTGAACATATAAAAATGTGTAGAAATCGCATGTATGATTATGAATGGTCATTTACCTCAACGGCAATAGAGAAATCATCTTTGTTACAGATCAGTAGAAGGTAAACAAAAATGGAGCCATTTATGAGAGTGCCCAAGCCTAAAAATATCAAACAAATTACCACATGAGAATTAGAAGAGGGAGAAGTGAAAGTGTGGTTATATGTAAATCCCAAGTTCAGTGAACCCACGTATTCATGATACTGCATATTTGTAGGCAAAACTTAATACCTTTTTGTAAGTAACTGCCGAGCTGCTGCTTCGTACCTACATCCTCATACCTGCACATAGAAATTAGCTCAAATAACATTTCTCTTGTGTGAAAGATAGGAAACCATAAGAAATGAGATGTCTCATATATGTTATAATAGTTGTCCTGATAAATATTTGTTTTTGCATATTGTGCAAATAAGGTCAACCTAGGCCTAGCAGTTTTACTGACAACGTTTTGTTAAACTTAGAAAGCACAACAGTGTTCATATTTTGAGCTTAATTACTCCAACATCAGTTTTATTTAACACACGCGTCACCTTAAATCAGAGAGGCCACCGGCTAACTGGGGCTCCAAGCGTCCAACACATGAACACCTGTGCAGAGCAAAGTGGTTGTGACAAAACAAATCGCTTGACAACAATAATCACATATATAGATCAACCTCTGATTCTTAGGCTATGGTACAGAACTATGCATCAAGAAAAGCTTCGCATATGCGATTTGGCCGGATAAATAGATGCTAAAATTGACACCTTGTACGGAGACGCGATGCACCATTTTTACCTCGAATCAAAAGGCTGGACAGTGAGATATAAAAGAGTAATTAATCCATAGCCGAGGGTCCTGTATTACACTTCATTATCCAATTTGGTAAAATCTGAGCAGAAGGCCAGCTACATTATCAGTCTGCGATGTTCATAGTCTACATCTCAATCTCGTTTTCCCCCAAATAAAAGAAACACACAAAAGCCAATGGCACATGGAGGCAAAGGCCATGGCATATCTGCCTTTCCCTGTTGCAATATGAGTCAATCGGATGACGTGACTCGCTGCTAAATTGATGAAAAGAATCAGGGATATATGCTGGGAAACAGATAAATTATAAGAACCAATACAAAAACTGCATGCTAATATCGGCCAACACTGTTTGCATCTTACCCGTACAAATCCTTCTGATCACCATGTTTTTTTATGCCTCTGCAGACACATCTAAGCTCTTAGTCAATCTTCTTTGTACGATCCATAGATTGGCAATGGACATACATTATGGGATTCTGTCGTCGGCATCATGGGAAAACGATCTATGATCAAAGAAGAACTTGAGGCAATCGATGGACATATCTCCCTTGCAGCCCTTCATGACGTGGCTATCCCATTGCTTCGCCTCCTCCGGGAGCCCTAGGTGGGGGTAGGAGGGGAGGAGGACTTCCTGCAGCAGCAGTTTCTCCTCATCAGAGTAGCACCTGCAAAAAACAGAGCCTTCAACATGTCTAGATCGGGAAGAGAAACAAAAAAGATTAAAAGAACAGAACAAGGACAACCTTCCATGGCGTCCTATACTAGGAGAAGCTCCTCTCTCTCCGGCCATGGCCTTGAATTCCTTTCATTGACACAATACACGCACACATCAAGAGGAGAAGAAGAGAAGTTGTAGAAGAAGGAGACAGCGGGCTATCAGATTGAAAACCAAACGAAATCGTTCGCGGGCTTACACAAAACTTTGGGCGCCAAAATGTGAGTCTGACCTCAATTAACACTTATCTAAAAAAATTCTCAAAAAAAACTTGTCTAAAGAAAAGACTTTACCTCACACTTTTTTTCTTTCTTATTATTTCTTTCTTTATTTTTTTCCTTAAAAGAAAGGAAAACTGTTAGAATCAACCGACTGATTTCTAGGAAGAAATCAGCCAGCTCGTTCGGCTGCCACGTATCCTAGCATGTCTCTTCCATCTCCCTTATGCTCTGATCCATATGTCTGCCTTCTAACGTGTCTTTGTCATCCCGTCTCATCTCTCCTCCTCTCCCAGTGCGTGGCCTCCATCTCGTCTCATCTCTCCTTGGCTCTGCGCACTCCCTCATTCTGCTGTAGCAAGTTGTTGTCTCTACTGCACCCTTTGGACCGCCGCCGCTACGACCCATGGCCACTGCCGGCGGGCACACATGACCACCACACAGTGAGCCGGGGTGCTACAATGACATGACCACCACCAAGCGAGATAGGGTGCTGCAATGGAGTTTCGCCGGGCCGCCGGCCGCTACGACCCATGGTCACCACCTCCGGGCACACATGACCACCACGCAAAGAGCCGAGGTGCTGCCATAGAGTTTTGTTGGGCCGCCGGCCGCTACGACCCATGGCCACCGCCGCCGGGCACACATGACCACCGCACAATGAGATGAGGTGGTGCCATGGAGCTTCGCCCGATTGCCCGAGCTGCTGCTATGACTCATGGCCACCACGCAGCGAGCCAGGGTGCTACAATGGAGCTTCGTCGGGTCGCCGGAGCTGCAATGGAGCATCATTGGTGCTGCGATGGAGTACCATCGGGCCACCAAAACCTCGCAGGTGCTGCAATGGCGCATCACCGGCCTCCGAAACCTCACGAGTGCTACAATAGAGCATCTTTGTTGTTTTTATGGAGCATCGCCGGCCGGTGAAACCTCGCAGGTGCTGCAATGGAGCATCGCCGGCCACCGGATGAAAAGTGATGGCGTGGTCCAGGAATCGTGTTGCCAAAATCAACGCTAATCAACGGCTGGCTAGGCGGCTGATCTTTTCCTAAGATTAGCCGGCTGATTCCTAGAAAAGAAACTACTATAAAAGGAAACGAAACTTAATTCCCGTCTCCATAAAAAGATTTCCTTCCCGGCAATTTGTTCAGGTGACCCAATATTGTGCACATTTTTGTATATTAGGATGACAAACAATGTTGGTTTTGGGAGTTTCTATTTACTTTGCAAAAAAACCATTTTTCTATTTTTGGAGTGCCAAAAATAGGTTTTTGGTTAAGAACCTACCAAATATTGGTTGCAAAATGGCACCACTTCATTTTTTCAAAACTATTAGACCATATTTTATGTACAATCGACCAAAATTTTGTATGTCAAATGCTTTCGATCCACTTACCAAAAAGATAAAATTTTTGCTGATCCAATAAGATCTAATTCAAATTTGAACTACACTTGCATCATAGTTCTGTTTCCTTTATGCATATGTTCATGACGATCTTCTGTTTCCTTTATTTGCTTACTAGCTAGCGTGTCTAGTCCTCTCTATATGCACGTATATATAGCATCGTCCAAGCACGGACATAAAAGAGGACACTTCTCTCTATTAATTAGCTAGCTAACACAATATATGAAACACCTAAATTAAACCCCCAAAACCCCCACCCCCCTTTAAAAAAAACAAAAACCCCAGCCACTGAAATGTTGACGCGTGGATGCCTATTGGTCCCGGTTGGTGCCACCAACTGGGACCAAAGGACCTCCTGCCTGGGCTCGACGCACCGGCGACGTGGAGGCCCATCTGTCCCAGTTCATGTAAGAACCGGGACTAAAGGGTTAGGGCATTAGTAACGACCCTTTAGTCCCGGTTCACAAACCGGGACAAAAGTCCCTTATCAACCGGGACGAATGGGGTTTTTTCTACTAGTGAATATTACCACAAATAGTTATTCTGTTGAAATACCTAGTCTCTATTACAACAAAATGACTGCCTCGCACAATGGATTTTGTTTGTCGCAATATCGCTACCATATTGCAACGCCGATGCAGTTTGTTGCAATAGGTAGCCACTTTTTTGCAACAATATGTGCAACTAATGCAACGTCACACTGACGTTGCAATATCTTTATGAATATTGCCACAAATAGTTATTCTGTTGAAATACGTAGTCTCTATTACAACAAAATGACTGACTTCATGCAACAGAATTTTTTTGTCGCAATACCGCTACCATATTGCAACGCCGACACACTTCGTTGCAATATGAGGCCTCTATTGCAACAAATCTAGTATTTATCGTGACCAAACTAAGTTATGGCAATATGTGCGGCCTATTACCACAACTGGAGAATTTGTGGTAATATTGTGTTTTATTGCAACAAACCTTAGTTGTAGTAATAAATTTTGTTGCAATAGACCAGAATCCTTGTAGTGAGTGCCATGATTTGTGTGATTTGGGTGCTAGCATTTCCACGATTACGAAAACTTTATGTGATGTGCTAGGTTTTCGTGAATTTGATTATTGTTCTTTAAATTTGCATCTTGCGGATTCCAGTGTTAAAAAAACTATGGGATGGATTAATGATGTTCTTATTGTTGCAAATAGGAACTATGTGCCCATAGATTTTATTGTGCTTAATATAGATTGCAATCCTACATGTCCTATTATTCTTGGTAGACCTTTCCTAAGAACGATTGATGCAATTATTGATATGAAAGAAGGAAACATTAGATTTCAATTTCCGTTAAGGAAGGGCATGGAACACTTTACAAGATAGAAAATTAAGTTGCCATATTAATCTATTCTGAGAGCTACTTATGGATTGCATACCAAAGATGACAATACCTAGATCTATGTTTTATGCCTACCTAGGGGCGTTAAACAATAGCGCTTGTTGGGAGGCAACCCAATTTTATTTTTATATTTTGGGTTTTGGTTCTATTTTTAAATAAATACACATTATTACCTATATAGTAATTTTATTTTGGTGTCTTAATTAGTGTTTGAGCCAAGTAAGACCTTTGGGATGGCTTACGGTTATAGTTGATTTGATCTTGCTGAAAAACATAAATTTTGCGCCTAGTAACAGAATTGATTTGAGCTTTTGGTATGCGATAAATTATTAAAGTTACAGATTTCCTAGTAACATAAACTTTTTACACAAGATTGATAAACTAATTTCCCTGATTTTCCTATTTTTCAGAATTTTTCGAGTTACAGAAGTATATGAAGTTTTCAGATTTCTACACACTATTCTGTTTTAAATAGATTCTATTTTCTATGTGTTGTTTGTTTATTTTAATGAATCTATGGGTAGTATCGGGGGTATGAACCATGGAGAAGTTGTAATACAGTAGATATTACACCAATATAAATAAAGAATGAGTTCACAATAGTACCAAAAGTGGTGATTTGTTTTCTTATACTAACGGATCTCATGAGTTTTCTGTTGACTTTTGTGTTGTGAAGTTTTCAAGTTTTGGGTAAAGATTGATGGACTATGGAATAAGGAGTGGCAAGATCCTAAGCTTGGGGATGCCCAAGGCACCCCAATGTAATATACAGGGAAAACCAAGTATCTAAGCTTGGGGATGCCCCGGATGGCATCCCCTCTTTCGTCTTCGTCTATCGGTAAATTTACTTGAGGCTATATTTTTATTCACCACATCATATGTGTTTTGCTTGGAGCATCTTGTATGATATGAGTCTTTGCTTTTTAGTTTGCCACAATCATACTTGTTGTACACACCTTTTAAGAGGGACACGCGTGAATCGTGAATTTATTAGAATACTCTATGTGCTTCACTTATGTCTTTCGAACTAGGCAATTTGCTCTAGTGCTTCACTTATATCTTTTTAGAGCACGGCGGTGGATTTATTTTGTAGAAATTGTTGAACTCTCATGCTTCACTTATATTATTTTGAGACTCTCTAAACAGCATGGTAATTTGCTTAGGTTATGAATTTAGTCCTAAGATGATGAGCATCCAAGAGGGATATAATAAAAACTTTCATATAAAGAGCATTGAATGCTATGAGAAGTTTGATTCCTTATGAATGTTTTGAGATATAAAGATGGTGATATTAGAGTCATGCTAGTGAGTAATGTGGATTGGTAGAAATACTTGTGTTAGAGTTTGTGATTCCCATAGCATGCACGTATGGTGAACCGTTATGTGATGAAGTTGGAGAATGATTTATTTATTGATTGTCTTCCTTATGAGTGGCGGTCGGGGACAGGCGATGGTCTTTTCCTACCAATCTATTCCCCTAGGAGCATGCGTGTTGTACTTTGCTTCGATAGCTAATAAATTTTTGCAATAAGTATGTGAGTTCTTTATGATTAATGTTGAGTCCATGGATTATACGCACTCTCACCCTTCCACCATTGCTAGCCTTTCTAGTACCGTGCCACTTTCGCCGGTGCATTAAACCCACCATTTACCCTTCCTCGAAACAGCCACCATACCTACCTATTATGCCATTTCCATAGCCATTCCGGGATAAAATTCCATGAAACTTCCACCGTTCTGTTTTATTATGACACATACCATCATTGTATGTTGCTTTGCATGATCGTAAGATAGCTAGCATGATGTTTTCATGGCTTGTCCATTTTTTGATGTTATTTGCTACACTAGATCATTGCACATCCCGGTACACCGCCGGAGGCATACATATGGAGTCATATTTTGTTCTAAGTATCGAGTTGTAATTCTTGATTTCTAAATGAATAAAAGTGTGATGATCATCATTATTTGAGCATTGTCCCATGTGAGGAAAGGATGATGGAAGCTATGATTCCCTCACAAGTTGGGATGACACTACTGCAGGATGCTGCTAACGCGACACTACGATCAGAGACCCTTCGAGAAACTATGTGCGATGCAATAATCGCAAACAGTGTTGTATGAAAACCGTCAGAAATGTGTAAAATGTTTGCAATGACGGATGCATCAAACACGGTTCAGGTTTTATTTGCGTGTGCGATGAAGAGCATACAGTTCAGTCAATGAACTATTTGCGATGAGGAGGAACAAAATAAACGGGCAGCCAGATGAAGGCATGTGCGATACACAGCATACGGTTCACTCGGATGAACTGTTTGTGATTAGGCAAAACAAAAGAAACGGTCAGCCGGATCAAAGGTGTGTGCGATATACGGCATGCAGTTCACTCAGATGAACTGTTTATGTTGAGACATGAGAACAGAAATGGTTCAAATGAACAATATGTGTCTGATACGAGGCAAACAGGTCTGTAATCAAAGACGTGTGCGAAGACCGATAACAACACAGATGATTATTGCTAACAAGCCGTGTGTGTTGTGAGCAAACGATTGCTGGTATACAATTGTGAGTGATTGATGAAAACATCACCGACGGGTTCCATTGTTTAGTCCGTGTGTGATGTGATTTTCTTTGTCCGCACAACATCTACGCTCCGTCTACAGCATCAACATATATACTGAAAAGACAACATTGCATAACCAAATTAGGCATAAAATTACACAAGTGACTACACACATAACATTTCCACATACCAAAGAAAGCAATTACATGCATACTAAAGTAGGAGAAACGAGGATCTAATCATCTACTTATTGTTGCGACGACGCTTGCCATTGCTCTGCTTCCGGGTGGATCCCTGGCCGTTTTGGGGAAGGAGGGACTTCCTCGTGTCAACGATCCGCCTGTACATGTCGTAGCTCATGTACGCCTCCTTGGCCGTGTACACGACGTGAGCTTTGTCAAGTTTCTCCATCCAGGCCGAGTGCCAGGCACGCTTGTCCTTGTTGCATGAATCCTTCATGTCTTTGTAGTAGGGGTCGATGATGGCCTCGGCGAGGTGAACTAGTGAGTCCTTCTGATGCTCCTTGCTGCCCCTGATCTTGTATTGGCCCTTGATGTCGACAAGATTCTGGCAGACGATACCCGAATTCTCGAGAGCCTTTACATCGTTGGTGATGTCAATCGTACCAAATATGTAGTGGGGGCCGTTGACAAACCTGGCGAAATGCTCGCAAGGCCTTGTGGCCAGGAAGTAGTGGTAGACGAGGACGTGGTGGCGCACGCACATCTGGGCGACGACGACCTTGGGACGAGACCCGACACGAGCGCGGGTGTACTTGAGGTCGAACCCGACCACCTTGTACTTCTCCTCGGCAAGCAATAGCTCCATGATGTGGATGGAGTGCTCCGCCCAGACCGGGTCGTTGGTGTACACCACCGAGAGGTCCATGAACCTTTTGTGGGTGTCCACCATGGCACGCATGGTGAACTGTTGCTCATCGTCGGTAGCCGCTTGGAGCGCCATTGGAGCCACGCAGGATAGCCTCTAAGAATTTCTCGTGGTTGGTGTGCTTCTTGCAATGGTGGGGCGCGATCGAAAGGTTGAAGAGACACATGGGTAGGTTAAATGGCCGCTGTAATAAATGGGAGTTGTCCGGCCTGTAATCGTCACGTCTTGTCACAACGTTCATAGCGGAGGATTCCAGAATCCAGTGCACGCTTGACAACACCGCACCCCAGGCGTGGGCTCGAAGAGCCTATTCCCGCGTTGTTTACCACACAAGCTTCCCGCCCGGCTAGTTTGGCCATGCGTCGGCTAGAAGAGGGACAAATCATGGGCGTTTATTGGCATAAAGCTTTGCAAAAATGAAGTGTGTGGAATTACTTCGGTCATAAGTTTACCTTGGGTGATGAGGTCAACATTACACAGAAGGGTGATGATGGACACTCGAGTGTGATAATTAATTCTTCGCTCTACAGTGCACACAGTGGAAGAAACCAACTGTGTGCAATATTGTTGAAGATCACAGTCGAGTTAGCTATACATATCATGTGCTGTGAGATTGACAAGGTAAACTGATTCAAGAATGGTTAATAAAATATAAGACCATTGCATACTAAGGTCAAAATAGTGCTAGCAATATACGAGTCTCATACGATGCCATTTCAATGATTGTACCAAAAAAGCTCGAAATGTTACAAGGTTCAAATTCCAGAGTTATATGGCTCAAATTGTAAGATTACAAGGTTCAAAATGATATTAGAAATGAAATTCAGCTCATCAGCTGCAAACGGTCGTGCTGATGCACTGAACATGGATATTAGAGAGGTTCAAACTAATATCACCGCTGCTAAGTCTGTCTTCGAAACCTCACAATTTTTGCAAAGGGGTCAGCCACTGAGAAGTCATGTATGGGGTTGACCCGATGACTTTCGATTACTCTGTCTTCTGAAGTTCCAAAATGAAATTCTGCATTTTTGGAGCCTACTCCATTCTTCCGCAAGCGCCGACGCTCATCAACAGAGCATTCATTTTTGCGAAATAAATGTAGGGCAAACCACATTTCCTTCAGCACCCTTGCTCTGAGAACAAAGAACCTGGCGAATATAATCTCCGGTAAGGTCCCTCGGTAGGAGTTCAAAGTAATTTCTAAGAGATGCAGATCTAGGCATTCGACGTGATTGTTATATTGTATCACATTATCCACCACCGGGCCTAATCTTATCTGCAAAAGAAGAAAATGTGTTAGTGCCTACATGCAGTTTTGAACATTACTACAAGCCTAGCAATTTGGTTTGCAGGATTTGTAAAATGCATAACATGCCATCTTCGATCTGACATGATTAACATGGGCATTTGACTACATTCTAGAAAAATGTAGCCTTCTTCACAAAAGTTTGTATTGGATGAAAAGTTCCCTAAGAAAACTAGTACAGATGAATCCAAACGAGAAATGCTTATTGAATGTAACCATATGGATCAAGAAACCAATATGGGGGGCATGTATGTACAGAAATCCTCCAAAAGAACCTTCGGAAATTGTAGTACATTGTCATTGTAAACTTGGAAAAAGGTGTCACAAATTGAACTCCCTTATGGTTAACATTTAACAGGAAAGGAACATCACCTCGATATATAGCTTCTCCAGGCACGGAAAGCATCTCAGGAAACTGATAACTTGCTCCAGTTCGGGCCCAATAGATTCTAGTGCCAAGACCTTCACTATGCGTAGTTTTGGGGTCAAGCTTGTCGGAATCATTTTCTAAATGACAGACGGACAAACATCTTCAAAATTAGAAATAATGTTAATTTGTAGAAGGAGAGGTAGAAGATGGCTGTTGTACCTGAACAGGTGTGGATCCAATAACAAGTTCGGAGTATTTGTCAGACGAGTAGCCCACCATTGTCAATTTCGGTGCAGAAATGACATTGATTCTTGTTGGACCTTCTTGATCAACTACAACTAATCTCTCAAGTGCAGGTGTGTCCTGGATGACCATACCGTGGTCCACCTTTTGTGATGTCTTCCTGCCGCACCAGAAAGACACATAAATAGTCCAGAGAGTCATGGAGGTGATGTGGAAGGTACTCAACCCATTGATTGCCTGAAGACAAAGGTACTCGAGTGTAGTACAGCCATGGAGCAGGCGCTCCATGTCACCCTTTGAGAGGCAGACGGCGACGAGCTCGAGGTGCTTGAGTCATGGTAGAATAAGAGCGGGCGCGTCATTAAGGGGCGGGAAATGGCAGTTCATGAACTTGGCGATGCGCAGCGTGGGCGCGAGGCGGAGTGAAGACATTGGCAGCGACCGCATATGCCCATCATCAAAAGTGAGCTCCTCGAGCTGATCTAGAGAGGGGGATCGGAACCAGTCGTCAAGCTAGGGTTGGTCCTTGCTGTTGGAACAGAACATGCCCTTTCTAAGGCCTTTGGTTAGGCTAAGGTGACTGCCAAGGATCTTGGAGAACACATCCAAGCTTTTGCGATAGCCATGGCTAAGCTTGTGGGTGTCGATGAGGTCGAGAGGGCTGGAGTTCCATAGGGGGCACCACCGCTGGGAAAGGAGGGTTGTCCGCGCCCCCTGTTTGATTGGGAGGAGGGAGATGATGACTCTCAACATATCATCAGGGAGGCTGCTGATTAATGCTAGGCCTGCTGGAGTCGCTTGAGGTTCTAGCTTGCCCTGCCTCCGCTTGTTGGCAGCCCCGTTCTCCATCTCCGGAGTCTCCTTGTCAGCAGCGCTTTCTGATAGAAATGGGAGTACAGGGAATATTTAGTTAAACCAGGGCAAAAGAAAAGTGTATTTGTAACTAGAAGTTATTAGGTAGGGATATACTAAGAAAAGGGAATAACAATTGGTTGCTTAAATACTACACAATTCATTTGACATTGCTGGGTAAGTCAACATTTGTAGATAGTTGAAAAGAAAACTTACTTCAAACAAAGTCTGGACAGATGATTTTGTCGAGGAAGTTAGCATATATGTCATGACCAGGCCCTTCTATGTGCAGTGCAATTTTAGTGCCAGCGTTCAGTACATAAAACTTTGCAATTTCATTCCAAAAGTCAGTGCCAAAATAGGAGTCACCACGTTCATCAAGTCTTACAGTAGCAACGATTGTAAATCCATGGTTTGTGTGCAGTATGACATTCGTGGAGCCTTGATGTATGTAAATGGAAAAATTGTGCACTACATAATTTGTTGCATAGAAAGGGATGTCCTGTAGAAAATGGTAGGATTGTTAAAGAAAATATAGTAACATGCAAATATGGGCCCAAATTGAAAGAACTGTACAGCAGTTGAAATCGAAGGACAAAAGTCTATATTTAAACAGATAGGGTAAACAGGGTGTCATGGAAATATGAGAGTAATCGAAAGAACAATACATCATTAATTTGCCTAATATAGGAAGAAGAGGGGGGAAATCCCCTTTGACGTATATGGTGCATGTGGCACCTTTTATCCAAATGTAGCAATATTTAGAATATGTTCAGGAAAGTAGGCCATGCCAACCGATTTAGGGTGAGATTGAACATACCACGCGCGTCCTCAAGTTATCTGGTACGATGAGATGGAATCTCCGGGGCGGTCACCAAGTCCTAAAGTGTCGGCGCACTATACATTCTGTGAATGAAAGAAAACCCTCAAAACAGCTCGAACAAAAATGAATTCACGGTGATTTCCGCCGGGTGATTAAAGAAGGCAGATGAACTGGGATAAGAGATGAGATAATGTCTCATTAAATTAGTTACCTTGTCGTCCATGAGAAAGAACCCTCAGTACGGCAGATTCCCCAACCGATCGGAGCTGGGTTGATCGCGAGCAGCATCGAGAAAGTCGATGGCGATAGGCGGCCGCAAGCAGAAGTGGCGAAATGCGGTGGGCTTTGCCAGCAGCCTGGCGGCGGTGGCAGGCGTCGAGCTAAGTGTTTACCGTCGCGATAGGCGGTGCCATGGCATAGACGCAGAGGAGCTTGTGCAGGTGTGAATGGGGAACGTACCGGAGGGGACAAGGGGGTGGCGGGGGGTGAGGGTTTTTGTGACGTGGGGATGGTGAGGGTTTTATTTTTTCTTTTTTGAATTGGGTGGTGAAGGTTTTCTGTCCCACAAAGAATTTTGGGGGCGACGGTTTGCTAGAGCGAACTGTGTGTGATTGATGTTGCAGGCAAAATGAAAGTCATTGCACATGGTTCCAATTTTTGGAACCATGTGTGATTGACGTACTACCTCCGTCCTGGTTTATTGGTCCCCCATTGTATTTTTTACCAAAATTTGGCGAAATATTTAACATACTCAGACATAGATAATAAGCGCACACGTACATAAGCATAGTTCAACCATAAGTACATAGTTCAACCGCCATTAAGCATACTCAAGCATACATAGTTTGATCCATCCCACATCTCATCTCACATGCGGTCGGCACAATCCTGAAGCTTCTCCAGGTACTCGGCATACGCATCGTGCGCCCCCCTACGAGAATACTTCTAGTTGAAGGAGCCAACGACCCATCCTCTTGCATGCGCCAAAACACTTAGATACGTGTCATGAATCTTGTGGTGGCAAAATGGGCATCCATAGCCGTCGTTCCAGGTCCTAATACGCCTGTTATGCATTCCCGCATAAAGCTCCCTCAGGATTCGCCTCTTGTACCTCCTCTGGGCATCTTCATCCTCGTTGTCCACATCGTCAGACCGCAACTATACAAATAGTAAAAAAAATTTGGCATCAAATCACTGATTACATGCCGTGAAGTAGGATTAGGAATTTATGGCTATTTATTTATACATATCCAGAGATTATGATTCGATTTTCAAGCACAGTCGTCCATGTACAGACCAATCTTGAAGAAAATCATGGCACAAACATAGGTAGGTCATTCAAAATCAATTGTCAACTCCTGGCTAAGAATTATTAGCACGAACACTAACCCTAGTCGGATTATTAGTAGAAATCATTTGCACAGATGAAACAACTAATCACTTATCACCTGTACCATTCAAGCAATCAATACACTACACGGATCTAACGAAACTTACTCAGATTTCATGGATTGGGAGAACATAACCACATGATTTCTATTCCAAAAAGGGGGAGGCAGGAGTAACCAGAGAAACCCTATGATCTATTTGACACATAAATGGGTATAGATGATGAACCAGCTATCCGTCGTCGTCGGAGTCGTCGCCGGAGTGGTCGTCGGAGTCATCACCGGAGTGGTCGTCAGAGTTGTCGCCGGAGTGGTCATCGGAGTCGGTGTGGAACTCCGCCTCCGGTTGTGGAAGCTCGACGACGTCACGGTGCAGCATAACTCGCCGGAGGTGATGGCAACCTCTGTCTCCATCTCCACGCCATGCTCCGGTGCATTAGCAGCCCCGGTGTCGCCAGTCCCTCCGATGGGGCGCTTCGGCGGCATCCTCATACACTGACTGCTTTGAGGACTGAGAGCGGCGTCGAGGATGCAAGCAAAGAGAGAGGATTGTGTGTGCGTAGCGAGGATGGGGGGTGCGGCCGCTCGGGCGCACCATTAATATTGAGTAGTGGGGGTTGTGGGAGAGAGGCGGGCGGCGGTCAAACCGATGGATCACCTCCCAGTGAGCCTGCGCACCGGACTGTTGGCATGCCTACCAAAGTTTTACACAGCTAGTCGCATGCCTCCCGATGAAAATGCGCAGCGAGAATGCCTCCATCAATTCACACACATGCACGCATGCCTCCCCGTCTGCCTGCGTGGCGGACTTCTTGCATGCGTCCCGTCAACTCACGCCTGCTCGCACGCCACACGGGTCATGCGGCGGCACGTATATTGTTTTTCTGTTTGGATGATTAATGTTGTCGCTTTATTTCTTAACCGAACCATGGCACGTATCCATTGGTGGACCAACGCTCACGGTTCGAATAAATAATCCATTTGGGATATTGGTTCCCAATTATTAATAATCTCCCGTCTGTAATTAGATAAAGATTACGTCAAAACTGGTCTCAAATTTGACAAAAAAAAGTACAATGCCACTTTGTATTGGTGTCCATATGACAACACGATAAGTTTCATGAACTTCAAATAGGTTTTAGATGTACTAGAATTTAACAATCAAGATTCTCAATGTTTGAAATTTGTTGCACGGGGAGTAAACATGCACCCAATGAGACACATGTGTTTTTGCAATCCATTTAGGTGCACTGTCACGTGTGGATGTAGCTCAAATTTGATTTTTGCACATTATACCCATAGAAAATCAAACAATCAATGTACTAAAACGTCTTAATGATCTCTGTGGTTTTTTTAAATTAAAACGTTCCTCCTTTGGTAACATGTATGTTCACCACGGGATAATTAATTTAACATGCATCGTAGTTGTGATGGATTCGCGGTGTGTGTGTGGGTGTGTGCGTCTGGGGGTGGTGGGTGGCTCGCAGTACACTACGAGTTGTGAGCCACCGTGTGGGTTAGCCATTTTATTAGGCAGGCTGGTGCCACATCAGAGTCGTGAAATTGTTATTTAAAACATTGCACAACCCTTTCATACATAAATGTTTTGCCACATGCAGTCGATGGTTGTCCTACACGACACTTGATACTCGCGTGTGACGCTTAAGGTTGGCCCGCGAGGTCGTCGTCCATCACTTTGACGAACAGCCGGTAGTGAGGTTAATTTGACCAGCAAGGTAGAATCATTTTTGTTTGTGTTATGGTGGTATATAGTACGCGTCGAAGAGGTGGGAGGGGACTAGCATATATACTATACGTATGCGTCCGTGAACAAGTACACCTCACTCAGTGTCGGGACTTTTTGGTTACCGAGGCACGTGACACATCAAAATTGTGAAATTGGTTATTAAAACATCACACAACACCTTTTTGGGCCACATGCATATATATCTTAGCTAGGACACTCACGTGTGACGCTTCCATCTATGGGCCCACGAGGCCATCGTCGATGCATGCATGCATGCATCACTTTGACCTACATCGGGAGAGGTTAATTAATTTCACCATCGATGAGGATTCTTTTGGGTTGTACATATATTACGGCAGGAGCATATAGTATGCGGTGAAGAGGGGGAAGGGGACCATCATATGTAGTACGCTTGATATGAACCTCGCTCTGTGTGGGTGCATGGTTTACGGTTTTTGAGGCATGTGGCACATCAAAGTTGTGCATTTTGGGTGGTGGTTGTCCTCTCGCACCCACTTAAGCAGTTATCACCGATATCGATGCTTTCCATCTATGGGCCCGCTTGGTCCATCACTTCTTTTTGCCTGACAACAAGAGAGGTTAATTTGAGTTAGGAGGGGATTATTATTTTTGCTCTGGGATGACATGCATGATACACTTTGAGCACACACACATGCATGTGTATGCATGAATCCCTCCCATCGAGTCGAAGTGGCTAGTACAACGACACCATCATGAACCAATCTCGCTCTGTGTGGTGAGCTAGTGTACGATTTTTGACACACACGCGAGATCAATGTTCTGTATTCAAACATGCATGCACGCATCACAGCCATACATATGCATGTAGTGGTTGCCTTCGAACGATACACTCCCTCGCGTGGTTATCGGCGACAAGCCTATATATTTGTGGACCCGGATGGACATCCATGATCACCTTGACCAACAACAAGATTGGTTACCATGGTGGATTCTTCATTTGGTTCGTGTTATCGTAGTATAGGTCATGGTGAGATTCAGATCTAATTAAGTTTGAGCGCATATACTATGCACGCATGCATGCATATATGAATTCCCGTTGTTGGCTTGAAGTGTTGTGTAACATACATATGCATCGTCAACCTAACCCTCACTCAGTGTGGGGATTTCTAGTTCGAAATCACAGTGCCACATCAAAGTTGTTGCATTGTTACTCAAAAACACACCTCTTCATGCATATGTTTGGGCCACACGCATGCACTGGTTGTCTTCGGGGACTAGCTACTTGTGTGATTATTGGCGAGCTAGCCCATCTCCGGGGTCGCATGGACGGCCATCACTTTGTCCAACAACAAGAGAGGGGTTGTACGACCAAGGTGGATTATTCTTGGTCCGTTTTACGATCCATCTTGGTGAGATATATGCCTCTATGGCCCGCTGACTAAAAGTGTGTGTGTGGGGGGGGGTACTACATCACACTTTGCTAGGTGAACCTCGGTTGGGGGGCATGCATTCATAGCTTAATTAGGATTCCCTTTGTGGCGACATGAGGGGGGTGCGGGCTGCTAGCTACTTTGCACTTTGCGAAGTGAACCTCGGTTGGGGGGAGGGGGGCATGCTCATAGCTTAGGATTCCCTTCGCGCCGACACGAGGGGGGCTGCTAGCTACTTCGCACTTTGCTAGGTTAACCTCGGTTGGGGGGCATGTACATTCATAGCTTAGGATTCCCTTCATGCCGACACGAGGGAGGGATGGCTGCTAGCTACTTCGCACTTTGCTTGGGTGAACCTCGGTTGGGGGGGAGGGCATGCATTCATAGCTTAGTATTCCCTTTGTGCTGACATGAGGGAGGGGTGGATGCTAGCTACTTCGCACTTTACTAGGGTGAACCTCGGTTGGGGGGCATGCAATCATAGCTTAGCTAGGATTCCCTTCGTGCCGACACGAGGGAGGGGGGCTGCTAGCTACTTCGCACTTTGCTAGGTGAACCTCGGTTGGGGGGGCATGCATTCATAGATTAGGAATCCCTTCGTGCCGACACGAGGGGGGGTGCTAGCTCTACTTCACACTTTTCTAGGTGAACCTCAGTTGGGGGGCATGCATTCATAGCTTAGGATTCCCTTCGTGCCAACACGAGGGAGGGGGGCTGCTAGCTACTTCGCACTTTGCTACAGTGAACCTCGGTTGGGGGCATGCATTCATAGCTTAGGATTCCCTTCGTGCCAACACGAGGGAGGAGGGGGCTGCTAGCTACTTCGCACTTTGATAGGTGAACCTCGGTTGAGGGGGGCATGCATTCATAGCTTAGGATTCCCTTCGTGCTGACACGAGGGGGGTGGGGGCAAGCAATACTATGCGCTTTGCAAGAGAAGTGTCACATCAAAGTTGCATTTGGTATTTGAAAATCAAACCACCCTTTTGATACACAAATTTGGTCCACATGCAAGTGTGTTCGTGTTCTGACCCCCTCCCGCGTCATTTTTCGCCAAATTTATGAATATTAGACAAGTCGGATGACGCAACAGACATGGTTCACTCAAACTAACTGTGTGCCACGCCGGTGCACCTGTCACGCACACATCCGCACAGTACATTGGGCTCCACGAGGCTCCCCCTCTCAAAAATATATGCCCGCCTCGAGGGTTTTTGTGTTTCATAACACACGGTTGTTATCTCCGGACCGTGTGCGATGTATCTTGTTCCCAATCCCGCCTACATCCCTAGAAAATATCTGCCCGCCTCAAGAGTTTTTCTGTTTCATAACACACGGTTGTTATCTCCGGACCATGTGCAATGCACTATCATCAAAATTTTCAATCGCCCGACATTTCACTCCCGCCTTTGACTCATGCGTAGTAAAATTTTCAGTACCCGCGTCATTTCCTCAAACACCCCGCGCCGCCCCCCTCCACACACACACACCAAAACCTCCTCGGGCATGCACACACACACACACCCTCCCTCGCTCGAAACCCTAGCAAAGTCCCTGCCGCCGCTGCCGCTGCCACCGCAAGGCCTCCATTGTCAGCATCTACCGGTATGCCCGTGCAGCTTACCCCCCAATCTCCATACCCAGGTCGCCCTAAGTTTCTTAGAGGACGCCTGCCAAACACCCCCTTTCCAACAGATCCCCATCCCCATCCCCCACTCCCGAGCGTTGTAGCCTAAGCCCGGCTACACTTCCCATGGAGCTCGAGGAGCGACTGGCCCAAAAGAGGTGTATAATCGTCTCTTCGCCCGACATCGCTGAGGAAGCTGACGGCAGGCACTCAAGCAGCGGGATAGAGTATGCAGGCATGTCTCGTCCGCCGGCTACGACATTCGAGGTCATCGACGGCGACGCCCTGAGGCGGGCTAGGTCACAGGTTAAGTGGCCCACCCCAATCCCTTGGGTTCAACCACTGTCGATCTCATCCATGGCCCCGCCGCTGATCTCCTCTGGCTCGCTGTCAACAATTTTCCATTCGACATCCCCATCGAGCCCCTTTTGTCATTTCTGAAGGACACGTTCTGTGACGCTGGCTTGGGATCCACAGCTTCCAAGTCAAACATCATTGACGGTGACCACGAGGAGGGCACCCTCTCCGGCTCTTCCAAGGGGAAAGAGCCCATCTGCTCTTCCAAGGGGAAAGCGCCTGTCTGCAACATCAGGGAGGGCACCCTACAGCCGTGCTCTTCCAAGGGGAAGGAGCCCATCTACGACAACATGGAGCGCATCCAGGGTCCGTGCTCTTCCCACAGGAACGAGCCCATCCGTGACAAGTGAGGAAACCCATGATTTGTTTTGCCGTGCCTCTTAACAGGGGGGCCATGATTTATTTTGTCGAGTCCCTTTTGTAGTGTAGTGAGAATATGTCCAGTTTTAATTCTATATCTGGTTGTTTGCAGTATGCCTTGTTTATTTCAGTTGTTCACAATGTGATGCTCTATATGTGCAATTATTTACTGTGCAGTACATTTCATTAATCCAGTTTTAAACATACCAATAGGAATGCATATATTTGCTTGCTGTTAAGCCTGTTATAGCTAGCATATGCCTCTTTTAAAGTTTTTTTATTGTTCGTTTGTTTGTAGTTAGCATATGTTCAGTTTTAAATGCTATCTTTGGTTGTTCGTAGTATGCCTTGTTTATTCCAGTTATTCACAACGTGATGTTCTATATGTGCAAGTATGAACTGTGCATTTCAATTTCATCAGTACCAGTTTCAACAATACCATTATGAATGACTACATTTGGTTGCTGCATCTTGTAGTTAAAACGCCTTTCCATTTCTATTTAACCATAACCAGTGTACTTAGACCGGCACAATACCAGTTTGAATGACCATGTTTGCTTGTTGTTAAATGTTTGGCCTGTTGCTATTAGCACACCTTTCCACTTGTTTTGCTTTACTAGCGTGCTTAAACCTACACACTGAAGCTATCTTTTGGAGATTATTTTGCTTGCCATGTGTAAATTTGGTTGATGTTTAGCCTGTTGTGCTTAACATGCTTCTTAATGTACCTACACAGGACAATTTTGGGAACGATTGTTGTTTTCCATCGAGGTTAGTTTCATCCCATGGCTTATATCTGCTCACTGTTCAGGATATCGGTAGCTGGTACCATATAGGCCAACGGCTGATAACGGACTAATCGGTGAATCGGACTTTTAACTGAATATATCTGCAACCAATTTTTCCTTAGGTTAACTAGGGCCATATGTAATATATCTGAGGCTACATAGCAACATGCGGTGTACTTAATGTCTAAATATGCAATCCTAGGCTACATAGCAACAAGGAAGAGTGTTACATTAATCTTCTAATGATGTCTATATATACGTAGAAGAGCAGCAGCAGCAACAGCAACAACACAGCCCTGTTTGGATACTCAACTTAGCTAGAGGTTAGAGTTAGTTTCTAGATCATTACTAACCCTGAACGAACTCCATCCAAAGAGTTGTTTGGATGGCAGGGTTAGATTGAAAATAAATGAACTAGGAGAACTAGCTCCAATTAGCACCTCTTGGGTTGGATACTAGTTTTTTGGGGTGGGTTATAGATGCAACTAGCTCAAACTAGCCCTCTTGTTTAGATATACTTTAGGGCTACTTGAGCCCAAACTAGCTCAAAATAATTGTAACCCATGGATACAGCAGCAGATAATTTGTAAGATTGAACTAAACTCCTTCTAGCCCATAATATAAGATGTTAATTCATCTAATATGTGAGTATATTGGATGTTATAAGATACTCCCTCCGTTCCTAAATATTTGTCTTTTTAGAGATTTCAAATGGACTACCACATACGGATGTATATAGACATATTATAAAAGAGTGTTGTACTACATCATTGTGCAATTGTTGTTTAGCTTCTAATATTAACTTGGTGCATTTAGGTACATATGTCATTGGTAAAGATCCGCGTTTCGACCCTTTCTGCGTATGGGGCAATGAGATATCAATGAACCAGCATCAAGTGAGGAAGCTGATAAAGATTGTTAGTAAAATGGGTCCAAAGATGGCAATTAAACTACTTGTTTACACTTTATCTAAGACAACAGCGTACTGCAGGATGTTAAGTAAGAACTCTGCAGCCTTCTTTTTACTGCCCATAATGAGTTGTGTTAGATGACAATGTCTGAATCTTTTTCCTTTGCAGTGGTTGCCAAAGCAGTTTACTCAAGATTACCTCTCAAACTACATGATTGGTGGGCATGCAAAGGTTAAAGCATTTCTACCAGAACACGATGATTATCTAGATGTTATCATGAAGACCGTGAAGGATGGTCGGTCGGACATCACAAGGGGTTGTAATAGAGTCGTGCGTGCCTTCTGCATGGTGGAGGGCACAATATGGGCATTCCGCTTCACCTTGTTCAGCAACCAGAATATATTTCGCCTCTTTCTTTACCGTCTTTAATAGCACAACTATACAATTGTGGTTCATCATTCTTTATTTGGTTCTTATGTAATTCTTGAACATATGTACCTATGAATCGAATAATGCATTGGTTGTTTGAACCTGATGGATATGAATAAAGTTGTAGCATACATTCAAATTCACATCCAAATCTGGTACAATTTGGATAAGTAGCAATTAAACTACGATGAAATTACGCTCTCCAGGTTGTTACGGCACACACGGTTGGTAAAACACAAATGTTTGCGATATGCACCATAATCGGAGATGGCTCATAGAGAGAAAACGTGTGCAAGCATGCACACAGTTGCCATTTGCAAAGCGTGTGCAATGTCAGACAATATCACAAATGGTGCGGGCAAACTAAACGTTTGTGTAAGTTGCCTTATCGTATAAGATTCGCAACCATGAACTGTTTTTGATGAAGTATGCATCGTAAATGTTGCACCACATAATAGAGTGTGCGGTAGTTGTCGTGTACGACGATGTTACGACAGTCCGACGTTTCGTAATCCTGTCCGACACTCGTACGACGATTAGCTAATCTTCAACCATATGTGATGGGCCGCGCATCATAAACGTAGCACCACAGAATACCGACTGGGATGGCAATGCGAGCAGAAACGAGTAGGAGTAATATAGGGGCCCTATCCCCGACGGTTTCTGTGTCGTATGGGAAGGATCCCCCTATCGCCCACACTCACTTAGCGACGGTTCCAAATGCCGTCGCGGAAAGGGGTTTTAAACCGTTTGTTTAGGACCGACGTGCACCAGTGTGAGTCTTCGGACTTTACAAAAATAAAAGAGGCCAAAGAATCCCACCCAAAAAATCAAAAAATAGAGAAAAGAGAGAAGGGGCAATGTTACTATCCTTTTTCCACACTCAGGCTTCAATGTAGCACCATGATCTTCATGACAGAGAGTCTCCTACGTTGTCACTTTCTTATACTAGTGGGAATTTTTCATTATAGAACTTGGCGTGTATATTCCAATGATGGGCTTCTGATGTCTACTACGCAACTTTATGCTTGTAGACGTTGTTGGGCCTCCAAGTGCAGAGTTTTGTAGGACAGTAGCAAATTTCCCTCAAGTGGATGTCCTAAGGTTTAGCAATCCGTGGGAGGCATAGGATGAAGATGGTCTCTCTCAAACAACCCTGCAACCAAATAACAAAGAGTCTCTTGTGTCCCCAATACACCCAATACAATGGTAAGTTGTACAGGTGCACTAGTTCAGCGAAGAGATGGTGATACCAGTGCAATGCGGATGGTAGATATAGGGTTTTTGTAATCTGAAAATATAAAAACAGCAAGGTAGCAAGTAGTAAAAGTGAGTGAAAACGGTATTGCAATGCTTGAAAATAAGGCCTAGGGTTCATAATTTCACTAGTGCAAGTTCTCTCAACAATGATAACATAATTAGATCATATGGTAATCCCTCAACTTGTGACAAAAGTCACTTCAAAGTCACTAATAGTGGAGAATAAATGCAGAGATTGTTATAGGGTACAAAACCACCTCAAAGTTATTCTTTCTGATCGATCTATTGGGCTATTCCTATACGTGTCACAAACATCCCTAGAGTTTGTACTAAAATAACACCTTAAGGCACACAACAACCAAAACCCTAATCTCAACTAGATACTCCAATGTCACCACAAGTATCCGCGGGTTTGATTATACGATATGCACCACACAATCTCAGATTCATCTATTCAAACCAACACAAAGAACTTCAAAGAGTGCCCCAAAGTTTCTACCGGAGAGTCAAGACGAAAACATGTGCCAACCCCTATGCATAAGTTCACAAGGTCACAGAACCCGCAAGTTGATCACCAAAACATACATCAAATAGATCACGTGAATATCCCATTGTCACCACAGATAAGCACATGCAAGACATAGTGTTCTCAAATCCTTAAAGACTCAATCTGATAAGATAACTTCAAAGGGAAAACTCAATCCATTACAAGAGGTAGAGGGGGAGAAACATCATAAGATCCAACTATAATAGAAAAGCTCGCGGTACATCAAGATCATACCAAATCAAGAACATGAGAGAGAGAGAGAGAGATCGAACACATAGCTACTAGTACATACCCTCATCCCCGAGGGTGAACTACTCCCTCATCATCATGGAGAGTGCCGGGATGATGAAGATGGCCACCGGTGATGGTTTCCCCCTCTGGTAGGGTGCCGGAACGAGCTCCCGATTAGTTTTTTGTGGCTACAGAGGCTTGCGGCGGTGGAACTCCCGATCTAGGTTTCTTTCTGGGGGTTTCTATACTTACAGGAATTTTTGGCGTCAAGAACAAGTTAGGGAGATCCACGAGGAGCCCACAAGACCAGATGGCTCGCCCACCACCCTTGTGGAGGCCTCGTGGCTCTTTTGGCCCAACTCTTTTGCTTCGGGGGCTTCTTCTGGTCCATAAAAAATCACTATAAATTTTCAGCTCAATTGGACTCCGTTTGATATTCCTTTTCTGTAAAACTCAAAAACAAGGAAAAAACAGAAACTGGCACTGGGCTCTAGGTTAATAGGTTAGTACCAAAAATCATATAAATGCATATAAAACATCCGAGATAGATAATATAATATCATGGAACAATCAAAAATTATAGATACGTTGGAGACATATCAAGCATCCCCAAGCTTAATTCCTGCTCGTCTTCGAGTAGGTAAATGATAAAAACAGAATTTTTGATGTGGAATGCTACCTAACATATTTATCAATTTATTGTGGCATGAATGTTCAGATCCATAAGATTCAAAACAAAAGTTTAATATTGACATAAAAACATTAATACTTCGAGCATACTAATAAAGCAATCATGTCTTCTCAAAATAACATGGCCAAAGAAAGTTATCCCAACAAAATCATATAGTCTGGCTATGCTCCATCTTCATCACACAAAATATTCAAATCATGCACAACCTTGATTTGAATCCAAGCAATTGTTTAATACTTTTTATGTTCTCAAACCTTTTCAACTTTCACGCAATACATGAGAGTGAGCCATGGACATAACACTATAGGTGGAATAGAATATGGTGGTTGTGGAGAAGAAAAAAAGAAGGAGATAGTCTCACATCAACTAGGCGTATCAACGGGCTATGGAGATGCCCATCAATAGATATCAATGTGAGTGAGTAGGGATTGCCATGCAACGGATGCACTAGAGCTACAAGTGTATGAAAGCTCAAAAGAAAACTAAGTGGGTGTGCATCCAACTCGCTTGCTCGCGAAGACCTAGGGAAATTTGAGGGAGCCCATCTTTGGAATATACAAGCCAAGTTCTATAATGAAAAATTCCCACTAGTATATGAAAGTGACAACATAGGAGACTCTCTATCATGAAGATCATGGTGCTACTTTTTGAAGCACAAGTGTGGAAAAAAGGATAGTAGCATTGCCCCTTCTCTCTTTTTCTCTCATTTTTTGTTGTTTTTTGGGGACTTCTCCTTTTTTGGTCTCTTTTTTCGGAGTCTCATCCCGACTTGTGGGGGAATCATAGTCTCCATCATCCTTTCCTCACTAGGACAATGCTCTAATAATGGTGATCATCATACTTTTACTTACTTACAACTCCAGAATTACAACTTGATACTAGAACAAAGATATGACTCTATATGAATGCCTCTGGCGGTGTACCAGGATGTGCCATGAATCAAGAGCGACATGTATACAAAATGATGAAAGGTGGCTTTGCCACAAATACAACGTCAACTACATGATCATGCAAAGCAATATGACAATGACGGAACGTGTCATAATGAATGGAATGGTGGAAAGTTGCATGGCAATATATCTCGGAATGGCTATGGAAATGCCAAAATAGGTAGGTATGGTGGCTGTTTTGATGAAGGTATATGGTGGGTTTAAGGTACCGCGAAAGTTGTGCGGTACTAGAGAGGCTAGCAATGGTGGAAGGGTGAGAGTGCGTATAATCCATGGACTCAACATTAGTCATAAAGAACTCACATACTTATTGCAAAAATCTATTAGTTATCGAAACAAAGTACTACGCGCATGCTCCTAGAGGGATAGATTGGTAGGAAAAGATCATCGCTCATCCCCGACCGCCACTCATAAGGAAGATAGATGATAAATAAATCATGCTCCGACTTAATCACATAACGGTTCACCATACGTGCATGCTATGGGAATCACAAAATTTAACACAAGTATTTTTACCAATCCACAATTACTCACTAGCATGACTCTAATATCACCATAATTATATCTCAAAACAATCATAAGGAATCAAAATTCTCATAGTATTCAATGCACTTTATATGATTTTTTTATTATATCCCTCCTGGATGTCTATCATATTTGGACTAAATTTATAACATAAGCAAATTACCATGCTGTTTAAAGACTCTCAAAATGATAGAAGTGAAGAATGAGAGTTCATCAATTTCTTCAAAATAAAACTAGCGTCGTGCTCTAAAAAGATATAAGTGAAGCACTAGAGCAAATGACAAACTTCTCCAAAAGATATAAGTGAAGATCAATGAGTAGTCGAATAATTATGTAACTATGTGAAGACTCCTTCTCATAAATAAAATTTCATATCTTAAGTATTTTATTCAAACAGCAAGAAATACAAAATAAAATGACATGACGCTCCAACCAAAACACATATCATGTGGTGACTAAAAATATAGCTCCAAGTAAGGTTACCGATGAACGACGACGAAAGAGGGGATGCCATCCGGGGCATCCCCAAGCTTAGGCTCTTGGTTGTCCTTGAATATTACCTTGGGATGCCTTGGGCATCCCTAAGATTAGGCTCTTACCACTCCTTATTCCGTAGCCATCAAAACTTTACCCAAAACTTGAAAACTTCACAATAGAAAACTCAACAGAAAACTCGTACGCTCTGTTAGTATAATAAAGCAAATCACCACTTGGGTACTGTTGTTAACTTATTCTACATTTATATTGGTGTTATATCTACTATATTCAAACTTCTCCATGGTTTATACCCTCCGATACAACTCATAGATTCATCAAAATAAGCAAACAACACAATGAAAATAGAATCTGTCAAAAACAGAACAGTTTGTAGTAATATGTAACACTCGTATACTTATGTAACTCCAAAAATTCTAAAAAATTAGGAGAACCTAAGAAATTTGTATATCAATCCTGTGCAAAATTAATCAGTATTTTATCACGCTCCTGTAAAAAGTGAAAATTATTTTACTGGGGGCAAAAGTTTCCGTTTTTCAGCAAGATCAAATCAATTATCACCGTAAGCTATCCCAAAGATCTTACTTGGTACTTCATTGAAACAAAAGCTATAAAACATGATTAATACAATAGCCTAATCATGTGAACACACAAAAACAGTAGGAGTAAATATTGGGTTGTCTCCCAACAAGAACTTTTCTTTAATGCCTTTTTAGCTAGGCATGATGATTTCAACGATGCTCACATAAAAGATAAGAATTGAAACATAATGGGAGCATCATGAAGAATATGACAAGCAAATTTAAGTCTAACCCAGTTCCTATGCATAGGGATTTTGTGAGCAAACAATTTATGGGAGCAAGAATCTACTAGCATAGGAAGTTAAAGCAAGCAAAACCTTAAACACATAGAGAGGAAACTTCATATTATTGCAATATGTAGAAGCATATGTTCCTCTCTCATAATAATTTTCAGTAGCATCTTGAAGGAATTCAACAATATAACTATCACATAAAGCATCCTTTTCATGATCCACAAGCATAGAAAATTTATTACTCTCCACATAAGCAAATTTATTCTCCTCAATAGTAGTGGGAGAAAACTCAACAAAATAACTATCATGTGAGGCATAATCCAATTGAAAATTAAAATCATGATGACAAGTTAAATGGTTATCGTTATTCTTTATAGCATACATGTAATCACAATAATCATCATATATATAAACTTTTTTCTCATAATCAATTGGAATCTCTTCCAAAATAGTGGATTCATCACTAAATAAAGTCATGACCTCTCCAAAACCACTTTCATAAACATAATCATCAAAAATAGGAGGCATGCTATCATCATAATAAATTTGCTCATCAAAACGTCTTCATTAAACATAGCATCCCCAAGATTATGGCTTTGCATATCATTAGCATCATGGACATTCAAGGAATTCATACTAACAACATTGCAATCATGCTCATCATTCAAAGATTTAGTGCCAAACATTTTATAGACTTCTTCCTCTAACACTTGAGCACAATTTTCCATTCCATCATTTTCACGAAAGACTTTAAAAAGATGAAGCATATGAGGCAACCTTAATTCCATTTTTTGTACTTTTCTTTTATAGACTAAACTAGTGATAAAACAAGAAACTAAAAGATTCAATTGCAAGATCTACAGGTATACCTTCAAGCACTCACCTCCCGGACAACAGCGCCAGAAAATAGCTTCATTGACGAGATGTCAGTGTCGCTTACCTAGCCTCCCCGGCAACGGCGCCAGAAAAGAGCTTGATGTCTACTACGCAACTTTATCCTTGTAGACATTGTTGGGCCTCCAAGTGCAGAGTTTTGTAGGACAGTAGCAAATTTCGCTCAAGTGGACGACCTAAGGTTTATCAATCCATGGGAGGCGTAGGATGACGATGGTCTCTCTCAAACGACCATGCAACCAAATAACCAAGAGTCTCTTGTGTCCCCAACACACCCAATATAATGGTAAGTTGTATAGGTGCACTAGTTAGGCGAATAGATGGTGATACAGGTGCAATATGGATGGTAGATATAGGTTTTGTAATCTGAAAATATAAAGGTAGCAAGTAGTAAAAGTGAGCGAAAACGGTATTACAATGCTTGGAAACAAGGCCTAGGGTTCATACTTTCACTAGTGCAAGTTCTCTCAACAATGATAACATAATTAGCTCATATGGCAATCCCTCAACGTGTGACAAAAGTCACTTCAAAGTCACTAATAGCGAAGAATAAACACAGAGATTATTGTAGGTGTGAAACCACCTCGAAGTGATTATTTCTGGTCAATATATTGACCGATTCCTATATGTGTCACAAACAGCCCTAGTGTTCGTAATAAAATAACACCTTAAGACACACATCAACCAAAACCCTAATGTCACCAAGATACTCCAATGTCACCACAAGTATCCGCAGGTTTGATTATGCGGTATGCACCACACACTCTCAGATTAATCTATTCAAACCAACACAAAGAACTTCAAAGAGTGCACCAAAGTTTCTAGCAGAGAGTCAAGACGAAAACGTGTGCGAACCCCTATGCATAAGTTCACAAGGTCACAGAACCCGCAAGTTGATCACCAAAACATACATCAAGTAGATCGCATGAATATCCCATTGTCACCATAGATAAGCACATGCAAAACATACATCAAGTGTTCTCAAATTCTTAAAGACCCAATCTGATAAGATGGTTTCAAAGGGAAAACTCAATCCATTACAAAAGTTAGAGGGGGAGAAACATCATAAGATCCAACTATAATAGCAAAGCTCGCGGTACATCAAGATCGTGCCAATTTAAGAACACGAGAGAGAGAGATCAAACACATAGCTACTAGTACATACCCTCAACCCCGAGGGTGAACTACTCCATCCTCGTCATGGAGAGTGTCGAGATGATGAAGATGGCCACAGGTGATGGTTCCCCCTCCGGCAGGGTGCCAGAACGGGCTCCCGATTGGTTTTTCATGGCTACGGAGCCTTGCGGCGGTGGAACTCCCGATCTATGTTTCTTTCTGGGGTTTTCTATATTTATAGGAATTTTTGGCGTTGAGAACAAATCAGGGGGTCGACGAGGATCCCACAAGACCGAAGGGCGCGCCCAGGGGGTAGGGCACGCCCTCCACCCTTGTGGAGGCCTCGTGGCTCTTCTGGCCCAACTCTTTTGCTTCGGGTGCTTCTTCTGGTCCATAAAAATCACCATAAATTTTCAACTCAATTGGACTCCGTTTGATATTCCTTTTTCTGTAGAACTCAAAAATAAGGAAAAAAAACACAAACTGGCACTGGGCTCTAGGTTAATAGGTTAGTACCAAAAATCATATAAAATAGCATATAAATGCATATAAAACATCCAAGATAGATAATATAATAGCATGGAACAATCAAATAATATAGATACGTTGGAGACATATCGGCTTCCTCAAATTGTCGTAGTCCTTCTTGAGCAAGCGAGTTGGATGCACACCCACTTAGCTTCTTTTTGAGCTTTCGTAAACTTATGGCTCTTGTGCATGCCAATCCCTACTCTCTCGCATTGATATCTATTGATGGGCATCTCCATAGCCTGTTAATATGCCTAGTTGATGTGAGACTATCTCCTTCTTTTTGTCTTCTCCACAACCACCATATTCTATTCCACCTATAGTGCTATATTCATGGCTCAAGCTCATGTATTGCGTGGAAGTTGAAAAGGTTTGAGAACATCAAAAGTATGAAACAATTGCTTGGCTTGTCATCGGGGTTGTGCATGATTTAATACTTTGTGTGATGAAGATGGAGCATAGCCAGATTCTATGATTTTGTAGGTATAACTTTCTTTGGCCATGTTATTTTGAGAAGACACAATTGTTTTATTAGTATGCTTGAAGTATTTTTTATGTCAATATTAAACTTTTGTTTTGAATCTTATGGATCTGAATATTCATGCCACAATGAATAAGATTACAGGCATAAATATGTTAGGTAGCATTCCACATCAAAAATTCTGTATTTATCATTTACCTACTCGAGGACGAGCAGAAATTAAGCTTGGGGATGCTTGATACATCTCCAATGTATCTATAATTTTGTATTGTTCCATGCTATTATATTATCTATTTGGATGTTTTGTATGCATTAATATGCTATTTTATATTATTTTCGGACTAACTTATTCACCCAGAGCCCAGTGCCAGTTTCAGTTTTTTTCCTTGTTTTTGAGTTATATAGAAAAGGAATATTAAACAGAGTCCAAATGGAATAAAAATTTACAATGATTTTTCTTGGACCTGAAGACACATGTAGTACTTGGAGAGGAAGTCAGAAGAGTCCCGAGGGCTCCACAAGCCCTCATGGCGCGCCCCTTGGCTTGTGGGCCCCATGGGACTCCTCCAACCCTAATCTTTGGCTTATAAATTAAGAAACATTCCCAAACGACCAGAAGCGTCCACCAAAATACTTTTTCACCGCCGTAACCTTCTGTACCCGTGAGATGCCATCTAGGGACCTTTTTCGGCACCCCACCGAAGGGGGATTCGATCACGGAGGGCATCTACATCAACTCTATTGCCCTTCTGATGAAGCGTGAGTAGTTTACCACACACCTATGGGTCCATAGCTAGTAGCTAGATGACTTCTTCTCTCTCTTTGATCCTCAATACCATGTTCTCCTCGATGTTCTTGGAGATCTATCCGATGTAATCTTATTTTGTGGTGTGTTTGTCGAGATCCAATGAATTGTGGATTTATGATCAGTTTATCTATGAATATTATTTGAATCTTCTCTGAATTCTTATATGCATGATTAGATGTCTTTGTATTTCTCTTCGAATTATCGGTTTGGTTTGGCCAACTAGATTGGTTTTTCTTGCAATGGGAGAGGTGCTTAGTTTTGGGTTCAATCTTGCGGTGTCCTCACCCAGTGACAAACTAGGGGTAGCAAGGCACGTATTTGTATTGTTGCCATCAAGGGTAAAATGATGGAGTTTTCATCATATTTCTTGAATTTATCCCTCTACATCATGTCATCTTACTTAAGGCATTACTCTATTCTTATGAACTTAATACTCTAGATGCATGTTGGATAGCGGTCGATGTGTGGAGTAATAGTAGTAGATGCAGGCAGAAGTCGGTCTACTTGACACGGACGTGATGCCTATATTCATAATCATTGCCTTGGATATCATCATAACTTTTCGCTTATCTATCAATTGCTCGACAGTAATTTGTTCACCCACCGTATTATTTTCCTTCAGGAGAGAAGCCTCTAGTGAAACCTATGGCCCCCGGGTCTATTTTCCATCATATATTTTCAGATCTATAAACCAAAAAACCCAAAAATATCTCGCTGCCATTTATTTACTTTTATTTTGTTTTACGTTTTAGTAATATTTTATATCTATCTCTATCAGATCTCACCTTTGCAAGTGACCGTGAAGGGATTGACAACCCCTTTATCGCATTGGGTGCAATTGTTTGATTGTTTGTGTAGGTGCATAGATTGGAGACTTGCTTGTATCTCCTACTAGATTGATACCTTGGTTCTTAACTGTAACGCCCGGAGACCGTTGTGCCAGGTGTCTTCTAGTTATTCGCTATTGTTGCCTTGTATTTTCTTGCGTGTTGCATCTTTCCATGTCATAATGTGCATAGCATGATCATGTTTTCAAAACTTGCATCCATCACGGTCTTCCCATACCTTCCGTTGTCCATTCTAAGGCCAGACACACTCACACGCAGCTACAGCATGTCCGAAATATTATTTTATAAGTGAGGGGAAAATGTTTTCGGAATGGTATAAAATTTGGCGTGCAGTCTTATTATAGTGTAGGTAGACCGCCTATCAAATTTCATCACATTCGGAGTTCGTTTGATGCCCCAACAGATAACTATAGCGACAATATAGTCGGTCATACGTCAGACGTTTTCGGTCTCCAGAAACAGTTATCGGGCTGCACTCCTTCCCCTCTCATCTCAGCCCACTCCCAGAGTAAACCAGCCCACCAAACCCCCCTCGCCTGTGCGTCCGAAACTTACCCGAACCCGACCCGGGCAGTCATCACCGTTGGATCCGGATCATCCCCAAACATCCCTAAATCTTCATCGGTTTCTCATTGGACTCTCCTTAGCTATTTATTCTCGATCGTCCGATTAAAAATCGGAGGGACCAGATACCCCCTAAACCTAGCCTACTTACCATATAAATAGAGAAACCCTAAAATCTAGGGACCTTGTCCCATCTATCCCATCCCCACGCTGCCGCCACTCCCTTTGTTTTCAGTGCTGAACCAACCAGCTTCATCCCCCCCTATCCAAATCCATCCAGCCACCCACTTCCTCCATTGATC
Source organism: Triticum urartu (assembly GCF_003073215.2). Lineage (NCBI taxonomy): Eukaryota > Viridiplantae > Streptophyta > Magnoliopsida > Poales > Poaceae > Triticum > Triticum urartu. The sequence continues at coordinate 73,110,073 of NC_053025.1, forward strand.
CACCGCATGAGAGCGAGTGCTCCCTTGCCTCCCTCGATCCTGCCGCACCCGACTCCGCCCGATCCTGCCGACCACCTCGCCGCAGCATAGCACCCTCGGAGCCTCGAGGCTCGTGCCCTTCGCCGCCTCCCATGCGCCTCTGCTCATGCCTAAGCACGGACGCCTCGCCGGACTCCTCCCGCAGCAGTCCCGCTCCAAGCCTCGCGCCGTCGGCCAACAGGACTGAGCCGCCATCGTCCTTTCTCCCCGCAGCCTCCCCGCTCTCCTCATCGGCGCAGGGAGATGAGCTCCTCTCCAAGACCAGCAACGGCGGTGCCCCTCACAGGTCATCCGTGCCCCTGCGTTTCCTTCTTCTTCCCCTATCCTGCTCTTCTCTCGGTACTCTCTCTTTGTCCAGTGTAGGAGGATAGCCATGGGAGCACCACCGCAGGAGCAGCTGTCCCGTCCGCCGCCTCCCATGCGCTGCCGTCCAGGACCCCGGCAGGTCACGCCACGCGCCGAAGATGGAGCTCCACAGGAGTTCTCCTCCGCCAATTGCCTCAGCTCTGGCCAGAACGAGCCGTCCCCGGCCTCCTCGTCAGACCGGCTCCCCTCCACCAAGTCATGCATCGTCGTCCAGGCCCCACGGCCCTTGACCCCTGCCTTCTGTCACGTCGCCCGTGCGAGCCCTCCTCTGCTTCGCCTTCGCGGAAACGCGCCATCCTGCTGCTCGCCGGAGTCCCACGCGCCCCTGCATTGTCGCTGCCTTCTAACGAGCACGAGGTCGATCCCCTGCTTCCTTGCATCGAAAGAACCAGGCACGTTGACTGGGCCTGGACCGGCCTCGCCTAGGCCCAGCACCCACCTCGATCTACCTCCAAGCCAGGCCTTGGGCCGACTTCCCACAACGGCCTGCCCCACGCCACTGTCCCGCGTGGGCCACTTCCCCTCCAACGGCCCGATTTGGCCCATGGTGAGTGCCCCAGCGCCCAGCAGTTTCGGCCCCGTTCTGTATTTTTTCCGGGAACGTATTTGTCTAATTTTCCAGAGACTGCGGTTTTGCAGAAAAACCCTCTAACTTCATGCATATAATAACTCATGAACTATGCATCTTATGTAAAAACTTTAAACATGTAAACTGCTTAGAATTCTGTCTTGTTTCATAATATCCAACTTTCATCCATGTCTAAAATGTTGTTTGTGTTTATTTTGCATAATGCCATGTTAAAATGATTTATTTCATAACTTAATAACCATAGCTCCAAATTTAATAAACTTTATATGTAAATGGGGTAGGAAAATGCATAGATTAACTTGTTGGCATTACTTTGCATGTTTAGAAACTCTAAAATTATGTTTAGGGCAGAACAGTAGCTAATTCGAAATATGCATGTGAGGATTTTTTGGAATTGTTGTTGTTGTTTCTGGCCTCATTTAAACTTGCTTAAATGTGTAGTTTTCATATGCTTCACCTCTTGCCATGTTTAAACATTTAATATTGTTGGGTACATAAACGAGAGAGAACAAAATAACTGATGTGGTGTTTCGTCAATACGCAACTCGTTGCATATTGAGCTCCACTTAATTTGTAGTATTGTTTGTGCACTTTGCCATGCCATGCCTTATTGTACGTACATGCATCATACTTGATTGTGCATCATGCCATGTTATTGCTTGTGTGTTTACCATGTTGCTTGCTTCTTTCCGGGTTGCTTCTCTCGTTAGCTTCGGTTTCGTTCCGGAGTTCTGAGGATTCGTTCGACTCCGTCCGTTTGTCTTCTTCATGCACTCGTTCTTCTTCCTTGTAGGATCTCAGGCAAGATGACCATTACCCTTGATATCACTTCTATCTTTGCTTGCTAGTTGTCCGCTCTATTGTTGTTTATCATGCCTCCCATGTTGCCATGTCAAGCCTCTAACCCACATTCCTAGCAAATCGTTGTTTAGCTATGTTACCGCTTTTGCTTAGCCCATCTTATAGCATTACTAGTTGCAGGTGCCTTGTAGGTTGTTCCATGTTGGAACATGGATATGTTTGGGATATCATATTATATATTGTTTAATTTAATGCATCTATATACTTGGTAGAGGGTGGAAGGCTCGGCGTTATGCCTGGTGTTTTGTTCCACTCTTGCCGCCCTAGTTTCCGTCATATCGGTGTCATGTTCCTTGATTTTGCGTTCCTAGCGCGGTTGGGGTTATGGGACCCCCTTGACAGTTTGCTTTGAATAAATAAAACTCCTCCAGCAAGGCCCAACCTTAGTTTTACATTTGCCTCACCTAAGCCTTTCCCTTGGGTTTCCGGAGCCCGAGGGTCATCTTATTTTACCCTCCCCCCCACGGGCCAGTGCTCCTCTTAGTGCTGGTCTAAACTAGAGCCCTTTGCAGCGCCACCTCGGGGAAACTTGAGGGCTGGTTTTAGTTGTATGGATTGCTCATCCGGTGTGCCCTGAGAATGAGATATGTGCAGCTCCTATCGGGATTTTTCGGCACAGTCAGGTGGTCTTGCTGGTCTTGTTTTACCATTATCGAAATGTCTTGTAACCGGGATTCTGAGTCTGATCGGATCGTTCCGGGAGAAGGAATATTCTTCGCTGATCGTGAGAGCTTGTGATGGGTTAAGTTGGAACACCCCTTCAGGGTTTAAACTTTTGAAAGTCGTGCTCGCGGTTATGTGGCAGATGGGAATTTGTTAAAATCCGGTTGTAGATAACTTGACACTTGACTTAATTAAAATGAATCCACCGCGTGTGTAGCCGTGATGGTCTCTTTTCGGCGGAGTCCGGGAAGTGAACATGGTCTTGTGTTATGTTTGAACGTAAGTAGTTTTAGGATCACTTCTTGATCACTTATAGTTTTTCGACCGTTGCGTAGTTTTAGGATCACTTCTTGATCACTATCCGGTCATGATTTTTTTACCCAGACGACCCCCTCGAACTCCCGACTTGACCGGCACCCTTCTTATCCGGCCCAAATATGGGACGGATATGGGGGCACCTGGGCCCGCCCGCCACATTGGACCCGATAACACAACCCTACCCCAAATTGTACTACATCCACCCCTAAGACCAGCCAGATCCATTTTCTATCTCCTCTCTTCTTCCTCCTCCACGCCATCTGTCTCGCGCTCCGCCACCTCACCCGCTCCATGGTTGTTCCTAGGCTCTCCGTCACCAGCTCCGGAAGAGCCATTTCCTCCTCGCCGCAGGGGACATCATCGTCGGCCCAGACACCACCATGGTACGTCTGGCAACACTCTGGCTTCGTGTTTCGCTTCATGTGTTCGACACATTGTCTGACCAGATTTTTTATGATTTTTTAGGGAAAACGATGGATTTTGATGCTTCGTCGGATAAGGAGTATGGACCGATAGAGTTTGACCAAATGATTCAAGATGAGTTCTTCGATTGTCGGATTTGGACGAAGAAGTGGACATGATTATGCTCATGTGCATGCAAGAGGAAATGGACCGGAAAGTGGATCATATTCTCAAATTCAAGGGCTCAATCAAAGGAGAGGAGTGAACAACCGAGACAGGGTGTTCGGAGCAAAGCTACTACGCAAGGACTACTTTGCTCCCAACCCTACTTTCCCAGGTAATCCATGGTTCCGTCGTCGTTTTCACATGCGAAAACCATTGTTTTTGCGCATTATGGAGGGAGTGGAGGCACACGACGACTACTTCAAGATCACAAGGGATTGCTGCGGCAAACTCTCTTTCTCGACCAAGCAGAAGTACACGACTGCTTTGAGGATGCTTGCACTTGGTACTGCTCCGATGGTCAGGATGAGGGAGATCACGTGCTTGAAGACTACTGTCAAGTTTGGCCCCGCCGTGGTGGAGGTGTTTTGACCTGAGTATCTTAGAGAACCAAATGCGCAGGACACGGAGAAGTTGTTGGCTATTGGAGAGCCAAGGGGGTTTCCAGGAATGCTCGGATCAATTGATTGCATGCATTGGCAATGGAAGAACTGCCCCAAAGGTTTGTGGGGAATGTATTAAGGTCACACCAGAGAGGCCACCATCATACTAGAAGCGGTGTCATCACATGACTTATGGATTTGGCATGCTTTCTTTGAAATGTCGGGTTCTCACAACGCCATCAACGTGCTTGAACGATCTCTGGTGATCGAGAGGCATTGCAATGGGGAATCACCGCCGTGCAACTACACCATCAATGGCCGAGAGTACAACATGGGATACTATCTTGCCGATGGTATCTATCCGCAGTGGGCGGCATTTGTGAAGACCATATCCGAACCGCATGGCAATAAACAGAACCACTTTGCAACAATGCAGGAAGCGGTTAGGAAGGATGTGGAGAGGGCATTTGGTGTACTATAGGCTCGTTGGGGAATTGTGCGGAGCGCTGCAATGACGTGGGAATCGAAAACTTTGTGGCAGCTGATGACATGTTGTGTTATTCTGCACAATATGATTGTCGAGGATGAGGATGATGGTGTAGCCCAAACCCATGATTTTGAAGCACCTGGAGAACAAGTTAAAATCCTGGAAGATCAAGATGCGGCTCAGCTGATGATCTTTCTACAGATGCATCAGAATCTTCGAGATCAGCAGGTGTACATGCACTCAATAATCTTGTGGAACCCATGTGGACCCACAATGGCAACCAAGGACCCAATGCTTGAGTTTGGCACTTAAAATAAATTTTATGTAAACCCTATCTATGCTTCAAACCAACATTTGCCATTTACATGCGACATTGACTTGTATGATCCCCGTGCATGTATTTGCATGGATTTCAGAGTCCGAATTTGAAATATGTGGATGCTGGGACGGAAATATGAGGACATGTCCGGATGCTCCCGCGGGCATGCCCGGGCACGTCCGCGAACATATAGGGAGTCGGATTTGCCAAGTCCAGTGGTAGATGCTCTTATGAGGCAGTGGGAATAATGATAGGAAAAACTAAACTAATGGAACTAAGCTAAAAGCAACAATTAAAGAAGCAACAACAAACACTAAATGAGATGATGATTAATAAACGACTTTAGGCAAGTGGCTACCTAAACTACAGTAACACAAAACATATGCTATATGCCTACATTAGAGAGGTCGGGGGGTTAAATCTTGATGATTTCATTGGTCCAGTTCCTCGGAATAGGCATCCCTAGGGTCCGAAAATCCCTCTATTATTTGTGTGAGCTTTATCTTTGCATCAAGTACACACACGCGCGCGATTTTAGAGTGCGTCAAATGTGAGAAGGAGGGTCGGGCGCGCTTCCGCAGATTCCTACAATTAATATAAAGTTGGGAGGAAATGTATTTTGTCAAAAAAATATTTGAATAATTTACATATTTACAGTTGCACTATGAAGATGGGCATATGACTTGGACTTAAGATTCACATTTTTTCTATTTTTTTCTATAAAATCTCAAGACGGAAAAGCTAAAATCTTGTCGGCAGGATTTTTGCAACATATCCGTACAATTCGGTTGTCGTTCGACCCGATCTCGCAGCGTCGCTCCTCCCGTTTTCCCTCGCGTGCTGCGTTTTTTTCTTTTTATGTCCCCATTATTTCCGCTACCGTTCGAACACACGTAGCGAGCGATTCCATAGGAGTCCCAACCGTCCCCTATTTCTTTTCTCTCTCGAAAATAGGGAAAATAGGGGCGCAAAAAATAAAAGTGCTGGTTGTAGGGTTCGAACCCAGCACCTGTTGAATTTATGCACAACATCCTTGCCATTTCAAAAACTACTGACTCTTGTCTATAAAAAGGTAACAAGGTATTTGAACCTTTTTACTACTATATGAGAAAACAGATGAAAAACAATTCTTGTTCTTTTTCTTTGGATTTCTCCTATAACTCACGTACAATCATTATGATATCTAGTTTCATGAGTCTCAAGTTGATAACACCCTATTAATTTTCATGCGGGGGTGGGGGTGAGGGGGGCAGTTGATGAAACATCCACTCGGTGACTTTTGTCTGAATAACATGGTAGCTCACACATAGTAGACCTGATAACTTATGTACATCTGGCTTGGTAACTTTGGCACCCGCGAGGGGGGGGGGCGTTGATGAAATATCCCCATGGTAAGTTTATGGGAATAGCATGGGTAGCTCGCACCTCACAGACTTGATAACTTATGTATACTAGTCCTGGTAACCATTGGCGGCGGTGGTGGGGGAAGGCTGTTGGTGAAATATCCTCCCTCGCCGGTAATTTTTGTGTGAATAATATGGTAAATCACATCTGGTTTCATGTGCTCTAATGCATTTGCATGTGAAAAGAATGCTGGAGGAGCCATTTTCATGCCTTGGTGATTTCTGTGTAAATAGGATGGTAACTGACGTATCATAGAGGTAACTTATTTAGCCTAGGTGTGTTAACTTTTGACCCAAAAAATTAGTCAAAATATACCAACATGGGATCTAGTTTCGAAGCTATCGTGGCGACGAATCTTTTATGTGAAAACAGTTTTTCAATCGGAGCGACGATTTGACCTACAAAACATTTAAAGTTTTAAATTTGATGGAATCTTTGACGACATCAGCATTTTTGTCCTATATGCATGTATGCAGCTATTAGAGAAAAGGTTAGACTGGATGTGTTTATTTTTTGTATTAAAAAAGAACGAGAAATCAACACTCACCAACAACAGCCCAAGCGACCATAGATGAATCATCCGGATCTATCGCTAATAGTCCGTACGTATGGATATTAGCACGGTCCATCTCAAAACTATATGCTGACTTAATTATTTTTTCTTTCAGTTCTATCATCCGGACTACGCGGACGAAGAACCACTCTTTTCTCTTTGTCAATGACGAATAGCCTCTTTTCGGTCCGGGTGCGCATCAAGAGATATCTCTGTTCTGGAGGGAATAAAGAGCGTTCTCAATTCTCATTTTTTGACAAAGGGTGAATTTTATTGGCTCAAAATGGAGCATCAAGAAGATACAAACACAATGAGCACACCCAGTCTCTACATAGCTAGGATGCACATAGTCAACACCAACACACGCAGACAAGAACGCACCAATAAATAGCAAAGTCATACAAGACCAAAGCTATGCATAGGTGAGAAAAAACCTGAAGTGATCAAATCCATAATCGGCAAACTACATCAATGACCATATCCGCACTGAAAGATCATGGATGTTGCCTAGAGGGGGGTGAATAGGCGTTTTAAAATAATTACGGTTTAGGCTTGAACAAATGCGGAATAAACCTAGTGCTTAATTTGTCAAGCACAGAACCTAAAACAACTAGGCTCACCTATGTGCACCAACAACTTATGCTAAGCAAGATAAAAAACTAAGTGATAGCAAGATATATGACAAGAAACAATATGGAAATCACAAAGTAAAGTGCATAAGTAAAGGGTTCAGGTAAGACATAACCGAGGAACGTGGAGACGGCGATGTATCCCGAAGTTCACACCCTTGCGGATGCTAATCTCCGTTTGGAGCGGTGTGGAGGCACAATGCTCCCCAAGAAGCCACTAGGGCCACCGTAATGTCCTCACGCCCTCGTACAATGCAAGATGCCGTGATTCCACTAAGGGACCCTTGAGGGCGGTCACCGAACCCGTCAAATGGCAACCCTTGGGGGCGATCACCGAACCCGTACACTTTGGCAACCCTTGGGGGCGGTCACCGAAACCCGTCAACTTGCTCGGGGTGATCTCCACAACATAATTGGAGTCCCCGACCCTTGCTCGGAGCATTACACCACAATGATTGAGCTCTGAACACCACCAACCGTCTAGGGTGCCCAAGCACCCAAGAGGAACAAGCTCAAGGGTACCAAGCACCCAAGAGTAATAAGCTTCTCCACTTGCAACTTTCACGTATCACGTGGAGAACTCAAACTGATGCACCAAATGCAATGGCAAGGGCACACGGAGTGGCCAAGTCCTTCTCTCTCAAATCCCACTGAAGCAACTAATGCTAGGGAGGAAAATGAGAGGAAGAACAAGAAGGAGAACACTAAGAACTCCAAGTTCTAGATCCATGGGGTTCCCCTCACATAGAGGAGAAAGTGATTGGTGGAAATGTGGATCTAGATCTCCTCTCTCTTTTCCCTCAAAAACTAGCAAGAATCCATGGAGGGATTGAGAGTTAGCAACCTCGAAGAAGGTCAACAATGGGGGAAGAACACGAACTTGAAGGATAAGGTTCATTGGGGAAGAAGACCCCCTTTTATAAGAGGGGGGAAATCCAACTGTTATCCTCACCGCCGCACTGAGCAGTACTACCGCTAGGGCGGCAGAAGCCAAATGAAACAACACTGCAATGGGGCAATAGGGCGGTACTACTGGAGGAGTGGTAGTACCGCCTGCCCTTGCGGTACAACCGCGCAACCATGGATGAAAAGAAAAACTACAGCGCCTACAACCATTGGAGCTAGCTACGAGAAAAAGTCGGCATGTTACTACCGATCACAGGGAGAGGCACTACCGCGTAAGTGCGGATGTAAAAAATTACATCCGCGCCTACTTCCGCACGCAACAGCGCCAACACATGAGGCAGCGGTACTACCGCTCACCAGGAGTAGTACTACCACGTAGGGCGCGGAAGTAAAAAAATTACTTCCGCACCTACTTCCGTCTGTGCCAGCATTCTGGGCTAGAGGCAGCGGTACTACCGCTCGCCAGGAGCGGTACTACCGCTGGCCCCTGCTGTACTACCGCTCCCTTGAGCAGTACTACCGCACGCCACAGAGGCTTTAGCACTTGGATGCCTTCAAAACGCAGCTAAAGACAACAGACGGACCCAATAAAACCAGAACTGCCATAACTTCTGCAAATGAGCTCCGAATTGAGCAAACTCAAGCTTGTTGGATACAATACGACGAGTAGCATCAAAACAGCAAAACCTCCAACAGAGAAGAACGGGCATAACCTCCAACATCGAAAACATCATAGAAGATGCAAGTGAACTCCGTTTTTGATGAACTCGAGCTTGTCATCAAGTTGACCATAAGCTCCAAAACTCAGAAAGAGAACCAAACAAGAACCAAGAAAGATGATGCAAGGATGCAGTGGTTTGACCTCTCTATGAACGATACGATCAAGCTACTCATCGAGAGCCCCCTCTTGATAGTACGAAAATCAATCCTATAACCCAGTCTCCCAACTACCACCATGAGACCGGTAAAATAGAAAACCTATCAAGGGCAAACCTTTGCCTTGCACATGGTCCACTTGAGCTAGATGATGATGATCTTAACTCCCTCAAGTTGGACCACCTTTCTTGATTGTGTTGGCTCGATGAATACTAGTTGATTGCTCCCCCATACTCCACCATGGGTGAGCCACTCTTCCACACATCTTCACAAATCCATTGTTACCACAATGGACGGCAAGCTTCAAGAATTTGATCTCTTCGTGATGCTCCACTTGAACTTGCACACCGCAACCTAACCCCACAAAGAACTCTCACGAATACCTTGGGTTAGCATACAAAGCGTAATGGACAATACTTGAATCTTTCGACCTTGAATCTTGTACGCTTTGTGTGTTGATCAACTCGCTTCACTCTTGACTTAATCTTGATCAACCTTGAATCTTTCCAACTCTCTTCATTTGGATGATGTCTTGAAGGTAGACATGAATGATAACACAATCTTCTTCTCCAAGACATGCTTGCAATAAGCTCAACTCTGACATGACCAATCTTTGGATAATTCCTTAAGAGCAACTTGGTCAACACATAAACTCCTTGAAACCAACACATGGACTTCAAGACATGCCTATGGACAAATCCTTCAAATATAACTCAATGTAACCATTAGTCCATAGAGATTGTCATCAATTACCAAAACCAAACATGAGGGCACCGCATGTTCTTTCACGCACCAACCAAGTTATTACCCCAAACGGACGACGAGATTTTTCAACAGCAACGCCTTAAGGAAGGGAGTGACGCTCAATAGCCGCCGTTGCTGGATCCAACCACCTAAGGTCAGAATCTAGGTTTTCACCCTGAAGAAATAGTCCAAGCATATCCGAGCAATGCCTTCAACAAGGTAACGGCGTAAAAACATCGCCATTGCTAGGCATGACCAACATGGTGTTGGGGAACGCAGTAATTTAAAAAAAATCCTACGCACACGCAAGATCCATCTAGGTGATGTATAGCAACGAGAGGGGATAGAGTTGTCTACATACTCTCGTAGACCGTAAGTGGAAGCGTTATGACAACGCGGTTGATGTAGTCGTACGTCTTCACGATCCGACCGATCCTAGCACCGAAGGTATGGCACCTCTGCGATCTGCACACATTCAGCTCGGTGACGTCCTAAGAACTCTAGATCCAGCTGAGGTCGAGGGAGAGTTTCGTCAGCACGATGGTGTGATGACGGTGATGATGAAGTTACCGATGCAGGGCTTCGCCTAAGCACTACAATGATATGACCGAGGTGGAAATCTATGGAGGGGGGCACCGCAGACGACTAAACAATCAACTTGTGTGTCTATGGGGTGCCCCCTCCCCCATATAAAAAGGAGTGGAGGAGGGGAGGGCCGTCCCTCTATGGGGCGCCTCAAGGGGGAGTCCTACTCCCGGGGGGAGTAGGATTCCCCCTTCACTTGTTGGAGTAGGAGAGAAAGGAAGGGGAGAGAGAGGGAAGGAAAGGGGGGGCCGGCACCCACCCAATTCGGATTGGGCTTGGGGGGCGCACCCTCCACCTTAGCCGCCTCCTCCTCTCTCCTACTAAGGCCCAATAAGGCCCATTGACTCCCTGGGGGGTTCCGGTAACCCCCCCGGTTCTCCGGTAAATGCCCGAACTCATTTGGAACCATTCTGATGTCCAAACATAGCCTTCCAATATATTGATCTTTATGTCTCGACCATTTCAAGCCTCCTCGTCATTCCCGTGATCACATCCGGGACTCTGAACTACCTTCGGTACATCAAAACACATAAACTCATAATACCGATCGTCACCGAACGTTAAGCGTGCGGACCATACAGGTTCGAGAACTATGTAGACATGACCGAGACTCACTTCTGGTCAATAACCAATAGCGGAACCTGGATTCTCATATTGGTTCCTACATATTCTACGAAGATCTTTATCGGTCAAACCGCATAACAACGTACGTTGTTCCCTTTGTCATCAGTATGTTACTTGCCCGAGATTCGATCGTCGGTATCTCAATACCAAGTTCAATCTCGTTACCAGCAAGTCTCTTTACTTGTTCCATAATGCAACATCCCATAACTAACTAACTCATTAGTCACATTGCTTGCAAGGCTTATAGTGATGTGCATTACCGAGAGGGCCTAGAGATACCTCTCCGATACACGGAGTGACAAATCCTAATCTCGATCTATGCCAACTCAAGAAACACCATCGAAGACACCTATAGAGCATCTTTATAGTCACCCAGTTATGTTGTGACGTTTGATAGCACACTAAGTGTTCCTCCGGTATTCGGGAGTTGCATAATCTCATAGTCATAGGAACATGTATAAGTTATGGAGAAAGCAATAGCAGTAAACTAAACAATCAAAGTGCCAAGCTAATGGATGGTTCAAGTCAACTACATCATTCTCTAATGATGTGATCCCGTTTGTCAAATGACAACTCTTTGTCCATGTCTAGGAAACTTAACCATCTTTGATAAACAAGCTAGTCAAGTAGAGGCATACTAGTGACACTCTATTTGTCTATGTATTCACACATGTACTAAGTTTCCGGTTAATAAAATTCTAGCATGAATAATAAACATTTATCATGATATAAGGAAATATAAATAACAACTTTATTATTGCACCTATGGCATATTTCCTTCAGTCTCCCACTCGCACTAGAGTCAATAATCTAGATTACATTGTAATGATTTTAACACCCATGGAGTCTTGGTGCTGATCATGTTTTGCTCGTGAGAGAGGCTTAGTGAACGGGTCTGCAACATTCAGATATGTATGTATCTTGCAAATCTCTATATCTCCCTCCTTGACTTGATCGCGGATGGAATTGAAGCGTCTCTTGATGTGCTTGGTTCTCTTGTGAAATCTGGATTCCTTTGCCAAGGCAATTGCACCAGTATTGTCACAAAAGAATTTTATTGGACCCGATGCACTAGGTATGACACCTAGATCGGATATGAACTCCTTGATCCAGACTCCTTCATTTGCTGCTTCTGAAGCAGCTATGTACTCCGCTTCACACGTAGATCCCGCCACGACGCTCTGCTTGGAACTGCTGTCTGTGTCAAAACCAGCAGATCTCCGTTAGGGGGTCCCGAACTGTGCGTCTAAGGATTGATGGTAACAGGAGACAGGGAACACGATGTTTACCCAGGTTTGGGCCCTCTTGATGGAGGTAATACCCTACTTCCTACTTGATTGACTTTGATGAGTATATGGGTTACAAGAGTTGATCTACCTCGAGAACGTATGTTGTGGTCTAAACCCTATAGGTATGATGAGTAATGTCATAATAATCTACCACCTAGCCTGGCCTTGGCTTGTATAATGTACCAGAGGCCTAGGATAACAAGAGTCCTAGTCGAATACGCCGGTGGAGAGGAGTCCTTGTCTTGATCACCAAGTCTTGTGGAATCTTCCTCGTGTATACATCGGCTCTCTGAACTGGCCCATGAGCATACGGCCATGGGGGTCCTTGGCCCAATTCAACTGATTGGGAGATGACGTGGTGAGTACCCCCTAGTCCAGGACACCGTCAGTAGCCCCCTGAACCGGTCTTCAAGTTGGGGACGCTCCTCGATTCTTCCAAACTATTCTTCATCTTCGGTCTTGAAAACTGGTTCAACAAATCTTCCCATCTTCGATCTTGAGGATCGCCGAAGTAAATTCGAAGAGTTTACACGTCGGGTATCCGAGGAGCCCCTTTAAGTTCTCGGCGTTTACCAATGCCTTGTTATTTTTATGCCACACCTCGGGTTTGAAGTTGTTCCTGGGCGGCAGCGTCCTCCTGCGTCCGAGCTCCCACGTGGGACTGCATTCGAGGTATCGTTTGTAGCCGAGCACCAACGCCGAACCGCTTCCGAGCTCCAATGCCGGAATGTATCCGAGGTCCAACACCGGACTATGTCCAAGATCCAACGCCGGACTGTATCCGAGCACCAACGGCGGACTATATCCGAGGTGTCATAAATCACCTTGGTTCAAAAAAGTTGAAGGAGTTTAGCCGAGCTTAATGCAGGAAATGCCCTCTATGGAGCCAGCCACTAGCGCCCGAGCTTTATGCCGGACTGCTTCCGAGGTGGTGCACCACCCCGATTACGGGCTGATTTTTTGTCAATATTTTTGATTGGTGCAATTTATTCTCTGCCGAGATATATAGCCAGTAGCCTCAAGGTGTGTATCGGTCTAAAACCCGAGATGCACCTGAAGGATGACATAAGACCGCTGATCACAGTAGCCCCTGAGACTCAGGTTGTTCCACAAAATCGGCCTGAGGATCAACTCCTAGATCGGAGGAATACTTCGGGACACAAAAGCGATGTGCAAATTCCTCGAGACTCAGGGTGGGTGCGGCCGACCAACCTGAGGATCATAATCTCCTCTAAAGCTATATTGCACTTTAAATTTTCTGCATTGGATTGTCAATGTAGTAGCCGCCGAGACACTGGTCGGGTGGCAACACCAGATCAGGGGATCGATATGCCCCTTTCAATATTTGTGAATGATAAGCTCGAAGCCCAGTAGCCCCCGAGACTTAATGTAGGCACGGGTGGCCGAATTAAGGATCGATATCCAGAGTAAAACCACAAATTATGTGTAATGATTCTACGTATCCAAGTACTTTACATCATTAATGCTCAGATCCGCATTGTACAAAACTTTGTTGATCGACCATCGGCTTCAACCTCCTCGGCCAGAAGCCGGGGAGTGTTTTTCCTACTTTATAAAGCCGTTATAAGGGCAAAGATTTACGGAAAACAAGGCAATCCGGCCATACGGTTTTATAAACAAAGGTACGCGGAGAGATATGTTATATTACTTAATGTAAGAAACATCTTCCAAGGAAAATAGTCCTGCTATCGGTTCCTTTCTTTGGGCCGTCATGCTTATCATGATCATGAAACCTCACCTCTGATCATTGTGGGAGGAAAATATTGAGGATTTAGTTCGGGGAAAGTTCCCGAACTCTGTGGTATTAATGAACCAAAAAATTTACTTCCGTCGTGGCCCATCGTCGGCTTCTACACCTTTGTAGATACTATGCAGGGTATCTCCGCAATAAAAAGACAACCCTTAGCCGACGTCTCGGTGCCCGAAGGCGGTTGTGTTAGCGGAAATGAGGCAATCAAATATGCGGGCTTTATAACTTTCACTTAGTCATAGGAGCTTTAAACTAGGGAAGCTAGCTATGAACCCTCAGTTAGTGTTAGACAACATCCAAGGTCAAGCCGTAAACACTTCGGCCAATGTTATGAACGGCCCATCATTTAACACAGTCATTGGATCGCTGACCAATTTACGCTTATTGTGACAGTCAGTTTTCGGCTTTCTCCACTGAGGTGCTTAACCATGTGAGCTGGAAGCACAATCGCAGTGGTTCTCCCTTTGCACACCTAGCCGAACAAAGCGGAACGTAGGAGGCAAGCGTAGGAGCCGGGCAACCCAACTATTGACTGAAGACACAATTCGAAACCGATGCATATTTAGCAATATCTGAGAATGTTTTTGCAGAATCTCTAAAGGTGTCCGGCGTTGCACTGCGAGGCTTGTGCTGAAAACACACAAATAGTTTAAAAGTGGCATAAGCTTGGAAAACCAAAAAACGTCAGTAAAAACTTGACATCCGAACAAGATCAAGTGTTCGGTGCCAATCCGAAAATTGGAAAAAAGAAAAAAATGTGCTTCTACCGTCACTACAAAAAAAAGACACATCCGTGACATTTTGGGCCGAACGAAATTTTTTGTCATACATATGACACTTCTATGACGATAATTGTGACAAAACCCGGTATCATCATAGATGTGGTGGGCTCCTACTTCTATGACAAAAAATCATGACAGAAAATGGGCTTTTTGTCCTGGGCAGGCCGGAGACGCAGCTGCATGACATTCTTTGGGCCGTCCATGACGGAAAAAACCGTGGTAGAAGCGAGGGGGAGGAAAATTTCAGGGAGTTCCCGGTTACGGTGGGGGGTCGGGGGCCAAGCGATGCGCGTTTCTCTCGTACACGTACGCGCGTGTGTGCGAGGCGTTGGCTCTAACTGAACCCGAGCGAGGCGTTGGACTCTAACTGAACCTGAGCATTTGCACTGCAGGCTACGCGTTACTGAACCCGAGCGATCGATCGACGGCTGTTAACTGAACCCGATCGAGCGATTCCTTCGCTACTGCTGCTAACTGAAGCCGATCGATGCTGCCTCTGGATGAACAGTGAGCATTGCGGGGGGGGGGGGGGGGGGGGGGGGGGGGGTTGGATGAACAGTTCCCGGTGGGGGTGTGGATGAACAGGACCCCGTGGTGTTGCCTCTGGATGAATAGGACCCCGATCGATCGAGCCGGTTGGGGCAGGATGAACAGGACCCCGTGGAGGGCTGGATGAATAGGACCACCCCATGGAGGGCAGGATGAATAGTAGACGGTGGAGGGCAGGATGAACAGTAGCCCGTGGAGGGGTGGTTGAACAGGAGCCCATGGAGAGGGCTGGTTGAGCAGTAGCCGGTGGAGTAGCACGCGGTGGAGTCTGGATGAACAGGAGCCCGTGGATGAACATTCGCAGGTGGAGGCTGGAGGAGGTCGACGATGGATGAACACTAGCTCGTGGAGGCTGGAGGGGGTCGATGGTGGAGATGAACAGTATCTCATGGAGTCCCGTTTTGCGGTACGCCACACCCCTCCCGATGAACAGGACCCCCGTTTCGACCGTAGCGCTCCAACACAAGTCCGTTTTGTCCGTTTTGCGGTACGCCACACCCCTCCCGATCAACAGGACCCCCGTTTCGACCGTAGGAGGTCTGTTTCCTCCGTTTTGTGGTACGCCAGACCCCTCCCGATGAACAAGATCCCGTTTCGAACGTGGCCGGTCGAACACAAGGCCGTTTCCTCCGTTTTGCGGTACGCCAGGCCTCGTTTCCATTGCCTGTTCCGTCCAAGCCCTCCCGATGAACACGACGCATTCCGTTGCCTCCCCATGAACATGACGACGACGCTGTTTCTCCGTTCCGACCCAGCAATGTACACGATCCCTGGCCATACGTATGCGCGAGTAGGCGTTCGAGACCCCGCCCGTATGTACACATACGTGGCCGTATTTTCTTTCTTGCACCCTGGCTGTTGTACGTACGTGTACATGCTACGTGCGCGCCTATACTACGACATGTGCGCGCCTCTACTACGACACGTGCGCGCCTCTACATCGACCAGTATGTACGTACACGTTCATGACCAGAATGACAACGCTACGTACGCTTCGACCAGGTGGGTCCCGAGTGTCAGGCACTTCCTTGCCTGCGAAGATGTAGCTGGTGGGTCCCAGTAGCCATGGGGCGAATCGTTTTTTTTTGCCCGGACGCACTTCCTTGCGGGCGAAGATGTAGCTGGTGGGTCCCAGCAGTCAGGGGGAAATGTTTTTTTCGTGAAATACAGTGGCCCGTCCGGTGGGTCCTAGTTGTCAGGTGGAGGAATCATTATTTTCTGCGTAATAAGGAGGCAGTTCCTTGCTGCGGCCGTGGACCTAGCTGTCAGCCTCTCCACGTACAGTCCACGTCCGATGGAAGTCGTTCCTTGACCATGTTGACCACGCCGCACCTAGAGCACAAGGGCGGTGGACGACGGCGAGGCCTAAGAAGGGGACGACATAGAGGCAGGGAAGACTCGGCAGTTGTTTCCCACGCGGAGGGGAGTATGATTGTACGAGGGTTTACTGGTTCGTCTGTCGTCACCGGAGAATAACAGCAGGTGTGGGTGAGTAGAGGGATGGCTAGGCCAGCGATGGGAGTACGGTCGGGTGGTGAGGTCTGCGCGGCAGCACAGCCGGCCTCGAGGAGGAGGGAGCAGGCAGTCCCGCCGGCCCTTGTTTGAGCGGCTGGAGCAGTAAGAGCAGAGATTGAAGAAGCACGACGGCTGTTGGGTGGACATCCAACAGTCAGTGCTTGTGCGTCAACCTTTTTTTAGGAAAGCCTCAAATCTGTGGAAAACAGCGTACAACCCATCTGGCATTATTTCTAATAAATTACAGCCCGTTTGCTAATTCTTAAGGTTTTTTTGGAGCCCATATTCTTTTCGGTGGCATTACAGCCCATATTGTGGCAATGGTTAAAAAATTATACGAAATTTTGCATATTTCGGTGCGGTCCGAACTGTTTTTAATCCCGAAATTTTGACTCACATTCAAACTGATTTTAAAAATAAATGTATATCAATATAAAATCCAACAAATTCTCCACGCATAAAAATTAATGTAATTTAAAATCTTGAAATGAAAAAAAAGATATTTGAAACTAATTGCCGGTTTGATGTGTTTTAAAAATGTACAACCCATTTCTCATTACTGATGGGCCATTTTCTCGGCCAGCCGAATGAAAGCTCTCCTCGTCTTGAAAGATTTGCAGCCCAACAGGCCTGACAAAGCGACTTACTTGGCAAATCACAAAAAAACTATGCTGTGGCCGTGGACCCAGCTGTCAGCCTCTCCACGTACAGTACTCTTCCGATGGAAGTCGTTCCTTGACCACGTTGACCACGCCGCGCGGAGAGCACCACGGCGGTGGACGACGGCGAGGCCTAGGAAAGGGACGACGCGACAGTGGAAGCCCGCGCACAGAGGACTACGAGGGTTCACTGGTTCGGCTGCGGTGTGAGTCTATCGTCGCCGCAGAGCCTGGCCAGCGGTGGGAATAGTAGGGGGCGGTGAGGCCTCTGGGGCAGCACAGCCGGCCACGGGAGGCAGGAGCATGCGGCACGACCGGCGCTGCTTTGGGCGGCTAGAGGAAGAAGACCAGAGGTTGAAGAAGCACTACGGCCGTTGGATCGACATCGTACGGTCACTGGAGCTAGAATCGTTCATATTGACTAAGTTGACAAAGCCCTTCGTCCCCATCAACTTAGTAGGCCCACAAGTCAGCCTCCCAGCAAGGTGGGTCCCAGCTAGCCAGGGGAGTATTCGTTTTTTTGTGCGTAATAAGGAGGCACTTCCGATGGGTCCGAGCTGACAGCGGGGGGAACGTTTTTTTTGCGAAATAGAGTGACCCGTCCGGTGGACACCATCAGTCAGGGGGAAACGATTTTTTTCGCAAAATACTGGTGGCCCGTTCGGTGGGTCCCTGCTGTCAGGTGGAGGAATCATTATTTTATGGTAATAAGGAGGCACTTCCTTGCTGTTGCCGTGGACCCAGCTGTCAGCCTCTCCACGTACAGTCCACGTCCGATGGAAGTCGTTCCTTCCACGTTGACCACGCCGCGTCGAGAGCACCAGGGCGGTGGACGACGGTGAGGCCTAGGAAGGGGACAACGCGGAGCCGGTGAAGACGCGGCAGTGGATGCCCACGCGGAGAGGATTATGAGGGTTCACTCGTTCGGCTGCGGTGTGAGGCTGCCGTCGTCGCAGGGCGTGGCCAGGGGTCGGAATAGTAGGGGGCAGTGAGGCCTCCACGACAGCACAGCCGGCCACGGGAGGCAGGAGCAGGTGGCACAACCGGCGCTGCTTTGGGTGGCTGGAGCAAGAAGACCATAGGTTGAAGAAACACTACGGGCGTTGGATGGACATCGTACGGTCACTGCAACTAGAATCGTTTATATTGACTAAGTTGACAAAGCCCTTGGTACGTCAACTTAGTAGGACCACAGGTCAGCTTCCGAAACGGTGCGCCCTAGATGTCAGGGGGAGGAATCATTTTTTGGGCGGGTGAACCTAGAATATCCGAGATTGAAGAAGAAGCACGGCATCCGTTGGATGGACATCCAACGGCCACTGCTGCTAGAACCGTGTGTTGACTATAAGTAGACAAAGCCTTGCATACGCGTTAACTCTGTTTTTTTGGGACGCGTCAACTTAGTAAGGCCAGAAGTGTGTTGCAGAGAACTTATAGCCCATTTGAGATTTGTAAGAATGTGTAGCCCACTTTTGAATTCTAATGGAATTTACTACAGCCCACTTACAGTTTGTTAAAAGTACAGCCCATTTCAACCAACCGTTCAAAACAGAATTCAATAAAATTTCCCACATTTTGATGGGATCCGAAATATTTTTATCCCGAAATTTCTAGTCAGATTAAATACAATTTCAATATAAATTTATATTACGTAAAAATCCAACGAAACATTGCGCTCGCAACAATTAATGAAATTAAAATTTTCAATATCCAAAAATAATATTTTATAAAGTAATCACGTGTTTGGTGCATTTTTTTAAAGTTACTGCCTAGTTTTTATAATTACATCCCATTTGTTATTTCTTAAAGCCCATTTTCTTGTTAAGCCTAATGCATCCCTCCTAGGAAAGATTTGCAGCCCAGCGGGGCGGAGAATAACAACTTGACCTTGCCTGGGTATTCCTAAAAAAAGTATAGCTGGGCTAGCCATTTTCAGCTTGAAAAAAATTAATATCTGGGCTGGATTTCTGGCCTGGGCTAGACGGGCCACAGCCAGCCCAGTTAATACCTGCAGCAATGTTTTCGTTGTTGTTCACAGGAGAAAAATTAATATCTGGGCTAAACATCGAAAAACTCTGCAGTGCTCACACCTCAAAAACACAAATACTGCTCGAGCTGCTTGGTCCCAGCTGTCGGCCGCTTCTTGTGCAATTCTCTCGTTTATTGACTACTACTACATAGGTTGACAATGGTGTGGGACCGTGATGTCAGGAAACCAGGGGGAAGCAAAATAAATAACTCCAGCGAGCGCTTCCACCTCTGCCTCGTTGTCTCCCGTGGAAACCCCTTTCCTCCCTTTTTTTTGCTCGGGCAAGGACCAATGCATGCAGCACGTCCATGCGGTTATTAGGAAAGAAATAAAAGCGCTTTGCATGCTATGAATTACGATGGCCTGCATGGGTAGCTAATAAGGCATCCTCTTAACTGCTGTGATTAAATGTTGTGTTTAGAAGAGAGAAATGTTCTTCTTTTCCACCAATCTGCTTGCACCTAGGTCGTGATGCACCTTCTAGTACGACTTATTCACCTAGACGGAGGGAGTATAGTTTTATACATACATACATATATATATATATAATAAGGAGGCAATTGCGTGCGTAGGCTATGGACCTGGTGGGTCCCCATTGTCATCCTCTCCAAGTAAAGTCATCTCCTCGCCCGCGCGCGCTTTCCGCCTGAAATAGTCAGCGCCGCCCGCCCCGCTTCCCGGTGCAGGTGATTGCTCCGCCTTCAAACGACAAAAGTGTCGTCCGTCCGTCCATCTGCCGCCCACATTAATGATACGCAGTTGCCGAGGCGGCTACTCCGGTGCCACACGTCCGTCCCTCCGCCCGCCCACCATTGCTATATAAACTGTTGTGCCGGCCATAGTCGCAGTCATCCGCATCCGTTCCCTTTCTCCTGTCCACACCACTACTGCCCACCAGGGCTTCCTCGCGCTCAAGTGCTCTTCGGGATGGGCGAACGACGGACCACAAGGAGATGGCAGCCATTGCTGCCGACCGGCTGGCCAGCAGGCAGCCGGAGGACGACCACGTCCCAATGGAGAACATGGTAATCAACGATCCAGTGCCAACCCCCTCCTCCGCGCCATCCTCACCGGTGCATTGCACCATGACCATCGGCGAGGCCCGTGCCCAATATATGGACAGTGTGAGGCAGATGCGTCAGGAGCAGTTCCGGGAGGCGCAGGCCGACGCCGCCTACAACCACCATCTCCTCCAGGAGCATCTGCAGGCTGAGGAGCAAATCACCGCGGAGCGGGCGGAGTAGGAGGCGCTGCTCGACTCATACCGCTCCACCCGCAAGGGCCGCCTCGAGCGCTGGCAGAAGCGCATGCGGGTGGCGGAGGCTGCAGCCGCCTACAAAGAGGCTAGCAAAAAGGGCGATGAAGCAGGCAAGGCGCTGTTTGGCGAGACCGAGGACGAGGCAGAGGATAATGCCGGCTCCGACGAGTCCCCGCTCCACAGGCGTCGACGAGGCCCTGCTCCGCCGAGGCCCCGCGGCGCCAACAACGAGACAGAGGACACCACCGGCTCCGTCGAGGCCCCGCCCCGCCAACAATGAGGCAGAGGTCATCGCCGGCTCAGCCGAGGCCCCACCATGTCGGCAACGCGGGGGAGGATTTCCACTGCTCCGCTGAGGCGCCGCCCGCCGGCAACGAGACAGAGGACATCGCCAGCTCCGCCGAGGCCCCGCCCCGCTGCCAACAAGGCCGCGCCACACAGAAAACGAGGAAGAGTAGAACACGGTAGGTCGCCACGGCTCGGGTCCAAGTAAGGCCACCGCTGCTACCCTCCTGTTGAAGCCAAGCTAGGCAGGTTGACCATTGACGGCCAGTTAGCTTCTTGGCGGCGACATGGAGTCGGGGAGTTCTGCTGGAGAATAACGCTGCTTCTACTTAACTGTTGGTGCAGTTGGCTGACTGACACGGGGGCCCAACAGGCCACATGTCAGTTACATAACTGCACCTGCAGTTAAGTCACTGAAGCTTCTGTTCGGCTCAGCGGGACACAAGTGGGTAGCTTCGGTTAATTAATTATACCTCCAGCGCACCCCTTTTTAGTTGAAGAATGTATGAAATGTAATGAAATCTGGCATGTTTATATGAAATCCGACCGTGTATGAATGAATTTATTTCGATTAGTTCAAATTCTTGTATCACTGGCATTGGATGAACATGCAAAACAATATGTACTAGCATTATTCCCAGGGTGATCACCTCGTTTGCAGCAGTTTCACATGTACTCCCTCCGGTCCTTTCTAGTCTGCATACAAGTTTTGTCTGCAGTCAAAGTATCTCTACTTTGACCAATCTTATACAAAAAAGTATGCACTTTCACAATGTGCGAAGTAAAAAGGAACAGAAGGAGTACAAAGAGTTTGAGCAGGTTTTTAGCATTTCTGTACATTGCAATCAAACACACAGGCCTGGCAATTCATAGAGAACATTCAAAACAATCGATGATTATGCATCTCAGCGACTCACATGTCAGAGGCAATATTTACTTCACAACTAAAGAATAAAGAAAAAATTGATCGACGCTGCTGACAGCAAGGGCGTCCCATTTGAAAATATCAAACGCATGTCTTGCTAAAATCAATGAGCAAAATTTGACAAGGTTGTCCCATTCCAAAATATCAAATGCCTATGATTGTGGAATGGGCAGGGTTTGCCATCAGTTCGGACATTGACATGGCACCTCGTGCTAAATAAACCAGCTGTTCTTTTTGTGCAGTTCCACCAAAATCAACTAAATTCGCGCGTAGCTTGTATGATTTCGCCCTTATATGTTGCAACGCCTTGAACTTATAAGCACCTCCTTTCTTGTGGTGGAAATGAATGAGTCGATGTATTCATGAACATTTTGTGCAGTTCCCATTGAAATCAAGCTGAGCACCCATGTTTGCACAAATACAAAAAAGTGATTAGTATAGAGCAAACTGTACTATGAATTGACAGTTTCAATAGGCACATACATGGTCCATGTAGAGCACACTTTTAGAAAAATGGAACTCACCAGAAAGAATCCTAGAACAACATTGTACTCGCACATCACAACAAAAAAATGGAGATTTTGTCAGTCCTTCTAAGCTGAAGTTAGTTTGGTCTTGTGGGGAGTAATGTAACCATCCTTCAACTGCTCCTTCTGATGATAAGATAGACAGGGCTTGTTCATCCTGCCATAATCGGAACTAGTCACTTCACGTACTCCATATTCTTCTTCAGAGGAAGATGATCCTGTTGTGCAAGGACAAGAGGACTACTAAATGCTAGCATCACTGTTTGCTCGAAAAAAGGAAAGGAAATATTTAAAACAGCACAGATGAAGCACTTCTCAAGGACAATACCACTTTTTCATGACAGCATCGGGAGTTGATTTTTGTTTTTCTTCCCCTTGTTCTTCCCCTTCATCACTTGGTTCAATAACAAACAAGCTTCACCTTCAATGTAAGATTTGGCATGTCAATTAGGGAGCACAAGTATAGTACTAAACTTAATTTTCTGATGAAAGTGGCAAAATACAGGCCAGCAGTTGTGAAATATCCTTATCTTACCTCAATGGGATATTACGGTGCACATACAAATTGGAAGTCTTGTCTCCATTTGTGCAGTTCACTAAAATCAAGCAACATTATCGTACAAGTAGCACAACATATGAATGCACACTGCAGAATCATGTGAAAGAAGGCGAGTACTGACCTCTGATGATGCGGAATTCAAACAACTCACAAGAAGAAGATCTGAACCAAATTCGCCTTAACGGATAGGAAGTAAGATCTACTCTTGTGCAGTTCCACTAAGATCAAGCAATCAAGCAACATTGTCGGTGTGACATTTTGGTTGAACTGCACAAAACACTCTTAAAACAAAAGTGTTTTGTGAAGTGCAACAAAAGGTCACAATGGCAACGAGGTGAAGCAGATAACCCTGTTTACACAGAGGTGCAAAGGAAACAATTACTCCCTCCATTCCGGTTTACAGGGCTTATCAAAATTTTAGTTTTTCCATTTTATAAGGCTCAATTTGGTTGTTCCCCATCACATGTTCAGACTTCAAGGTGCATTAAATCATTGCATGCAGTATTAAGAGAAAACTGACCAATGCATGCATGCATTGCAATTAATGCATTCGCAAACATAATTTTTTGAGGAAAACAAGAGCATTAATTGGGTGCTTTTGCAAACTACAAAAAATATTCCACCACTCATCATCTACCTTGGTTGGTGAGATTTTTGAATTGAGCCCTATAAACCGGAAAGGAGGGAGTAGTGGTCAATAACGATGGATGACACAGAAGCCAACAAAAAGAAGCATCTACCTTATCTAAATGGGAAAGAAAGCAAGACAGTAGCATTTTTCAAACGGTGGCATTGATTAATATTAACATAGAGATTATATTAACAATAAAATTCGTTAAACATGTAATTTTCTTTTAACTGTGGCATTGCATCAATTTTCCAGCGGCATTTTTAGAGGCTGTTTGTTTACAGGGACATTTTGGTGTAGGGACTAAAAAACTCCATGTCAGTCCCATCTAAACCAAAGAGGAGGGACTTTTAGGGACTAAAAGTGGGCATTTGGGACTAAAGAAAGAAGACCCCGAGGGAGTCTTCTTGGGACTTTTTCCAACAGTTTCCCCTGCCACGCATCGCACCTTGTGTCTATTAGTTCATTACTAGGGTAACATGGTCTTTTAGCATGTAATTTTATAACCTCTAGTCCATGTTTAGTCCCTGGAACCCAGCAGGTAGGGACTAGGGAGTTTTTAACCAAACAGGGCCTTAGATTAACAACAACTAATGAGTTGCACGGGACAGTGGACGCACCAGCACCATGTGCATCTACCGATGTACTGTGGTCATGCACAGTTTGTTGCAACAAAGAACAAGAAACCAAGGAGCATATTTGTGTTGGTCCCAGTTTTGTTACCTTTAGACGCCTTTCCCTATGTGAGCGCAGCAAATCTAGTCCTGCTCAAACTCTACAGCCTTGTCCCTTCCTTTCCTTTTTGAACTAGTACTTTCGCCCCTTCCTTTCCTCTTTGAACCACTTCCTAGATTTATGTGATACAACTTTCCCCACAACTTTCCCCCATTCCTTTACTCTTTGAACCACGTCCTAGATTAATGCTATACAACTTTCCCCCTTCATTTCCTCTTTGAACCACGTCCTAGATTCATGCTATATACAACTTTTCCCACTACTTTCCCCCACTCCTTTCCTCTTTGAACCACGTCCTAGATTCATGGTATACATGCAGCTAGAGCAATGCATGTGGAGTAAGTAAATTATAACTTAAGGTTCTTGGGGCGTGGTTCGGTGGGCGATGGGACGGCAGCGAAGAAGAAGGGGTCGGAGGCCCTCCCGCGCCGCCGCTGGGTGGAAAGTGAACAGCTGCGCCGGTAGTCCCTCGCCGACGGCGACAACGTTAAGCCTCCTTCCCTTCCCAGCGGACGGATGCTGCCGGCTCTTTGAGTAGCAGTGAGGGGAGAGAGAGGCCAACGAAGTCTTGTTTAGATCTAGAGACGGCGAGAGAGTGTGAAGAGAGCAACTACAAGCGCTGAGGCTCCAGCGGGAGAGGGCGAGAGAGTGAGCGAACAGGCTAACCAGCTACACAACCCGCCCATTATGTTCAACGAGAGGGAAATAACCTTTTATACATTCCTGCATTCGTGTGACAAGCATGCCGTGTTTTTTGTGTGCGTGGGAGTCATTGGGATTTCAATCATAATCGTGTCATGTGGCTTTGCTGGTAAGACTATCCACAGTGGTGCAAAAATAATGCAGCCTTAGTCACCTTACCTCTCTCCACGTAGTATGTTGGGTCCCACCAGTCAGAGGGTGAAACAAACAAATTAATAAGAAAAATTAAAAGCGACAGCGGTGTATCTTACCTCACACATCTCGCTACTGCTCGGGAACACTGTCCAATTGATCCCTCTGTTTGCTCACGTACTATTTTAAGTGAATCCTTATTATAACATGCACACAAATTTTGGCCACATGTATTCGACTTAAGTCAGTGTGCCACCGTATCTGGTATAGTTACTACTACCTCCGTCTAGGTGTAATAAGTCACGTTAGAAGGTGCAACGGGACCAAGGTGCGTGCGTGTGCGCGCGCGCGCGTGTGTGTATGTGTGTGTGTTTAACACCATGTGTGTGTTAGAGAGAGCGACATATCGACCTACTCCTATAGAGAGATGTTGTGTAGTGTACGATTTTAGCCGCGAGAGTCGGTGCATCCTCTCGTTTCCGGGTGTGTCCGGTTGGGACATGCGGACAACTGCCACGCCTGCTCCTGATCAGCCTGGCCCACCCAAAGCCCCTCCATCGCCCGCGCGCACTTCCCGCCCAAAACAGTCAGCGCCGCTCCAAAGAATCGGTGCCGCATTCATGCCTGGGTAGAGCAGGCACGACCTCTCACTGGCGCAAGAGTGATGGTTGCTTCGTCCGTCCAACTTACTGCTGGGTCTATGTGATTTGACGGCTCATTGGTCTTTATTACTGAGGTGGTAGGACTGTTGGATGTCCCACGCTTTCGGCGAAAGGAGGTATACTACTACTACTAGATTACAATTTTCTCCATGCTTACAGCGGAGGCGTGCAAGAGCAGTGAAAACACGCAGGCTCAGTGATTACATGGCCCACCTCACACTACTATCACTTTGCGACACCTAACTCTTTACATAGTACTCCCTCCGTTCCTAAATATTACTAGATGAGTCACCGCGCGTTGGCGCGGAACAACGATATATCTCTCTACGCAAAATTATCAATTTCATAGAACAAAAAAAAACTCTATGACCGCATGACAAATGTGGTAGCCAAACTAAATAAACTCCCATCATCATTTAGATCATCCGACGTAAGGAAAAAAGATCAGCCAACTCCTGAACTCCTACTGCATAATGGGATTATATTTTTCTTTTTGACATGTTAATGGGACTTAAAAGCTCACTTACATGCATGCTACCGGTGCATACTTGCATGCAGACATGTTGATGTGATTTAAAACCCACTCACATGCATGTGGCACGGTATTTCTGCATGCTTGCATGTGTCTTAGTGCGGAGCCTCTCAACGTCAAGATCAGATGGCTATTATGGACTGATTTACTTCATCTAACGGCTACATCAATTTTTATGACGTGGCTCAAGGAGAGGATAGAGAATTCCTAGTATTGGGGGCTAGCTATTACTAGTAGATATAAGTCTTTGTAGAGATTCCACTACATACGGAACAAAATGAATGAATCTACACTTAAAATGCATCTATATACATCCGCATGTGGTTCATGGTGAAATCTCTACAAAGACTTATATTTAGGAACGGAGGAAGTACTAGTATAGTACGTACTGTAATTTATCAGCGAGATAAATTTGTACAATGCTATGAAGCTTCCAGCTTCTGTTACATGTATCTTGCGTCCAAGGTTGCCCGTTGGAACATTTCATCAAATACAAAGGAGACTAACATGCATGCTATTTCATCTCAATGATTGACAGATCATAGCAAATATGTACTCCCTCCGGTCCAAAATAAGTTTCTCAACTTTGTGCAAACTTTAGTACAAAGTTGTACTACTACTAAAGTTGACACTTATTTCGGAATAGAGGCAGCTAAAGAAAAAAATGATCCATGCAGTCCCTAGCCCTTGAACCGTGAACCCTAACCAGGTTTCAATTTTCTGGCAACGTTCGAGCTTCCTGATGAATGAATTTTGTAACCTTTTGACCATCGGATCATTTTGTGCAGTTTCACCAAAATCGAGATGAGCATCCCTGTGGCAAAGAAGTTGAACAAGCGTGATTAGAATAAGATTACTGGGACTAGTTGATGAGACATAAACTCATCACAAATACAGTACGTAGAAGCCAGTAGAGGTATGTGAGGGGCAAAGAAGTAGAGAAATATCCACAGGGAGTACGTAGAAGCCAGTAGAGGTATGTGGGCAGCTGGAGCAGTGGTGCAAGCCGGCTATAAAGGGAGTTGTACCTGAGGGACGTAGCTCAACCTTGAAGAGGGCGGCGGGAGGCGGCAACTGCCCACGTCGCGGCAGTGAGCAAGGGATGAAGGCAACCACACCGGCTTTGTGAGAGAACGGCGGGGACCCCTGATCGGGACGTGTCGACAGTGGGTTTTCGCCTTCGGCGACGGCCACCGCATCTACACTAAGCATCCACCCCTTCCCCAAGCGGACGTGATCCGCCGGGATGTTAGAGATGTGGCCACAGTCGTTTTGTGCGAGAGAGTGTGAAGAGAGCAACCCCAGCAAGCAACCGTGTAGGCTGGCCCGTCCTGACTATGTACTCCTTTTCTCTCCATATGAACCTATCATATTGCGTATGTGCCACTGAAGAAAAAAAAACTTTATTTATAAATGACGTGGCACCTACTACTCGTTCTCCTATAACCTTGCGCTTGGCATCTCCAAAATATTGACCTTGCGATTGGCTCTTCGCCTCTTCGGGAAGTCGAGCAATAATGGTAGTGCAGTATATATCGTTCTGGCTATATGAGACCGAATGAATTGCTGCACGTCCACCACGTGGGCGAGGGTCGAGGGGCGAGGGAGAGTGCTACATACGGAGCAAAATGAGTGAATCTACACTCTAAAATACGTCGATATACATCAGTGTTTGGAGTATGTACTAGTAGTTCATCTTGAAATCTACTAAAGGACATATATATTCCAAACAATATGATATAATCTCTATAACCAAGGTAGTAGGGACGAGGAGTAAACGGAGGGAGTAGTAAATTTTTCTCCTCTTTCTGCGAGCCACCGCGCGCATGGGCGAGGGAGCGGGCGTAAGGCGTAGTAAGCAAGCTTCACCTCATCCTGCGAGCCACCGTGCCCGTGGGCGGGGGAGACGGCGTACTAAGTAAGCTTCTCCTCGTTCTGCGAGTTGACGGGACACATCAAAAGTACTCCAGTGTATAGAGCCTTGCCTCTAAGGTAGGCCCCACATGGTTTGCCTCTTTTTTTAACAAAACATGTCAAGTCGCAATTTGTTTGTTCACCCGTGGTAGACGATTCTCCCTCCACCAAGTGGACAACCAGTACACGTGCCAAATTACCACATGGGCTGCCTTTTCGTACAGAAATGAGCTCCACCGTGTACCCGCACGGGTGTGGTTGGGAAAGAGACGGGAGTACGTGCGCCGTGCATGCACCTCTTCTCTTTGTGCATGTTCCCCACCTACGTGGGTGTGTGTGAGAGATACAAACCGCGTTCGTGAGTGTTTTTTGTTTTGGGGTGGGGGTTGATTTCGTGAATTATTTGTGGGAATATGTGTCGATGACATCTCAAACAAAATTTTGCATGCAATGTGTGTGAAATGGAGGCCTATCCATATCATACAAAGAGGGTCGGGCAATCCACGAGAAGAGAGGGAGGGGTCATAGCTATCGATAGAGTCGAAGAGAGGATCAAGTGGGTGGGTGCGAGATCGATGAAGAGAGCCATCGAAATTGTGTGTGTGTACAAGTCAAAGATATAGGGCGACTGGCCTACTGAAACGTTAGAGGGCACACGTCAAGTTTGTGTGTGGCAGGGAGACATGACTAGAGCGCTCAATGTAGGGGTGGGGGGGGGGGGGGGGGGGGGGGGGGGGGGGGTAGGCAGAGGCCTAACTATAGAGGTAGAACGACTCGTATATGTGTTGAGAAGGAGAGACCCATCTATGTCTTGAGGGAGATCGGTCGACATCCATACATAACTGAAGGACAGGAAATATGATGGGAGAGAGATATAGGAGAGAGAGAGGGAGGGAGAGAGAGGGAGAGGGGTAGAGTGCTGGATGGGTGATGGAGTTGCTTCTCGAAGATGGTGGGAGAGGCCTACTAGACAAACTGACGGTGGAACTGCAATGTTATCAATAAGAGTGGGGATGTGTTTCTTTGTGTGCCTATGCGTGATAGATCTGTCGGGACGCATCCATGGATGATGAAGGGGAACCATGTGTTTGGTAAGCAAACATAACTAGATCGGTAGATCAATTGTTGTTTGTCGGAGGAAGGGAGAGACACAACTAATGAGGTAGATCGATTGACGTGTGGGTAAAAACGAGTTATAAGGACCTAGCTAGCTATATGTATAGCGAGAGATCAGTCGGTGTACGTCCATTTGTTAGAGGCTAATAAGGCCCAGCGAGACAGATAGACAGAGAGAATGGAGCTAGGAGGTGGTGCGAGAGGCCCAACTACTAGCTAGATAGGGGGAGGAGTGTGCGGTTGTGAGAGAGCGATGAAAAGAGGGGCGAGAGTTTACACATGTGTCTGCCCGTATAATAGACACGAGGCAAGGACACATAAAGGAGGAGATTGAAGGTGTGTTTGTATGTTGTAGGAAGGCATCGCTTGAGAGGTTTATCGATCGGTGTGTGTCGGAAAGGAGTTGTGGAGACTCTGGGAGAACGACCTAAGGAAAAAAATGAATGTGCCGGGTGGATAGAATGCCGAGGGAGGGGGAGGGCGAGGAGGGCGTGTGCATGCACGAGAGAAAGTTAGTGGTAGCTACAAAGGTTAGAGGATTGTGTGGGTGTAAGAGACTAACAAAGATCATAATTTGATATGAAAGCAGATTCATATATTTGAATAGGAGATCATAGTGTTCTAAACATTGCATGCATGAATATAGCGGTGATACACGTGCTGTGCACATGTTATACCATAATGTGATAATGCATGGTGTTTGCAACTTACAGCTAAATGCCGAACAATCTAAACCATACTATACATCAAACAGTCTCACATTTTACTTGAATTTGTGATAATGTGTGGTGTTTGCAGCTTACAACTAAATATCGAACAATCTAAATAATACTATATATCGAACATTCTCACATTTTATTTGAATTTGTGGTAATGTGTGGTGTTTGCAACTTACATCTAAATACTTGTAGGCATATGGGGCGGGGCACCATACATAATGTGATGAACACATTATACATATGAGACATGGTTTAGATTATGAAGATCTAGCTAGAGCTAGAAATGTAATGTGATTTGAAATCAAAATAAAGTGGATTCAAAAAATCTAGTTCAAGTTCATATAGTACACATAGTTCATATGTAACTCGAGACTAATCATGTAGTGTGTTGTGAAGATAATACACAAACGATGGTTTAACTTGACAATAATGATGATTGTAGATCTTATTAAAACAGAGAAACGAATTCAAATGCTTTGACTTCACAACTATCATTACTGTAGATCTTATTCAAATAGAGAAACGAATTCAAATTTAGTTCATATTGAAGCGGTAGTATATACGTTTGGAATGCACTAAAACGTTCATTTGAGTAGTAGGTTGCATGCATTATACACGTAGCGAAATATTTTAATTGAACATAACATGAATTCAAAGTTTTGAATGACATTTGTAGGGCGCATTGATTTGGTACAGTACACGTTAGGCTTGTTCGGAAATTTCAACCCGCGCCTTGTTAGCCTGAAATATTTAAGATATATATTTGTCTCGTTGTGCTCCCACAACTCCCTCCATCTCAACCCGCGCCTTGCTATTCCAAAATTACAACGCGCGCGAAAACTCCCACCTCCTGTGAAATCCCGACACGTGAAATGCCTGTGGTACCCCTGAACCGAAAGAACCGCCTCAAATCGGTGGGGGTACTTTCGTAACTTACCCCACATTTCGGACAAGCGCGTCTCTAAGCCATGGTTCCCCAGTGCCATCCCATCCGCCCAACCATTCGTACACCGAGGCTGCGAAAACCCGCGACGAAACCCCACGCCCTGCTCCGTCCGCCACCCAGCCGGAGCCTCTTCCCCGACGACGTCGTCCACAGCAACACCTCGACGTCCCTCATCCACCGTACCAGATGAGGATTCGTCGTCGATCTCATCGTCCCGCCGGTTCAGCCACATCGTCCTCCACCTCCAAGGAGCTGCCCCGACGTTCCCCTCATCTTTCGCGCCATCTCCATTCCCACACCGCCGTCTTCACCTGCACCACTGGAAGAGCATCATCATCACCGTTTCCTCGGATGAAGCTGCGGCCTAATCGGCGCCACCAAAGAGGTTGTACACTAATTGACGCATTTTCTTCTTGATTCGATCTCAGGGTGCTGCCGGCGCTCGGTCCCGAGCCGACACGGCGCGGCTCCATCCACGGCGGCGTCACCGGCCACTTCCTCCACGGCGTCGCTCCCTCGGCGGCGACATCCACATCAGTAGGACCTGCTGCTACTTTAGCTCTCGCTCGCGCTGCTGCTCTGCTCTTTCTCTCGGTCCCCTGCCTGGTCTGCTCTTGCTATTGCTCTTGCTCACGCTGCTGCTCTCGCTCTTGCTCTTGCTTGCGATGCTGCTCCGATTTAGCTACACTTCACTCCGATGCCGCCGGGGTGAAGGAAGAACCAGCCGCAGCGGGGAGGGGGGCTCGCCGAAGAGGTACCCCACTATCTATCTTAGGGTTCAGGATGGGGCGGTGGTCGCCGACAGTGGCGGGGCGTTGGCGGGGCGGTGGCGTGGGGATCGCCGGAGAAAAACTCGGCACGGGGGGCCTAGAGGGATGGCCGGGGCGGCGACGGACTGGCGGTGGGGAGTGTTTTTGGGGCGGCCGGGGCGGCGCACCGCGGGCGGTGGGGGGCTGTTGTTTGGCCGGCTCAGGGGGGTGGAGGTTGAAGATGAACCGCAGGCCCTTGATTTCGTATCCAACGGCTGCAAAATTGACTGACCAGAGATGAAAAAGTCAGTCGACCGACGTGTAGCCCCACCTTGCTAGTGTGTCCAGTTTCGACAGCAAAATTCAGTTTCGACAGCAAAATTCAGTTTTGACAGTTAAGTTCAGTTTCGACAGTTAAGTTCAGTTTCGACAGTTAAATTGAGTTTTGACAGTTAAGTTCCGAGATGAGCAGCTGATGTATTTTACATCTAGCACTTTGTGGTTATGTATTTTACGTCATGTATTGGAGATGCTATTAGAATTCCACTCAGGTTAACGTTGTTCGTTGTCTCTCTTGTCCTGTTTCAGCCTTGGCGTCGTACAACTCATCGGAGCTGCTCCAACGACGAAACCCTCCATCACAGCGGAGCAGTACCTCGGGCTCCATCTCCAGACGCCTAAGATCTTCTTCCCCTCCTCCGACAGCCAAGTCAGCCGGAGCATCCTCACCGGCCAACCCAATCACGCTGAGATCGACATGGCTTCGCCAAAGAGGTTGTACACTTGTTGCATCCCTTTTTTACTCTACATGTTATATATATTGTCCACTGAGCACACTGATTTGTTCCTTTAGTGTCTCCTTGAAAGAAAAAATGTAGGAATTTTAATTTTCACTTGTCCTCCTTTTCAAATTCCTATTCATGAAGCACAAGGCTAAGAGATAGTAGCATAATAGCATTATAACCGTACATTTTCTTGTGGTTTGACTAAATCTCACCATGCTTCTTTGCATCCTGTGATCTTCCAATTGTTGTGAATCAAACACCCAGATTGGCAGAAATCCTGTGTTTTTAAATTCTCTGTTTTGCACGTGCATTCCTATCCTATTCCTGTCTATTTCCTATCCCTGCATTGTTGTAATCCTCCAATTCAAACGAGCCCTTACAGAATTACTTCTCTTACAGATAGTTGTCAAAGAAAACCTTGCGTGGTTTGTCCCGCTCCTGCTGCTCCGTCGTCCACCCCAGCTCAGCTGCTCCAACGACAGAAGGGTCCAACACAGCAGGGATCCAGCCTCCAGACTGTCTTTCACCGCCTCAGATCTTCTTCCCCGCCGCTGGTAGCCATGAAAACTGCACTACCATCATCAATTGAGCAGATGACCTCGAGGTCGCACTCTTTCGTGTCTTCTTACGTTATGCATCGCTTAATATTACATGCTACTTTATCGTCCTGTTAACCGATTAGACTCTGAGTCAGCTCCAAACTAATGGTCAAACTTGAGCTTTTAAATGGTTGTGGGGTACATATCGGGGCCGCTATCAATAATATCTATCTACTATCTGGTTAATCTCTGGTGTCTACTATGAGTTTCATGTTGGGTGGGAAACAAATAGTAAAGAAGCCATTATCTGTATTTTTTAACTGGAGCCATTATCTGCCTGCTATTATTGGTTTGGTGTCTATCCACAGGTTGCTACCATCACTCTGGATTTCTGCAGGCACTCCTTACATAATCTCACTATGTTTTATTCGTATGCATGATAGTTATTGTAAACAATGGAACTGAACATGTAGAGCAAAAGAGACGAGCCTTGTGTGGCAATAAAATTTCATGTAGACGTCGCTCCATGGTAGGCACAAAGGCAGCCCCCCCCTCCACGCATTTCGGATTGTAATCGAGAGGAAGATATCTGTTCTGAGGGGGATTCAGAAGGAGAAGACAACTCCTATTTACCCCCTAAGGTCTTCGCTCTAACTTGGCATGCTGATGTTGGTTATATCATGCATATGGTGTCTTGCATTGCTTACTTTATTCATCAAATATGTCATCTGCTTAGTTTAGACATCCTTTGTGTGAATGACATTTGTTTAGTTTATTCATCGTTTATGTGAATTATGCAATGCCATCTTGTTTAGCCAGGCATCATATATGTGAATTTTGCAATGCCGTCCTGCTTAGCCAGTCATCTCATATGTAAATTATATCATGCCATCCTTTTTTTTCGTTACATATTACATTTGTCAACAATGTTATTACATTCAACTGCTCTTCGTGTGCATCAGCCATTTGACACGGTGATGGCAAATTCTAGAGTGAAAACAAGGTCTTCAGAGCAGACTATGCTATCTGACGAAGCGCATATCTTGCTGGTTACGGATAGCTCCTCAGAGGAGGATTCAGAGACAGATGACCAGTCCTATTCCCCCCCCCCCCCCGAGGTGTATGCTCTAACTTGGCAGGGTTATGTTGCTCATATCGTGCGTATGGTGTCTCTCATTGCTATTGAAAGTGCGAGTGGTCGACTAGAGGGGGGTGAATAGGCGATTTTTATGAAAGTCTTCAAAACATGGAAGTTTCGAAGACAAACGATGGAGATAAACCTATTACCATGCAGCGGAAGGTAGACTACACTAGGCAAACCATAGTCAAGTATTCAATGGAGTGAAAGCACAATGACTAATAGTATCTAGGCAGTAAAGATCAGGTAGGAAGATATTGTGAAGCCAATCAGAACAAGCAGTCACTCAGTGAAGACAAAAGATAAAGCAATCATACAATGACTTCACAAGGAACAACAGTAAGTAAAGGGAAGGGAAGGATGAAACCAGTGACACGTTGAAGACAATGATTTGTTGGACCAGTTCCAGTTGCTGTGACAACTGTACATCTGGTTAGGGAGGTTGAGATTCAACTCAGAAGACCTCGTCTTCACCTTATTCCTCTTGAGCTAAGGACACCCAGTCCTTGCCCAATCACTCTGGTAAGTCTTGAAGGTAGACTTCCAAACCTTCATAGACTTCGTTCACCGGCGATCCACAATGACTCTTGGATTCTCAGAACGCGACGCCTAACCGGCTAGAGGATTCACAGTCCTCAAGTGTAATAAGTCTTCAGATCACACAGATAGGAAGACTTAAGTGATGCCTAACACTCTTTGGCTCTGGGTGTTTAGGGCTTGATCCTCGCAAGGAATTCTCTCTCAAAGGCTTCGAGGTGGGTTGCTCTCAAACGACAAAAGCTGTGCACTAACTCTGAGCAGCCAACCGTTTATGGTTGTAGGGGTGGGCTATTTATAGCCACTAGGCAACTCAACCTGATTTGTCCGAAATGACCCTTGGTCACTAAGGAACTGACATGTGTTCCAACGGTCAGATTTCAAACACACATGACAACTTGACTTGAGCTACAAGCAAAGCTGACTTATCCAACTCTGGACAAGATTTGCTCTCATAGTCTTCACTCGAAGACATAGGATTTTGGTTAAGCATCACTTCAGTCATTCTGACTGGTACACTTGGACCCCACTCAACAAAGAAGAAAAAGAACAACGAAAGAACTAAGTCTCCGCGCTCCATAGTCTTCATGCAATGTCTTCTCTTGTCATAGTATTCAATGTGAATGTCTTCACATACCACCTTTGACTTTAATGTCTTCTTACATTTTTAGGGGTCATCTCTGGTAGGAAAACTGAATCAATGAGGGACTTCTACCTGTGTTATCCTGCAATTCTCACAAACACATTAGTCCCTCAACTAGGTTTGTCGTCAATACTCCAAAACCAACTAGGGGCGGCACTAGATGCACTTACAATCTCCCCCTTTTTGGTGATTGATGACAAACTAGTTGAAGTTTTCAACGGGGAATAAAATAGGTGAAATTGTAAAGGATAGGGGATTGTCATGATAAGTGGCAAAGGCTCCCCCTGAAGATGTGCATATAAGTAATTTGCTTTTGGTATGCAAATGCACATGGCAGGTTGTACTTGTGGAGATCCTCTTCAACTTATGATGACAATTCATCATGCAAGAAAAGTATGTGAAGATAATGACATGCATAATGAAAAATGGACGTCTGCAAAATGATCTAAGTGCAGAATTTATCGTCGCACATGCGGAATTTATCATCGCATCACAGAATACCAAATAAGTAGTAGACGACCATCGAGTTTAAGTATTACAACTCAAAGAACCAAATGTATTGAAAACGAGAGTTGTAAGCACTTGGCACAAGTAGCAAAAAGTAAAGCAAACACCCATATGGACCCGCTTGAAGAATATCAACTCATATGCTTCTCCCCCTTTTGTCAGTGAGGAGCAAAAAGGTTTGAAGACATAGAGCGCCTACTCGTCACCATGAGGTGCAGGCGAGGTAGCAGGGTCATCGGTGAGATCCGGTGGTGCAGAGGAACTTGGTGCAGTGTCGTTACGTGCTGAAGTTGGAGGAGGTGAAATTGCATCATCTTGGTCATTGATGACTCTGGCATTTACGGTCGCAGCTGAGGACGAGTATTCAGAGTCTTCAAGTGAGGGAGTCCGACGCAAGTGAGCATTTCTGGGAGGAGTTGAGTCAAACTTGAAGCGTTCGGTGAAGCCATCGTCGTGCAGATCAGCTTCAGCACTCAGTAGGGTCAAACTCTTCCACGACCTCCGACAGGTTTCATGAGTACCAAAGGCATTCTTGGTGGCAAGATTGCGAATGCGGTTGACATCCACCAAGAGGCTTTGCATCTAACGCTTAAGCCAGTCGTGATGTTTGTCTTGTTTCTGATGCAGCGCGACGAGAAGCTCTCGGTCATTGAGGACACGAGATCGTCTTTGAGGCCTTTGCGCAATGGTGCTACCAGTGGCATCAGTTTGAGCACGAGGGGCACATGTGTTTCTAGCAAGGGGATAAACACGAGACACTGCTGGAATTCCTTCAATGGGCTGGGTGAAGCTTTGGTGATCAGCATTGTGAAGATAAATGGGATCCTTAGCAGGCTCTGGGTAAATGGCTTCAACTGAAAAATCAACCTCGGGCAAGAATATAAGATGATTGCGCGCAGACGGCTGATAGTT
The DNA here is from genome assembly GCF_003073215.2 of Triticum urartu. Lineage (NCBI taxonomy): Eukaryota > Viridiplantae > Streptophyta > Magnoliopsida > Poales > Poaceae > Triticum > Triticum urartu. The sequence continues at coordinate 73,147,087 of NC_053025.1, forward strand.
GAAGGCTGAGTGACGCATGATCAGACGCATGACCCATGGAGCATAGAATTTCAACCCAAAGATGTCGGAGCCAGACGCAGCCAACTGCACAATGAAGAAGTCTTGAGCATTGAAGCTGATGCCATTGAAGACATAGAAAACCAAAGTCTTCATTGCTCCTTCAAGCTTCGCTACAGATGAGTGTCCTTTCACAGGCCATAGAGTCTTCCTGATGATGTGGTAAATGGTGCGAGGCAGGTACTCTAGGTCTTCAACAAAGAACTCAGATGGGTATTCAGCACCGTGAGGTAGAGGCTTCATCATGCTCAGCATTTGACTCATGTTGGGTTCTGGCTTCTGAAAGATGCTTTCCAAGGCATTTTGATGTTGTTGACAACCTGGTTCATAGTATTCACCAGGAGTGTGCAGGCCTGTGAGCTCAATGATATCAAGAGCTTTAGCTTCATAATGGATATTGCCTGTCATCCACTCAAGGACCCAAGTCTTCGGATCCCTGTTGTAGCCTCGAATATGAAGAGTGGCATAGAATTGAAGCAGCAATTCTTCATTCCAGTGCTCCTTGTCAGTGATGAACTGCAATAGACCAGCATCTTTGAAACAGTCCAATGCTTCTTCGAGGCAGGGCAGACCAGCTATAGCTTTAGAGTCGAGGCGCATATGTGGAAATATGCGCCCTTGATTGTATAGGACACAGGAATAGTAGCTGCACTGCTGATAGCTCCAGAACCGATCTGAGGAAATGTGCGGTCTGGTATAAGGGTTCTTGGAGGTGTTGAAGAAGGTACTATGTGCCACGAAGCCATTCGCATTGAAGACCCTAGGTGAAGTGGCAGTGCCTGGGAAACATGGAAGTCTTGGCTTGGGCTTTTGGACTTGAGGCCTGTGCTCGACCTGGTACTCAAATTGTGGACCAGCAGCAGGCGGAGGAGTCAGAATGGGCCATCGAACCATAACTGGCTGACCACGATCAAATGCCAGCTCCATTGTGTGAGGTCTTGGAGGGGGAACAGGGGCATTGGCATTGTCTTCATGGGCTTCAGGGGCCACATGTGCTTCAGGTACTTGGACCTCAGGTGCTGCAGCATTGACTTCAGGTGTTGCAGCATTGACTTCTAGTGCCTCATTGGCTTCTGGCGCCTCATTGGCTTCCGGCGCCATATTGGCGTCAACCATGACAAAGTCCTTGGCGTCAGCAGTGATGTTGGTGGTTACTTCAGGGTTGTTAACCTCCACTTCAGAAGCTGGAGGGTCGGTCACGTTCTCCTCGAGAACAACATCTTGGTGAGACGGGGGTGTAGCAACTCTTGTGTCTCTTAGGGCTTCTTCTTCATCTTCTTCTTCATCGGCTGATGCAGCCGGAATGTCTTCAGCCATTTTGGCTTCGGGTTCAGACACGTGCATTGTGGGAGTGACTTGGGGCCTTGGTCCTTTGCGAAGCCTGCATAATGCGGGCGACGCTTGTGGATATGGAGTGTGCTGGGCCACAAAGTCATCATCATCTTGCACTGTTGGGGTAGCTTGTGGTTGGGGAGAGCTTGGAGTGTCTTGTCTTTGTGGGTGATCAGCCCACGATGCATCCTGAGCAGTTGGCGTCAGAGGACGACCAATGCTGATGAGTTCGCTGTGCGTAAGCATAGGCGATGATACCAATTGGTGCTCGATCTGAGGAAGGACTTCATCATCTTCAACATTGTCATGGTGACCAATGTCTTCAGCAGCGGTTGGGTCAACTGTTGGAATGTCTTTAGCTTCAGGAGCCTCTGTGGAAGCAGGCTCATGAATTACCATCCATCGTTCTTGATGCGAAGAGGCAGGACAAGCAACCGAGATGGGCTCAACAATAAGGGGCTCTGTGGGAGCAGCCCAATCTTTCTTGGTTTTGCGCTTCTTCTTGGAGGGAGCGACATCAGAAGCTTCAGGATGTTTTCTCTTTCTGGCTTCAGCCTCGACAGCCCTTGTCTTCTTTAATTCTGAAGCCATTGTGGGGACCTTAGGCTTCGAGCCTGTCATACTGGCTGGGAAGATAATGGGATGTGCTTCCTGCCTTGTTGCTTCGGGTTCGGCCATAGCTGGCTTCTTCTTCTTCTTTGCAGCCATCCTGGGATCGGTGCCAGGATGCCCAAGAGCCTTGCGCTTTTCAGCTTCATTGTAGGCTTGCACGCACTTGTCAGCCAGACTCTTCATGCGCTCACGAGAACCTTTAGCTTCTTCCGTTTCTTGAGAAAGGCTTCCTTGAGCTCGTGCAACATAGTCTTGAAGTTCTTGACATCTTGCACGCTGAGCTTTGCCATGTGCTGTTTGAACTGAGCTTTCTCATAGTCGATCTTTTGCTTCAGTTCAACGATGCGCTGAGCTAGAGCTATCTCGGAAGCAATGGCGCCAGCGAAAGCGACACCGAGGCCAATTGGAAGTTGCAGATCATCAAAGCTGAGATTGGGGGTTTCAAACCACTCATCAATGAAGTTGTGAAGGATTGGTACGTCAAAGAGAGGCAAATCATTGTAGATTTCTGCTTCTTCTTTGCTCTTGATCAGTTGCTCAAGAGCATCATCTGCAAGATCTTCATCGCTGGACAGAGTAATGGCGTCGTTGCGCAGAATAGCAGCAGCAGTCAGTTCTTGGCTGGTGGGTTGCAAGGGCATCTTTACTCTCGAGGGCTTGGAGATGCGTGACAAATCTTCAGACTGCACACTGTGTTCAGGAGGTGCAGTGGCCAGAGGCTTCGCCTGTAAGACCTTTAGTGCAGGAGCAGGCTTTGAAGCTTTAGGCTTCTTTAGGTTCTTTGGCTTCGGCGGTGCAGGCACTTAATCAGATTCAGCGTCATCTACAGGCTCATCCACGGCTGTCCCTTGAATCATGATATGAGTAATGAGACCTTCCAGGTTGTAGAAGGGCCCAACAAGATTGGGTTCAGCTTCGCGTGTGCCATCAGCACGAGGAGCAGAGGGGCCTGGATTAAAGTCTAAGCCTCGTGACTTCTTGTTCTCTTTGGCTGAGTTCCTGGAAAAATGAAGGTTGCGCTTGAATAGATTATCATCACGGCACCACAGTAATGAAGGTGGGTCTGCATCCGCAGGATGCGGTCCAAGGACCATGCAAGGATAGAAGCCTTGTTCAATGGCTTCAGCTCTGGACTTGGGTTGAAGATTTCTGCATAGAATGTCTCCCCATGGTCGTTTGATGGCATTCTTCTCATCATACTCCTGGGTCACGAACCTGTACTTGAACCACTGTTCTGCCCAATATCTTCGAATCCATTGGATTCGAGTTTTTCGCTGATTGTAGTCCTCCTATGGATCTGTCTTGTACAACTCATAGAGGTCAGGAGGCAAATCTCTTGAGGTGTTGCCACGACGCTGTCTGCCACCCTTTCTTGTAGGTTTCTCTGGTGCCATGAACTTCAAACTGAATGGCTTCAACACGTTCAAAGGTTTCAAAGGCTTCCGCTTGCTGGTCAAATAGGAACTGGCTTCGGGAGAATTTATATGATGCTGTAAGAATTCTGCAAATGAATGTAGACTATGAGAACCAAGGGATTCTCCCACGGACATGTACCTGTGACAGCATTAAGGTGCGAGGGAAGGGGAAGAGGTCATATGCATTCTCAGAAGATTTTGAAGATAAATCAGTTTAGAAGACATTGACCTCATAGTGCGAAGACATTCAGTCATAGATAGAGAGTTGGTTCCAGATTTGTACGAATCCACGAATAAGTACAAGTGAGGAATCTAACTACTTTGTGAAGCATAAGTGAACATAGTAGGCATATTATGAGATGCAGTATGAAATAGATCCAACTTGTGTGAACAGAAACTGCTTGTGGTAGAAAGTGATGAATCTATAGGATCAAAGGGGCCGTAAAAAGGAAGTTTTATTTACCACACAAAGAACTGCTAGACAGAGTGTGAGAGGAGGCCGAGCAGTTCGATTGTTCGTGCCCTAACTTGGCGACGGAGAATACCTACGGCAACGGCGGAGAAGACGATGTCCGCGGCCGGCGTGAAGACGGCGTCGGTGAGGTCGCTGCAGCTAAGCACTTCGTCGCCGGCGTCGTCGAGGGCTAGCGGTGGCGCTAGGGTTTGTGCGAGAGTGGAAGAAAGGATAATGACTGTGGTGAGGTGTGTATTTATAGGGACAGGGATGACACAGTGTTATTACACAGGTGCCCCTAGCGATTCATATCTGAAGGACAAGTGGCCATCATGCAACATATCAGAGGTTGTTCCACGTTCCCACGCACGCCTGGATTGTCGGGTGGTCGTTCCCACTTCTCCGGGTTTCAGGTGAAGGAATTAGCATTGAAAATGGACTTAATGTTTGTCTCTGTATCTTCTGCTGACTAGGACGCAGAGAAGACATTCGACAATTTCAATAGAATGCATATGATTTGGACATATAGAGTTTGAGATAGAAAGCATAGAGAGATTAGGGTCCGATCACATTCACTTAGTTCAAAAGATTCAACAAGGAAGACATAGCTATAAGTGAATGTTGTAGAGGACAGAACACTAGTATGTATATATCAGAAGACAATCAAGTCAACATAGTGAAGATAATCATGAAGACAAGTTGAAAATGAAGACAAACAAAATGTGAAGACATAGCACATGTAACGCCATGGGTAAAACACTTCAAACAGAAGAATTTGGTGGTGGCGTTACAAACCGTATAGGAAGTATTAGACCCAGACACGGCGCACAATTATCGTGGCGCTAAGAAGTCAAATTCTACGTTAATGTATTCACACTCAGATTGTAAGTCTTCATTGATTAAAGATATACTTTCCTTCGTGTGTTGCACATCTAAGTCATCAACATGCATAAGTGTTAGGATGTGTGCCTGATCACAGGACATTTGAGGATTCCAAGATATTTAGCTCACACCGTAACTTGCAAAACCTCTTCTCATTCAAGGGCTTGGTGAAGATATCTGCCAATTGCGCTTCAGTGTTGACGTGTATGATATCAATATCTTCCTTCACAACATGATCTATGAGAAAGTGATGACGAATTTCAATGTGCTTTGTCTTTGAGTGCTGAATTGGGTTGTTGGCAATCTTGATGGCGCTTTCGTTGTCACAGTAGAGTGGTACTTGCTTCAGGTGAATGCCATAGTCTTCGAGTGTTTTCTTCATCCATAGAAGCTAAGCACAGCAAGATCCAGCAGCAATGTATTCAGATTCAGCAGTGGAGAGAGATACACAGTTCTGCTTCTTTGAAGACCAACATACAGGTGATCGTCCCAGAAAATGACATGTTCCTGATGTAGACTTGTGATCCACCTTGTCACCAGCATAATCAGCATCCGAGAATCCAACTAGATCAAACTCTGAGCCCTTTGGATACCATAATCCTAGTGTTGGGGTGTGAGCCAAATATCCGAGAATTCGCTTCACAGCTAAGTGATGTGATTCCTTTGGTGCCGCTTGGAACCAGGCACACATGCAAACACTAAGCATGATATCTGGCCTAGATGCACATAAATAAAGCAAGGAACCAATCATGGAGCGATATACCTTTTGATCGAACTCTTTACCATTGTCGTCGAGACCCAGATGATGTTTGGCTGGCATTGGCGTCGTGTAGCCTTTGCAATCTTCCATTCCAAATTTCTTCAGGCAATCTTTGAGGTATTTCTCTTGAGATATAAAGATGTCGTTGCGTTGCTGACGTATTTGAAGACCAAGGAAGAACTTCAGCTCACCCATCATGGACATCTGATATTGATCTTGCATCATATATCCAAACTCGTCAGTGTATTTCTAGTTGGTGCAGCCGAAGATAATGTCATCCACATATATTTGGCACACAAACAGTTCACCATCATATGTCTTCGTGAAGAGAGTGGGGTCGAGGGAACCAGGTTTGAAGCCTTTGCTCTCCAGGAAGTCTGTGAGTGTGTCATACCAAGCCCTATGTCGAAGTAATGGGCCACGGGTAGGCCAACCCGAGCCCCAGACCCTTTCAAGACATCGGGGCAGGCTGCGCCCCTCAAGACCCCAGGACGAAGAGCCGCCTTCTGGACGTCAACGGCAGGACGGCCGACTGATCACCAACGGCCGAGTCCCAGGGACGACTTCAGGGAAAGCCGACTCCTGACTAGCGACTTCTAGAGAAGCCGGCTTTGGGGAGTCCGCCTGCGACTCCAACACCCCTCACGATCTCATCAGGCGGGATGGGGCAGGGGAGTGGCAACCGTGAAGCCCGCTCCTACCCCTTACCAAGGGAAGGCATGGCCACAGCACGCCGTACCCCGGAAGATCTCCGTGCGGCATGGCACTATTGCCATGCCGGCCCTGACATCAGCACCGCAGGACCAAATCCTGCACCCACGACGGCTTGTCTGTACGGCCTAGAGGCAGCAGGTCCCATTAGTCGGTGAGACCCCAGGAGACGGCAAGAGGACCCCCCAGTCGGACCCGTCGGGAGTCGGCCCAGGGGAGTCGGCCGAGCACTCCCCCGGGGCCCACGCGCCATTAATCAAGATGTGATGGGGAGTGGCGATAGTGATCGCCCGCCGGGCGGCGGGGCTGTTGCCATGACCTCATGATCAAGCCCGCGTCATCAGAAGCACGGCTACAGTAATCAGCAGCCGGCAGGACCTGCCCACGGCGGACACGGCCTGTCGGCTCCATATCAGGCCAGTCGGCGGGCCCCAGCGGTCAGCAGAGAAGACGGAGGCCGGAGGCACTGACGGCTGGGCCCGCATCCAGCCGGATTGCCATTGTACCCCTGGGGGGTAGGCCTATATAAACCCCCCAGGGCACCCATGCAAAGGGTTGGAACCCATTAGCTCTAGACCAGATCATATAGAAGGGAGAGAGCTAGCCTTGCCCTCTCCTACCACCAGAAAACAGCTCAAGGAGCAACCGTGTAAACACTTTGCCATAGTGATCATGCAGAGACCCCACAGAGCAATAGTAGGGGTATTATCTCCCCGGAGTGCCCCGAAGCTGGGTAAGATTCGCCGGTGTGCATGCCTTCGCCTCATCCCATTTCCAGGCACCGGCGACGTTCTACTCGCCCCCACCATGATAATCCATCCGTTGGCATATGTCGCACCAAACCCCCGACATTTGCCGCCAACCGTGGGGTGTGGTGCACCGCCGTCCGGAGACCTGTTCTGGATAGGAACCCTTTTTCTCCCTGGCGAGCGCAGCCAGCCAGGCACGCCAGACGGAGTTTGCGCCGACACGCTAAGCGGTGTTGAGATCGCTTGCGCAGCCAGCTGCCTGGCTGAACTTGTCGGCGAGGTCCGCCTCTCCGATGAACCTGCATCCAACGCAGGCACGGGCGGCCCCAAGAGCCTCCTCGCGGGCCTCCTCGATCGACTCCACGTTTCCAGCGAGCCTGCCGTAGACTTGGAGTCTGTGGGCTCCACCGACCCGATGCTGGTCGACTCTGACACTGCGTTGCTCGACGCGTTCCCCACCAACGTGGTGGTCTACGACGAACCCCACCCTCGTGCGGAGAGCGACGGAAGCACCGTCACCGAGGTGCTAGTCATCAGTCATGACGAGCTCCCCGGCGGAGGAGTGCACGACTCACTCGGCGTGGCGCTGCAAGACCTAACTGCACCCATTCCGGAAGACGCTGACGCAGAGACGTTGGAGGCGCGCCGCCTTCAGCTCGTTGAAGGCGCGAAGAAGCTGGCCAGAATGAGACGCTTGTTAAAAGCCTACCAGCGGGAGATGGATCGCGCCGTCGGTGGCTCGCCGGCCCCGGCGGGGCCCAGCCGCCTTGGCATGGTCCAGCAGCGCAGCGTAGCCATCGCCAGCCTGTTTGGGGCAAGCCGCCCTGTGTACGCTACATCCGCAGAGAACATCCGAGCCGCCCAGGCAGCGGTGGATGAGCTGGACAATTTCGAGGGCGAATAGCGCCGCCTCATGATGGAGCGAGTCCAGCGGCTCTTCGACGCGGCCGCCGCGCAGAACGAGGTCGGCTGCCGCACGGAGGCGCCGCAGCAGCCAAACGACGACCTTCACCGAGATCAAGGCACGACGTCTCGGACGCCGACTGGCGGCGCCCGAGTCAGAAGAGACAAGGAGCCGGCTATCAGCCGCAGTCGGACACGCATTACCATAGAGCGCGACCGAGGGCAGTGGAACGACAGGATGACTGTCCGCCTCCCCCTCCTCGCAAGGAGAGGCGAGTCTCCCCGCCGCCTGTTGATCATCCGACTCTCGGCGACCGCCTTGGCCGCCGAGAGGGAGTTGGAGAGAATGACGCCCGCCACCGGATCGACCGGCTTCACCGATCCCTGGCGCTGGAAGAAGAGGACGAGCTGGGTCCGCCTTGTTTCGGGCCCCGCATTCAAGACGAGCCCTTTCCCAGAGGGTTCACGCTCCCAAGAGACACGCCCAAGTATACCGGCTCCGTGAAGCCGGAAGACTAGCTAGTCGACTACTCCATGGCTGTCAGCATAGCCAACGGCAACAAGCGTGTCGCCGTAAAGTACGTTCCGCTCATGCTCCAGGGCACGGCCCGGACGTGGCTGAACAGCCTAAAGCCCCGCAACATCAATAGCTAGGTCGACTTCACCGAAGCGTTCGTCCGCAACTTCAACAGCACATACAAGCGTCCTCCCAAGCCCCGTCAGCTCTCCTTGTGCGTGCAAGGCCCCGACGAGTCAACTCACGATTACCTCACGCGTTGGGCCGAGCTTCGGAACTCCTGTGAGGGCGTGCACGAGGTGCAGGCCATCGAGTACTTCACAGCCGGGTGCAGAGAAGGCACCCTCCTCAAGCACAGGCTCCTCTGCAACGAGCCAGAAACCCTCGACGAGCTACAGATCATAGCGGACAAGTACGCCACGGCCGACTCCTCCATGAAGGCGGAGATTCAAATCAGCACAACTGGCAAAGTGGCCCCGCAAGCTCCAAGAACTCCAGCGGGAGACGCCAGCCGGCGACAACAGCAGGGCGACCACAAGCGCAAGGCCCCGCCGCCGGCTTCCAGTAGTCGGCAGGTCGCGACCGTTGAAGCCCAGCAGCCAGATGAGCAGCCTCCGCCCAAGCGACAGAAAGGCGGCAAGCCAAACTGGTTGCCGGCCATCTCCTACGAACAGACCCTGGATGGACCTTGCAAGTTCCGTAGCGGCGCAAAGCCGTCGAATCACACCACCCGGAAGTGCCACTGGCTCACCAGGATCACCAAGGGAGACGGCTTCCTGCCTCCCCCGCCTGCTGGGCAGCCGCCTCCGCCGCCGGCCCAGCAGCCGGCTGTCAGGCCAGTCGGTGCAGTACAAGACGAATACCCTGAAGAGCATGGAGCCTACGTGGTGTTTACCAGTGTGGCTGATGATCGACGCAGCAGGCGGCTGCAGCGACAAGAGGTGAATGCAGTAGCATCGGAGACGCCAGAGTTCATGCACTGGTCCGAGAAGCCCATTACTTGGAGCAGGGCTGACCACCCAGAAGTGATGCCGAGTCCGGGCTCCTATGCCTTGGTCCTGGACGCCACCTTTTCTACGGACAGACGAGCCACGCGTTTCTCGCGAGTTCTGATAGACGGAGGCAGCAGCATTAATATCCTGTACAAGGACACCATGGAGAAGTTAGGAATCCAGCAAAGACAGCTTCAGAACAGCCGAACTGTGTTCCACGGCATTGTTCCTGGGCTTTCCTGCTCGCCAATCGGCAAGATCCCGATGGACGTCCTCTTTGGAGACAAAGATCACTTCCGCAGAGAGTCTGTTTGGTTTGAGGTGGTGGACCTTGAGAGCCCATACCATGCGCTACTTGGCCGACCAGCCTTGGCCAAGTTCATGGCGGTCCCCCACTATGCCTACCTCAAGATGAAGATGCCCAGTTCTAGGGGAATTATGACTGTGGCTGGCAACTACCGGAAGTCGTCTGCTTGCGCGGCTGAGAGCAGTCGGCTGGCCAAGTCCCTGGTAATTGCGGCCGAGAAGCGGCTCCTTGAGCGAGTTGTGGCGATGGCCGGCAAGCAGCCAGAGGTATCGCCCAACCCAAAAGAGTCGGAGGCTGAGGGTTCGTTCAAGCCGGCCAAAGAGACAAAGAAGATACCCTTGGATCCGGAGCACCCCGAGAGGTACGCCGTCGTAGGGGCAAACCTCAACAACAAATAGGAAGGCGAGCTCGTCGATTTCCTCCGTGAGAATCGGGACATCTTCGCATGGTCCCCCAAAGACATGCAAGGTGTACCAACGGAATTCGCCGAGCACAAGTTACATGTCTGATCTGATGCAAAGCCGGTCAGGCAGCCCCTGCCCCGCCTATCAGAAGAGAAGAGAAGAGTTGTCGGAGAAGAGATAGCCCGACTCCTAGCAGCCGGCTTCATTATGGAAGTGTTCTTTCCAGAATGGCTAGCAAATACGGTCCTGGTACGGAAGAAGAACAAGCAGTGGCGAATGTGTATTGACTACATGAGCCTCAACAAGGCCTGCCCCAAGGACCCATTTGCTCTACCAAGAATCGATCAGGTGATAGACTCCACAGCCAGATGTGAGCTGTTGAGTTTTTTGGATGCATACTCAGGATATCACCAGATCAAGCTAAACCCGGCTGACAGACTGAAGACCGCCTTCATCATGCCGTTTGGAGCCTTCTGCTACCTCACCATGACGTTCGGCTTAAGGAACGCCGGCGCCACCTTTCAGCGTTGCATGAAGAAGTGCCTCCTCAAGCAGCTCGGCAGGAACGCCCACGTCTACGTAGACGACGTGGTGGTGAAGACAGAAAAGCATGGAACGCTGCTGGAAGATCTCAAGGAGACCTTTGAGAACCTACGCCAATTCCAGATCAAGCTCAATCCCGAGAAGTGTGTCTTCAGAGTACCAGCCGGCCAGCTCCTCGGCTTCCTGGTCTCTGAACGTGGCATAGAATGCAACCCAGTAAAGATCAAGGCCATTGAGAGAATGGAGGTACCTAGCCGACTGCTGGATGTGCAGAACTTCACCGGCTGCTTGGCGTCCATCAGCCGATTCATCACTCGGCTGGGCAAGAAAGCTCTCCCCTTATACCAACTCATGAAGAAGACCACTTTTTCGAGTGGAACCATAAGGCGGACGAAGCTTTTCACCAGTTGAAGAAGGTGCTGACTACTCCACCCGTCCTGGCGACTCCGACTCCCAAAGAACCTATGCTCATGTACATCGCCGCCACCAACCGGGTAGTCAGCACGGTCATTGTAGTGGAACGCAAGGAGGAAGGCAAGGCGCTACCTATCCAAAGACCGGTATATTACGTGAGCGAGGTACTGTCGATCTCCAAGCAGAACTACCCCCACTACCAGAAGATGTGCTATGGCATACACTTTGCTGCCAAGAAATTGAAGCCTTACTTTCAAGAGCATCCAATCACGGTGGTCTGCACGGCCCCACTTACCGAGATCATTGGCAGCCGAGATGCTTCTAGCCGAGTGGCCAAGTGGGCCATAGAGCTAGCTCCTTACACCATCCACTACCAGCCCCGCACCGCTATCAAGTCACAAGCACAAGCTCAAATACGCACTTCAAATCCATTTTGCCGCCTCCAACAACGTCGCCGAGTACGAGGCGCTCATTCACGGGCTCCGGCTTGCTAAAGAGCTTGGCATCCGCCGGATCTTGTGTTATGGCGACTCGGACTTAGTAGTCCAGCAATCATCTGGCGACTGGGACGCGAAAGATGCAAACATGGCGAGTTACCGTTTCCTCGTACAACAACTCAGCGGGTATTTCGAAGGGTGCGAGTTCCTCCATGTGCCAAGAAACGACAACGACCAAGCAGATGCCTTGGCACGAATCGGCTCTACCCGCCAAGCAATACCATCTGGCGTCGCCCTTCAACACCTCCTCAAGCCGTCTGTCAAGCCTTCACCAGAATCAGACTCCATTTTTGTGCCGGCTCCTCCCGAAGACGTCGGATCCAACTCTAGAGCCCCGTCAGTCGGCGCGGGGATTTTGGCGGATGACTCCAAAGCCGCCACAGTCAAACCCGGCCCGGGGACTGCGGTGGCGGACTCGAAGACTCCAGAACTCGGCCCAATGACCGCGCCAGTCGGCCTGGGGACTTCATTAACCCAGCAAGCGGTTGCTGACTCGAACCCGCCGCCTCCCAGCCCAACCGCCCTCGTCCAAGCCGCTGTTCTGGCAGTCGAAGAAATAGCAGCACCCTCATGGGCCCAGCCCATCCTCAAATTCCCGGTGAACAAAGAGCTGCCGACTGATGAGACCTCAGCTCGGCAAATACAATGCTGGGCGGCAGCCTACACCATAGTCAACAGAGAGCTGGTCAGGCGCAGTGTCACTGGCATCTACTAGCGCTGCGTAGAGCCAGAGCAAGGCCAAGCGATTCTCAAAGACATCCATCAAGGCAAGTACGGCCACCATGCGGCTTCAAGAGCACTCGTCGCCAAAGCCTTTCGACACGGTTTCTTCTGGCCAACTGCCTTGGAAGAGGCCAAGGAGTTGGTCCAAAAATGCAAAGGGTGCTAGAAGTTCAGCTCCAAGCCGCACCAGCCAGCTTCTGCACTCAAGACCATCCCGCCTTTCGCAGTTTGGGGTCTAGACATGGTGGGACCATTCAAGACAGCATGAGGTGGTTTAACTCACTTACTTGTCGTAGTGGACAAGTTCACCAAGTGGATAGAAGCAAAGCCAATCAAGAAGCTGAACGGTCCGACTGCCATAACTTTCATCTCCGATATCACAATTCGGTACGGCATACCACACAACATCATCACCGACAACGGCACAAATTTCGCCAAAGGCGCCTTGGCCCGTTTCTGCGCAACACAGGGCATCCGACTGGACCTAGCGTCCGTCGCCCATCCACAGTCAAACGACCAAGTGGAGCGAGCAAACGGCCTCATCCTGTCCGGCATCAAGCCTCGGCTGATCGAGCCTCTGGAGTGCTCGGCTGGCTGCTGGCTCGACCAGCTGCCAGCCATCCTCTAGAGTCTGCGCACGACTCCAAACAAGTCAACCGGCTTCACGCCCTTCTTCCTCGTCTACGGTGCCGAAGCTGTCATCCCAATGGACATAGAGTTCGACTCCCCACGAGTCACCATGTACACCGAGGAGGAAGCAGAAGAAGCACGACAAGATGGCGTCGATCTGCTGGAAGAGGGCCGGCTGTTGGCACTCAGCCGGTCCGGCATCTACCAGCAGAGCCTGCGCCGATACCACAACAGGAAGGTCAAGCCAAGATCTTTCCAAGAAGGCGACCTTGTGCTTCGGCTGATCCAGCGAACAGCTAGCCAGCACAAGCTGTCAGCGCCTTGGGAAGGCCCTTTCATCATCAGCAAAGTACTGGGCAACAACTCCTACTACCTGATTGACGCTCAGAAGCCCCGAGCACGCAAGACGGACGACTCCGGCAAGGAGACAGAGCGGCCATGGAATGCAAATCTCCTCCGAAGATTTTATAGTTGATGCAGTATGTACCACGCTACCTTTTGTATTAAAGTACCAAGACTTCCGCCCCCCCGAGACGAGCTCGGGGACTGCCCTCTTTTGTCTGTATGATAAAAATTATGCCTACAAGTATGTTCCTCTCTGTCATGCCGCTTGGCACCGGGCTCGACGAGTCAGCCCGGGGACTTGCCGCCTTGCACTATGAAATGCTTCCTGCAGCCGGCCAAGTACTGTGTAACACCTAAAACGTCTTCTGTCAGAAGCCGCAGCTCGCAGAGTGACTGTACGGTGGGCAGAGGTAAGGTAGAATGGGCGTTCGCGTGAAAAATGGTTAAGGACTCAAAGCATAAAACATAGCTCAAGACGGCTTCCAGCCTTTTTTCGCAAACCGACTCTCGAATAGTCGGATTGCCGCCTTCTATTCAACTTGCTCAAAACTCTTAAAAACGGCTAAGTACTTGCCTTCTCAAATTAGCCAAGCATTTGATCCAGCGAGAGTCCGCAGAGCGGCTGTCCGATTGGCAAGGCAGGCAACTAAGAGAAAGCGGCAAAGAAAAAAAAAGCCGAAAGAGCAATGAGCAAGAAAAGATAGAACTCAGATAAATATATTTACATAACATAGGCCCTTGGCCGAATTTTCAAGCAGAGGTTCAAAATACACCCCGCAGGTGGAATTGTGCGAATTAACAAGTTCTTCAAAGACTACTGAAGCAGATAAAATAAAGATAAAGCGGCAGCTTAGGAAGCAGCAGACGGATTCGGAGGGTCGAAGGAGGCGGCAGCGTCAGGCATCGGGGCGGCCGGCTGGCTAGTCTCGGCTTGATCGCCTCCGGCGGCAGTCGGGTCGGTCGCATGCGGCTCGTTGCTGGAGGCGCGGTCAAGTTGAGGCTGGTCGTCTGCTCTGTCTTCTGGTGCCTCCGCCTCGCCTCCGTCCTCTGCCTCGCCTTCCTCCTCAACGCCGGAGCCAATCACCTGCGCCGAGTCCTCGCCGTAGTCTGGGTTCATCCCAAACCACTCTGGCGGTACCTCCTCGCCGTCTTCAGACCGCTCGGGGACGAAGATGCTGGTGTCGGTGTACTCGGTGTCGTGGTTCTAAGTCTGACAGTAGTGTAGGGGGGTAAGTATGGAGAGGCAAGATCTTAGCTTTGGAGAAGTTGTAAGCACGCAAGGTTTACGAGTTCAGGCCCTTCTCAGAGGAAGTAATAGCCCTACGTCTCGGAGCCCGGAGGCGGTTGACTGGATTATGTGAGTATGAGTTACTGAGGTGCGAACCCTTGTCTCGGAGGAGGGGGGTGGTGAGGGAGTCCTGGATTAGGGGGTGTTCAGGTAGCCGGACTATACCTTCAGCCAGACTCCAGGACTATGAAGATAGAATATTGAAGACTTCGTCCCGTGTCCGGATGGGACTTTCCTTGGCGTGGAAGGCAAGCTTGGCGATGCGGATATTCAAGATCTCCTACCATTGTAACCGACTTTGTGTAACCCTAACCCTCTCCGGTGTCTATATAAACCGGAGGGTTTTAGTCCGTAGGACAACTTCATCATACAACAATCATACCATAGGCTAGCTTTTAGGGTTTAGCCTCCTTGATCTCGTGGTAGATCCACTCTTGCACTACCCATATCATCAATATTAATCAAGCAGGACGTAGGGTTTTACCTCCATCAAGAGGGCCCGAACCTGGGTAAAACAACATGTTCCTTGCCTCCTGTTACCATCCGGCCTAGACGCACAGTTCGGGACCCCCTACCCGAGATCCGCCGGTGTTCACACCGACATTGGTGCTTTCATTGAGAGTTGCTCTGTGTCGTCGCTTTTAGGCCCGATGGCTCCTTCGATCATCAACAACGATGCAGTCCAGGGTGAGACTTTTCTCCCCGGACAGATCTTCGTCTTCGGCGGCTTCACACTGCGGGCCAATTCGCTTGGCCACCTTGAGCAGATCGAAAGCTACGCCCCTGGCCATCAGGTCAGGTTTGGAAGCCTAAACTACATGGCTGACATCCGCGGGGACTTGATCTTCGACGGATTCGAGCCATAGCCAAGCGCGCCGCACTGTCTCGATGGGCATGATATAGCTCTGCCGCCGAACAACACCTTGGAGGCCGCACACGCATCGGTTCCGACCATTGATTCAGAGCCTACTGCGCCGATCGAGGATCAGCGGTTGGACGCTGCCTCAGGGGCTGCGATCTCAGAGGCGATCGAGCCGAACTCCAGCCCCGCACTCCGCATGGCCCGTGACTCCGAGGAGCCGGATTCCTCTCCGAACTCTGAGCCCCCCGCGCCCCTGTCGATCGAATCCGATTGGGCGCCGATAATGGAGTTCACCGCCGCGGACATCTTTTAGCACTCGCCCTTTGGCGACATCCTGAATTCTCTAAAGTCTCTCTCTTTATCAGGAGAGCCCTGGCCGGACTACGGTCAGCAAGGTTGGGATACAGACGATGAAGAAATTCAAAACCCACCCACCACCCACTTCATAGCCACTGTCGACGACTTAACCGACATGCTTGACTTCGACTCCGAAGACATTGACGTCATGGACAACGATGCAGGAGACGAACAAGAACCAACACCTGTAGGGCACTGGAAGGTCACCTCGTCATATGACATATATATGGTGGACACTCCAAAGGATGGAGATGGCGATAGAACAGTGGGGGACAATACCTCTAAGAAACATCCCAAGCACCGGCGTCAGCGGCGCCACTCTAAATCCCGTCAAAGCAAAAACGGTGATTCCGACACGGGAGATAATACTACTCAGGATAGCGCCGAAGAACACCCCCTCCAGCAAGATTCAGCACAGGAGGACAGAGAAGCCAGCCCTCACGAGAGGGCGGCGGACCAAGAGGTTAAGGACGATAATTATACACCTCCCTCCGAAGACGAGGCAAGCCTCGACGACGACGAGTTCGTCGTGCCAGAGGATCTCGCCGAACAAGAGCGTTTTAAACGCAGGCTTATGGCCACGACAAGCAGCCTCAAGAAAAAGCAGCAACGGCTTAGAGCTGATCAGGATTTGCTAGCTGACAGATGGACTGAAGTCCTTGCGGCCGAAGAGTATGAACTCGAACGCCCCTCCAAGAGTTACCCAAAGCGCAGGCTGCTACCCCGACTAGAGGAGGAAGCACCTACATCACCAGCGCATGACATGGCCGACCGGCCACCTCGTGGCCCTGACAGAGAGGCCTCTTGGCCCTCCACTCAAGCCATGCCCCGACGCCGCGTCAAGCATACTAAGGCACGGGAAAATGCGCCCGAACTGCGCGACATACTGGAGGACAAGGCAAGGCAAACAAGATCGATCTACGGATCGCGCAGGCGCCCCACGGCATGTGACGGTGATCGTCACTCCGGATGCAATAAATCCGGCCGGGCCGAACTCAAAAGACAAAGCTCCTTCGAGATGCGTTGTGATATAGCCCAATACAGAGGCGCCGCACACCCACTATGCTTCACAGATGAAGTAATGGATCATAAAATCCTTGAGGGCTTCAAACCCGTAAACATCAAATCGTACGATGGCACAACAAATCCTGCGGTATGGATCGAGGATTATCTCCTTCATATCCACATGGCCTGCGGTGATGATCTACACGCCATCAAATACCTCCCACTCAAACTTAAGGGACCGGCCCGGCATTGGCTTAATAGCTTGCCAGCAGACTCAATCGGTTCTTGGGAGGACCTGGAAGCCGCATTCCTTGACAACTTCCAAGGCACTTATGTGCGACCACCGGACGCCGATGACCTAAGTCACATAATTCAGCAGCCAGAGGAATCGGCCAGGCAATTCTAGACACGGTTCCTAACAAAGAAAAACCAGATAGTCGACTGTCCGGACGCAGAGGCCTTAGCGGCCTTCAAGCATAATATCCGTGACGAGTGGCTTGCCCGGCACCTGGGACAGGAAAAGCCGAAATCTATGGCAGCCCTCACGACACTCATGACCCGCTTTTGCGCGGGAGAAGACAGCTGGCTAGCTCGCAGTAACAATTTAACCAAGAACCCTGGTAATTCGAATACCAAGGACAAAGGCGACAGGTCGCGTCAGAACAAACAAAAGCGCCGCGTTAACAGCGACAGCAACGAGGATACGCCAGTTAATGCCGGATTCCGAGGCTACAAATCCGGTCAACGGAAAAAGCCATTCAAAAGAAATACACAGGGCCCATCCAGTTTGGACCGAATACTCGACCACTTGTGCCAAATACATGGCACCCCTGAAAAGCCAGCCAATCACACCAACAGGGATTGTTGGGTGTTCAAGCAGGCAGGCAAGTTAAGAGCCGAAAACAAAGACAAGGGGCTGTATAGCGACAACGAGGAGGAGCCCAGGCCGCCGAACAATGGTGGACAAAAGGGATTTCCCCTGCAAGTGCGGATGGTGAACATGATATATGCAACCCACATCCCCAAGAGGGAGCGGAAGCGTGCGTTACGGGACGTATATGCGATGGAGCCAGTCGCCCCAAAGTTCAACCTATGGTCCTCCTGCCCGATCACCTTTGATCAAAGGGACCACCCCACTAGCATCCATCACGGCGGCTTCGCCGCATTGGTTCTAGACCCAATCATTGACGGATTTCATCTCACAAGAGTCCTCATGGACGGCGGCAGCAGCCTGAACCTGCTTTACCAGGATACAGTGCGAAAAATGGGCATAGATCCCTCGAGGATCAAGCCCACCAAAACAACCTTTAAAGGCGTCATACCAGGTGTAGAAGCCAACTGTACAGGCTCAGTCACACTGGAAGTGGTCTTCGGATCTCCGGATAACTTCCGAAGTGAGTTAATCTTCGACATAGTCCCGTTCCATAGTGGCTATCACGCACTGCTCGGGTGAACCGCATTTGCAAAATTCAACGCTGTACCGCACTATGCATACCTCAAGCTCAAGAAGCCAGGCCCTAGAGGAGTAATCACGGTTAATGGGAACACTGAACGCTCCCTCCGAACGGAGGAGCAGACGGCAGCGCTCGCAGCAGAAGTACAAAGCAGCATCTCTAGGCAGTTCTCCAATTCGTCCTTCAAAAAGCCGGACACTGTCAAGCGCGCCCGGAGTACCCTACAACAAGACCGCCCGGAGTACCCCCCAACCCTAGCCCTCGCGATATAGCGAAACCAGCGCTTCGCGTACAGAACTACGCTCTTGAAATACCATGGGCACAGGGGAAGGGGCACAATCACGGCACGCCCGAAATACGACTTAAACCGCACCAGGGGCTGCCGGATTCCTTTTTTTCTTTTTTTTCTCTTACTCTCAGGACTCCATACTTCGGATGACCCGTTCGGCAATTCAACTGCCGCACAAACGATGCAAGATCCAGGAAAGCAGACAAGCGACGCCGCATTATGGAACTCCCAGGTGGTCTCTATTGCGAGCAGTATACCTGTTTTTAAATACAATTCCGCGGCCTGCCCCTGGCCAGGACATGTTAAATAGTCCAATTTCTTTTGCTTATCGCACAATTTTATCGTTCCGCTTTCATAGCAGCGCTTCTATAAACAATGCATAGCTTTTTGTCTATTTTTTGCATTATCCTCTTTTTATATATATGTTTATCAATACCATGTTGCATCCGTACACTGTGGTACGGCAAAAATACGCCAGGGGCTTCAGTATCCATCAATATGGCGTGAGAAGTCCGTACACTTTCACAAGTGCGGCACCCCGAACTTATAGCACTATATGCATCGGATCCGAATCATGATTTGGGTCAATAGTTGGGTTTGCCCGGCTCCTATGTTTTGGTGCCTTACGTTCCGCTATATCGGCTAAGGTAGCACTAGGAGAACTACTACGATTGTGCCCCAGTTGAGCTGGGCTGAGCACCTCAGTAGAGAAATCTAAAACTAACTGTCATGATGAGGCGAGAGACCGGTCGCTGTTCGAGAGGTGTTTCGAGTCCTTGAAGACTTATGCCGCTTCGAGCGAGGAACTGGCTTTGTCCGGCCAAGGCGTGGATAGCGCCCCGAACTCGGTCTTCCGAATACTAGGGGCTTCGCCGAAATTTAAAATTATAGAGTTCTATGGCTAAGTGAGAGTGTTCAAGCATTATAGTCTGATTGCCTTGTTCGTTGTGCTGAGCGCCTCCCTCGGCGGACCCAATCATGGGAAAAAGAGTGCTCAGGTTTATCCCGAACACCCCAGCACTAGTGGCATGGGGGCAGAAGCCGACGACTGGCCATCTCTCAATTTTTGATAAACGGCCGCACAAAAAGTAATATTTTAAATTCAAGCATTGCTTAGCGCATATGAAAAAGTTTTCAGCGCATAGGATAACACGAGCGAGTTCATTCAAAAATTACATCTGTGCATTCGTCCGCCATAAGGTGGGCATCGGCCAGAACTTCTTTGTAATAGCTCTCGGGCTTGCGATGCTCCTTCCCCAGCGGCGGCCCGTCCCTCACAAGCTTCTCATCGTCCAGCTTACCCCAGTGCACCTTTGCACAGGCAAGGGCCCTACGGGCACCTTCGATGCAGACGGAGCGCTTGATGACCTCGAGCCTTGGACAAGCCTCCACCAGCTGCCGCACCAGTCCGAAGTAGCTCCCAGGAAGGGCCTCTCCAGGCCACAGCCGAACTGTGAAGCCCTTCAGGGCCTGTTCGGCCGCCTTGTGGAGCTCGACCAGCTGCTTCAGCTGGTCTCTCAAGGGCACAGGGTGTCCGGCCTCAGCGTACTAAGACTAGAACACCTTCTCCGTTGAGCTGCCTTCCTCGGCTCGGTAGAATGCAGCGGCATCGGATACGCTGCAGGGAAGATCTGCGAATGCCCCTGGAGAGCTCCGGATTCGGGTAAGTAACAAGTAGTTTACTTTTATATGTCTGCTTTGCATAGAGAATGCCTTACCCGCCGCTATCTTTTTCACCACATCCAATTCCTGGAGGGCCTTCTGGGCTTTGGCCTTGGCAGATTTGGCAGTTTTAAGGGCCGCAGCAAGCTCGGACGCTCGCGTCTTCGAGTCGATCACCAAACTCTCATGTTTTTTCATGAGAGCCTGAAACTCTTGCTGCACCCCGCCGACCCTCGCCTCAAATTTCTCCCGCTCGATGCACTCGGTGGCCGCTTTCTTCTCGGCCTCGGACAGCGCCTGCTTGAGGGTCGCCACCTCAGTTGCGGCCCCTACAATAAGCAGTATACTCCTGTCATTTTTTGCAATTGCGTCTTCTTATAGGCATTTTTTCTATAAGGTATCTCTTACCTTCTTTCTCCTCGAGCTGCCGTTTGGCAAGGCCGAGCTTTTGCTCGGTCCGCTCGAGGCCCTGCTTCAGGGCACCCACCTCCGCAGTCAGTGCGGCGGTGGCCAGCAGCGAAGCCTGCATACGTATATTGACTCCTTTTTAGTTAGACTCCTACGATATTTAATAGATCCTCTATTTGGCTTTTCTTTTCGAACGCCAAACAGAGCATCAGGGGCTATGTCTATGCGGTAATATTTTTACATATTTTTACTTACCTCAAAGCCTGTTAGAAAGCTAGCACAAGCTTTAGTCAGTCCGCTTTTGGTGGACCGAACCTTCTAGACCACCGTACTCATGATGGTACGGTGCTCCTCGTCGATGGAGGCGCCCTTAAGCACCTCCAGCAGATTGTCCGGCGCCTCCGGTTGGACGGAGGACGCCGGCTCAATAGGCTTGCTCCTCTTGGCAACAGTTCGCCTACCGCGGTCCCAAACCGTCGATGATTCTGGCGCGGTGTCCGGCCTAAAGCCAGACTTGGAGCCCTGGGGGGTCTTGTCCCCTTTACTCCTGGAGTCCGGGAGGTCGCCTCGCGGCTCCTCCTGGACCACCTCCTCTTGCCCCTAAGCTTGTCACGACGCCACTTCGGCGTCATCCGCAGCACAGGGGGAGGCAGCGGGCGGAACTGAATTCACGTCCAATAAATCCAGGGAGCCGCTCGACGACTCATCGAGCCCGTCCTTGGGCGGGCTGCATGATTATATTCGACATTAGGGAAAGCTGCACAACAAAAGGAATATCATGAGTTACTCTGGTATCCGAACACTTACGATTTCGCCGGACGCTTGGCCCTGTCCGGCCACTCCTCTTCATCCTTGTCGGCGTCGGGGGCGCGGTCCGGTGGAGGGGTTTTCCTCTTCTTGGACCCTTCGGCCTCCCCTACTAGGGCGGCCTTCCTCTTCTTTCCTCCCCCCGCTAGAGGGGGAGAGGTCTCTTCTTCCTCCTCCTCGTCTTCACGGGAGGAGTGCGTCTCGGACTCATCGGGCGACGAGTCCGACACCACCATATGCTGGGAACTCTTTCGAGTCCCCGTGGCCTTCTTCTTCTTGGCCTTCTTCTCTAGCACCACATAAGGTGCCGGAACCAGCAGCTTCACTAGGAGAGCAGGGGCTGGGTCTTCGGGCAAGGGAGCCGGACAATTAATCAGTCCGGACTTCGCCTGCCAATCCTCTCAAAGGTGAGGGAGTTTAGATCCCGCATAGAGTCAAACAATGAAGAAAACATAACATCCTGTAAAAGATGAAAATATTTTACCTCGCCAGTAGGACGCTGCGAGCTGAATCCGCGGTCTTTAGAGGCGGATGTGGGAGCCTCGGCGCCTTTGGTTAGCCCCTTCCAGACATCTTCGTACGTCGTGTCGAAGAGCCTGCTCAGAGTTCGGTGCTGCGCCGGGTTGAACTCCCACAAATTGAAGTCCCATTCTTGACACGGAAGGATCCGGCGGATGAGCATGACCTGGACTACGTTGACAAGCTTGAGCTGCTTGTTCACCAGGGACTGGATGCATTTTTGCAGTCCGGTCACCTCTTCTTCGTCACCCGACGACAAGCCCATCTCCTTCCAGGACGTGAGCCGCGTAGGGGGTCTGGATCGGAATTCAGGGGCTGTGATCCACTTCGGATAGCGTGGCTCGGTGATGTAAAACCACCCTGACTGCCAGCCCTTCAAGGTCTCCACAAAGGAGCCCTCGAGCCATAGGACGTTGGCTATTTTGCCCGCCATGGCACCTCCGCACTCCGCCTGGTTGCCGCGCACCACCTTTGGCTTGACGTTGAAGGTCTTGAGCCAGAGGCCGAAATGGGGGCGGATGCAGAGGAAAGCCTCGCACACGATGATAAACGCCGAGATATTGAGGATGAAGTTCGGGGCCAGATCGTGGAAATCTTGGCCATAGTAGAACATGAGCCCGCGGACAAATTGGTGGAGAGGAAAACCCAGTCCACGGAGGAAGTGGGGAAGAAATACTACCCTCTCATGGGGCCTTGGTGTGGGGAGAAGCTGCCCCTCCTCAGGAAGCCGGTGCGCGATGTCTTTGGACAGGTATCCGGCCTTCCTTAGCTTTTTGACATGGCCCTCCATGACGGAGGAGACCATCCACTTGCCTCCCACTCCGGACATTGTTGGAGAAGGTTGAGGTAGGAAGTGCGGGCTTGGGCGCTGGAGCTCGGGTGCGTAGAAGATGGATACGCAAAGGAGGAAGAAGGTGTAGGTAAAAAGGTGGATCCTTATCCCCTTATATGAGCGGATGCGACTATGCGTCCCCACCAGCCTAGGAAAACTCGCTTACCTCCCAAGCGCCGTGATAAATGGCACGGTTGGGTTACCCATGTCCATATTGATGAGAATCCCATAAATGGGGGACACGATCTCTGCTTTGACAAGATGTGCCAAGGAAACCGCCTCGCAAAACACGCTGAGGTGGAAAAGTGAAAACAATTCGAATAAAGGCTTGGCCGTAGTGTGATGTCACGCTGCGGAATACGTCAGCAGATTAGATTTGTGTTAATATTATTCTCTCTGTGGTGATACGTGGAAACTTATTTTGCAGAGCCGGACACTACTCTTGGTGTTTACAAACTTTTATGAAGAATTTGGAGGAGGAACCCGCCTTGCAATGCCGAAGACAATCTACGCGCCGGACTCGTCGTCATTGAAGCCTGGTTCAGGGGCTACTGAGGGAGTCCTGAATTAGGGGGTGTTCGGGTAGCCGGACTATACCTTCAGCCGGACTCCAGGACTATGAAGATACAAGATTGAAGACTTCGTCCCGTGTCCGGATGGGACTTTCCTTGGCGTGGAAGGCAAGCTTGGCGATGCGGATATTCAAGATCTCCTACCATTGTAACCGACTTTGTGTAACCCTAACCCTCTCCGGTGTCTATATAAACCGGAGGGTTTTAGTCCGTAGGACAACTTCATCATACAACAATCATACCATAGGCTAGCTTTTAGGGTTTAGCCTCCTTGATCTCGTGGTAGATCTACTCTTGTACTACCCATATCATCAATATTAATCAAGCAGGACGTAGGGTTTTACCTCCATCAAGAGGGCCCGAACCTGGGTAAAACATCGTGTTCCTTGCCTCCTATTACCATCCGGCTTAGACGCACAATTCGGGACCCCCTAACCAAGATCCGCCGGTTTTGACACCGACAGGTGGCTTATATAGAGTGCGCCAGGATCCCGGCCAGCCCATGTTACAAAGGGTACAATGTACATTAAGGCGGGGCGTTACTGGTAACGCTAGTAATAAAGTGCTATGATGACCATAAAAGCTACTTAATGACCAACCGTTAGCATGTGGAGTGACTTTAGGTCTCCTGGCCGTCGAGTGGTTGGATCTTGGTCGAGTGATTGCTTCTTGGTCGAGTGTCTTCGAGTTTGTCGAGTGGAACGCCTCCAAGTCGATTGAAAGGTGATTTCTTCTAGAGATGTCCTTGGGTGGGGCAGTTAGGACAGGTCCATGACCCTACCCTAGGTACATAGCTTCATCATTAGCCCCCGAATGGATCGAGGTATGAGTGGGGAAGGAGTTGAGAACTTCTCCGACTCGTTTTTCATGCCGTGAGTATATCTTGTTTCGGATCCAACAGACCTGAGTGATGACAGCAACTTCCTTTTCAGTCGCCTTGATCCATTCTTAATTCTTTGTCGAGTGAGTTTCTTTACTTGTAAAGCTCTGAGTTACGGTGCGGAGGAGATCTTTGGTCTGACAAGTTGTTTGCTGCCCGCAGATTTCGTGGGATCCGAATTTTGGGAAGCGTGCGGGGCGGGGGAGGCCGCTGTAATCGGATGGGATAGAGTGGAGCCGCCTCGATCCCCGTGCCGCCTTTTTCGCCACGTATCACGCGCGCGATCATTACGGGATTTGACAGAGCCACCTGGGCCTACCCGTCAGCCACTCGGAAGCGGCCTCATATAAGGCGTTGGACTGGAGTCTCCCGAACAGTGCGTTCCCATTTCCTCTTCTCCTCTTCACGCCCCTCCGCTGCACTCGCTCTCGCCCCAGCATCACCGCTCCATATGTGTCTCGCCGGCGACAATGGGGAAGGAGAAGACGGCGGCTCTGGAGCGGGCAAAGAAGGCGGCGGCGAGGTCGAAGGGGAAGGCGACCAGCCGGGGCGGATCTTCCTCGCGGCCCGGCCTGCCGAAGGGCTGGATCCAGGGCGACTGGATCCACTCGAGGATCACCCAAGAAGACCTCGACGACCTGGCTGAAGGGGGGCTGATCCCCTATGAATCGGCACGGTTTCCGGAGAAGGAATCTGAGCCGCAACCTCAGGAGGGTGAATGTGTTCTTCTTGCCACCCACGTCAACCGTGGATTTTCCTTGCCTCCTCACCCTTTCTTTCGAGGGTTTCTGAACTTCTTTGGGGCACAACTCCACCATTTTACCCCCAACTCAATTGTTTAGCTCGCCGCTTTCATTTCTTTGTGTGAGAATTTCCTGGGTTGCCGGCCTCACTGGGGTCTTTTCAAGCATATTTTCACTTGTCGCTCCCAGACAGTGAAAAAGGCTAATCCGAGTGACGAGAGGACCCAAGTGATCCAGATGTGTGGGGGTCTTGGCATTCAGACAAGAGGGAAAAGCTCCTTTTCAGCCATGATTCTTCCTGACTCAGTTCGCGGATGGCAGTCGACCTGGTTTTACTGTAAAGACCAGTCGACGCCAGGGCAATCGACTGGCCTCCCTCCCTTTACCATGGACCGAGTGGAGAAACCCTCCCCTTTGAAGGTGCTCCCGGAGGAGAAGGCGCACGTGAAGGTGTTGGTCGCTCGAGTGGTCCAGCTTATTCGTGACGGGGTCACTGGTATGGATCTCTTGGAGGTCTTCCTTCAGCGGCGCATCCAGCCTCTTCAAGCTTGAGACCATCCGATGTGGATGTATTCGGGTCTTGTAGACTCCACTCAGATCCACCCAGAGGAGGTCGACGACGACACACTGGTGAAGTGGCTGTCGGGCATTACCAGAAACAAGGACAATCCCAGGGGAGCCAGGAGAGTTCCTCCATTCGACCAGTCTAATGCACCAGAGCAGGTCTGATTCTGAGTTTTTGCTTGTAATATGAATTCACTCGCGCAGCTGCCTATATTGCATTGACTGACTTTGTTCTCCCTGCTTTCTTTCAGGCCATTATTGAAATGTATTCAATGCCCAACGGGGAGCAAGAGCAAGTACTGGAAGGCGAGGCGAGTGGCGGCGACAGTGGCGAGTGGACTTCTGATGGTGAAGGGGATGGAGGAAGTGATGACTCAAGTGATGGAGAAGAAGTCGACTCGCCCCCTCGCAGGGAGAGGCGATCCAAGCTCAACCAAGAACGGCCGAGTTCCCGCGACAAGGCAACTACTCAGGCTGGTCAGTCTTCGAAGCGTCCTCGGATCTCTTCACCTACCCCGACTGAAAAGGCGCCAAAGCACCCCAAAGTTGCAGAGCCGAGGACTCGGAAGGCGTTGCCGAAGATCAAGATTAATATCCCCGTCGCCTCCGCGTGAGTGTCTCTCTTTGTATTCACTCGACGCTCCGCGCTGTTCGTTTTTCTTGTTTTAACTGGACGAACTTTGGAATTGTCAGCGCTGCCACTTCCGGGACCTCGGCTTACAGGGATGATGATGAGGTGATGGAGGATGCGGTCACTTCTAATTCGGGTATGACTTCTGCCATACTATCTTTATTCGGTCGATTCAACTGCAATGTGCATCATTGGGTGACGTGATTTTGGCAATTGAACTTTGCATAGCTCCCAACATTATTGACCTCCCTGATGATGATGAAGTGTCCGAGAGGCCTTTGACGAGGAAGAATAGGAGTTCAATCGCCCGTTTTGCCACTCGACCAGTTGCATCCCTGTTATGCAAGATCTCTGACAACGAAGCATCGCTGACGACTATAATGGAATGACCAGAGAAGTAATGGGCAACTTTCTTTGTGGTCATATAAATCCCATATATGAGCTTCTGATAATGAGGATATCTTTGCTTCGATGGGGTCAAGACTTCAAAAATATAATACACTGGGCGCAGAACTTTGAAGGTTTTCCCTTCTTTTTCCCGCTCGACCGTAAGTACCGTACTGACGACTTGTCCTGTGGCTGCAATGTAAAGCAGCAAAGGCTCCTTGCTGATTGGGGCAGCAAGCACCGGCTGGGTGGAGAGCAGAGCTTTGAGCTCTGCGAACGCTACGTCAGCTTCAGGAGTCCACTCGAACTTGTCAATGCCTTTTCACCGAGACGAGATATGAATCGACTTAGGGCGGCCAAGCAACCAGTAAGCTTCTGAACATCGTGCACTCGCACAGGACTTTTCATTCGGAGTATAGTACCGACTTTTTCTGGATTGGCGTCGATTCCTCGTTCGGAAACGAGAAAACCGAGTAACTTTCCGCCAGGAACCCCGAATGTGCATTTTGATGGATTAAGCTTGATATCAAACCTTCTGAGGATGGCAAAGGTTTCAGCAAGGTCAGTCAGCAGGTCGGAACCCTTCCGTGACTTGACCAAAATATCATCCATGTACGCCTCCACATTCCGACTGATTTGGGTGAGCAAACACTTCTGAATCATCCTCATGAATGTGGCTCCGGCATTCTTGAGGCCGAATGGCATGGTAACATAACAGAAGCACCCAAATGGAGTGATGAAAGCTGTTGTGATCTCGTCAGGCCCATACAGACGGATCTGATGGTACCCGGAATAGGCGTCTAAAAAAGACAGTCGCTCACATCCCGCAGTCGAGTCGACTATCTGGTCGATGCGGGGGAGAGGAAAATGATCTTTCGGGCAGGCCCGATTGATATGTTTAAAGTCAATGCACATGCGAAGTGACTTGTCCTTCTTGGGGACCATGACAACATTGGCAAGCCACTCGGAGTGGTAGATTTCTCGGATGAACTCCGCCGCTAAGAGCCGAGCTACCTCTTCGCTAATGGCCTTTCTCTTCTGGACGTCTGACCGTCGGAGATGTTCCTTGACAGGTTTTATTTCTGAGTCGACTCTTAGGCGGTGCTCAGCCAGCTCCCTGGGAACACCCGGCATGTCAGAGGGCTTCCATGCGAAAATGTCCCAGTTCTCACGGAGGAACTGGATGAGCGCTTCTTCCTATTTGGAGTCGAGTGTTGTCGAGATATGAGTTGGAGCAGCGCTGGGGTCGATCAGGTGGATGTGAGCTGTCTTCGTATCGCCAGTCGACTGAAAAGCTAACTCTGTAGCGGGCTTCTTGGCTCGCAACAAATCACTCGGGTCTGCAGTCTTCTGGTATTCCTGCAACTCCACCACTTCCATCTGAGCATCGGCGATCTTCGAACCTTTCTGAAAACATTCTTCCGCTTTCTTCCGATTGCCCATAATAGTGATCACACCTTTCGGGCCAGGCATCTTCAATTTGAGATACACATAACACAGTCGGGCCATGAAGCGTGCATAAGCCGGCCTGCCCAAAATAGCGTGGTAGGCACTCTGGAAGTCTACAACTTCAAATGTCAACTTTTCTTTGCGGTAATTCTTGGAATCACCGAAAACCACATCAAGTGAAATCTGGCCAAGTGACTCAGCCTTCTTCCCAGGAATGACCCCATGGAAACTCATGTTGCTGGCACTGAGTCTGGACATCCAAATGCCCATCCCTTTCAACGTCTCAGCATACAATATGTTCAAACCACTGCCACCATCCATCAGGACTTTGGTCAGCCGAGTGCCTTCAACAACTGAGTCGACTACCAAAGCTTGCCTCCCAGGGGTGGCGATGTGCGTTGGGTGGTCAGACTGGTCGAATGTTATGGCAGTCTGAGACCATTTCAGGTAACTAGGTGTCACCGGAGCGACCATATTCACCTCTCGGTTAATAACTTTCAGTCGACTTTTGCTTTCAACATCGGCAAAAATCATCAGTGGAATTGACCTGAGGGTATCCGTCGTCACTGTCTTCTTTGTCCTCGACCTTGTCCGACTCCTTTTTCTTACCTTTGGGCTGCTTGCCCTGGAACAGCTGGATCAAGAGTCGACACTGCCGAGTGGTATGTTTCGGGTAAATGAAATTACCCTCTTCATCTTTCTTTGTGTGGACGAGACATGGTAAGTCCAACACATCATTTCCGTCCTGGTTTTTAACATTTTTGGGGTTCCAAGGTCCTTTAGGTTTCCCTTTAAACTTTCCTTGGGATAAAGCCAAGGCTTCCCCAGGAGCCGCTGGCTCGGCTTTCCGCTTCTGTTTCCGATGGGAATTTCCTCCGGTTTCTTGGGCGACTGACTTGAGCTTGCCACTCCTGAGTCGATCCTCATCTTCACCATTACCGTACTTGGTGGCAATCTCCATCATCCGATTCAAGGACATATCTCCGGTTCGACCGAATTTCAAATTCAGTTCTTTGTACTTGACGCCTTCCTTGAAGGCACAAACTGCTTGGTGGTCAGGCACATTCTCCACCGAGTGATGTAACGTGATCCACCTCTGGATGTAATCCCTCAAAGTTTCATTCAGCTTCTGCATGCAAGACCGCAGTTCCGTCAGCCCTGCCAGTCGCTTGCATGTGCCTTCAAATGTGGTGACGAACACTCGGGAGAGATCTTCCCAAGTGTAAATGCTGCTAGGTGCTAACTGGTTCAGCCACGCTCTGGCCGAGCCCTCCAACATGAGGGGCAGGTGCTTCATGGCCACTTCATCATTGCCGCCGCCAATCTGGACGGCCACTCGGTAGTCCTCAAGCCAAGTATCGGGTTTGGACTCACCAGTGAACTTACTGACTCCAGTCGCCAACCTGAAGTTGGGAGGAATCACAGCGGCCCTGATGGCTCTACTAAAGCACTCTGGCCCCGAAACATGTACTCCGCTGCTGGTAGGTGCATCTCTGTCGTGACCTTCTCGGTGAGCCCTGTTCCTGTCGATCAAACCTTGGACGAGAATGGATCTCGCATCAAAGCCTGGCCCTCTGGGGTCGACTGGAATCCTTCGCCCAGCACTATGAGGGTGCCTGTCATCCTGCTGGCGAGGCATATACGACCCGCTCCTCAGGGGAGGCGTGGGCACTCGGCGTCGACCGTCACGATCGACTCGGTGATCATACTGCTCATGGTTCCCATACTGGTCACGCCGGTCTCCACGCCCCTCACGCCTCGGGGGCGATCTCGGGCTGTGAGCCGACTGGACTGTATCCGCGACAACGGATCTGCTGTGAATCCTGTTCCGCGACTGAGAAACAGCGGAATTCTGATCTCCTGCTGCCCGGAGTAACGCTCTGATCTGCAACAAGCCTCTGCCAGCCTCCGACTGGGAAAGCTGAATCGACTCCGCTATACGGGCCGCTGCTGCTAAATTCTGAATCAGAGTTTGATATACCTGCGGGGGCAGGAAGAGCTGACGTCGACTGGATTCGGGAACCTGTTGTTGCGCATGCTCGTCGAGTGCTCGCTGGAGATTCTCCAGTCGAGTGCGCTCGGCCAAGTTTGCCAGGCGCGCGTCCTCCAAGGCGCGAGCCTCGGGGGTTTCTCCAACGATAGGAGTGTGCAGTGCATCCACGTTCCGGCGGCGAAGATCTTCTCTCTGCAGCGACGTGAGAGGCTCGGGAAGATACTCCTCATGGAGACGCGACGGGTCGCCTCCACCCGTGCCTCCGTCGGTGCAGGGAAAACCGGGACGACTGGGCGGTCCATCGACCATCAGAACCTCCGCCGCCGGATCGCTGCTGTCGCACTCAGATGCGGTCTCTGCGGAGCCAGTCAAACAGGCCGTACTGGGATTCGTCAGGCTCGATTGCTGCGACTTGAGGGGTGGCCGACTGACGTGCCACCGTGTGTCTCACCCACCGCTGAAGTCTTGACCGACCGGAGCGCTTGCGCCGGCAGGAAATGGGGAGGGAGGACAACACAGGATCCGACCGATAGGGGGTCGGCGGTTGCCGCAGGAGAACGCCGCAGACGCACGCGCTAAAGTGCGTTGCCCCGCGAACAGGGTGTGCGTCCACGTTGAGCGGAGCCTCCTGGAGCCAAGCAGAGTCATCGACGAAAAACGCGAGCGCGCCGAGACGGATCTCGCGGCCCTCCACCGAAACTCCGCCGAAAACCATGATGATTCGGGTCGGAAAAGGTCGCAACTCCTCTCAACAAACGCTAAAACACCTGCCCCACGGTGGGGGCCAACTGTCGTGGTTCTAAGTCTGACAGTAGTGTAGGGGGTAAGTATGGAGAGGCAAGATCTTAGCTATGGAGAAGTTGTAAGCATGCAAGGTTTACGAGTTCAGGCCCTTCTCGGAGGAAGTAATAGCCCTACGTCTCGGAGCCCGGAGGCGGTCGACTGGATTATGTGAGTATGAGTTACTGAGGTGCGAACCCTTGTCTCGGAGGAGGGGGTGGCTTATATAGAGTGCGCCAGGACCCCGGCCAGCCCACGTTACAAAGGGTTCAATGTACATTAAGGCGGGGCGTTACTGGTAATGCTAGTAATAAAGTGCTATGATGACCATAAAAGCTACTTAATGACCGACCGTTAGCGTGCGGAGTGACTTTAGGTCTCCTGGCCGTCGAGTGGTTGGATCTTGGTCGAGTGATTGCTTCTTGGTCGAGTGTCTTCGAGTCTGTCGAGTGGAACACCTCCAAGTCGATTGAAAGGTGATTTCTTCTAGAGATGTCCTTGGGTGGGGCAGTTAGGACAGGTCCATGACCCTACCCTAGGTACATAGCTTCATCACTCGGCGATCGCCGCAGCACGCTTGACGAGGGCGTCTTCCGCAGCCGCCAGCTCCGGCTGGGCCTCCGACCGAAGCGTGGCCAGCCGGTCTAGATCCAGCCCCGGATACCATGCCTTGATGAACTCCAAGGCCTGGCGCGCTCCAGCTCGGGCCGAAGAGCCCTTGCAGGCCTCAAGACGACCAGCCGTGACCTCTAGCCAGTTGGCCGTCAGGCTGGGGGTGCGTGGAGCCTGCATATCTGGCCACAGGGTGGCAATTGCCTGGGCACTGACACGCTGAAGCCGGCGCAGCATCTGGTGAGCCGGCCGAAGGCGAGCTTCGATGCTCAGGATGTGCTCGTCAAGAGTTCGCGGGGCATCGGCGGCAATCTCTACGCCCTCCGCCCTCCGACCTTCACGGTCAGCCTCGATGGCTTGGATGGCGGCCTGCGACTGCCCAGGAAAGAAGTCTACAAAGACAGGAAGAAACGAAGAAGCAAGTCAAAAACCAGGAGTCGACACGACTTAAATCGGCAGCTCAAAGAAAGAAAATAAAGAAACTCACCATCAACGATGTCTTCAATCTCATGGAAGCCGGAGGATAGCAGCGCCTCCTTGTCAGACCAGGAGGAGCGCTCGCTCGCGAACTCGGCCAGGAGGGCGGTTTCCGTCTCCTCCGCCTCCCTCTGCGTCTTCACAAGCAGCTCCTTCTGCTCTGCCAATTGAGTGGCCAGCAGATCGCGCTCCGTGGCGAGCTTGCTGCACTCTTCCTCTTTGGCGCGCAAAGCGGAGTTGGCGTCGCTCGGCTGCTCTTGAAGAGCAGTGTTGGCTCCTGAAAAGAAGGAAGAAAGAAGGCGTTAAGTCATCAGGTAAAGAAGGTCGCCGGAGAGATCCGGCCCGACTGCGCAGCAGTCGGCCCGAATCTCGGGGACTACAGCCCGCGGGTACGCCAGCGCACCCCTGCAAAGAAGGAAAAAGACTTACTCCGGCTCTCCGACAGATCGGCGGTCCGCTTGCCCAGCTCTTCAATGTTACGGTTGAAGGCAGTAACACGGAGGTTGTGGTAGTCCTGTGACAAACGTTTCAGACAAAAAGTTAATACCCAGAGTTCATCAATTGGAGTTCCGAGCCGCCTGCTCAGCAGCCAGCCCGGAACTCGGGGACTACACCCAGTGGGTGCGCTGGCGCCCACCCACGGAGAGGAACAAGAAAACAAAGACCAAAGGAAAAACATACCCGGACGGCTGCCCGTGATGCCAGGTACGCCTTGGTGCAATTCTGGAGAGCGTCGCCCTCGGCACGAAGCTTCGCCTGGACGTCCAGAAGCGCCTGGTTCAGCGGCCCTGTGCCGCCTCCTCGCACCCACCCAATGGGCGCGGCGCTCGTCGCTTCGGCATCTGGGATTGCCGAGCTGGCCGTGCCGGCTTCCAGGGGGCGGGGTGCCGAAGTCGCCTTCTCCAGACGGCGGCGCGTTGGTGAGCCGACTTGGAGGCGTAGCCTCGCCATGGCCTCGTCTTCGGTCGGCGGCACCGGAGGGTCCGTTGGCTGCTTGCCTTGCGCACCTTCAGACGGCGGCGGAGGCGGCGGCGGAACGTTCACGTCCGGCGTAGAGGGGTCGCCGCCTTCCCTCTCCACAACGGGGTTCTCCCCGTCGGCTTCCCCAGTCTGCCCCGTGAACTCCGGAGGCGGCGGTGCAGAGTACAAGAGGGTGATGAGCACCGCCGACTGGCGGTGTGCGGCTTCCTCAGCCTGCCGATTCGTCGCGGCGGCGGCTTCGGCCTCCGCCAGTTTTTTCCTTGCGGAGGCCTCCGCCCTGTCGGCTTCCGCCTTCTCCAGGCGAAGGGCCTCTTCTTCGTTGCACTTCTCCTATGCATTCCGCTGCGTCGCCTCCCGGAGGTCAGCAGCAGGGTCAATCCGCCGAGTGGTGGCGGACGTCTCCACTGACCCCATGACGGAGCCGGCGGTGACCCTCTCAAGAGTGAGGGGAGCCCTGAAGAAAGGGAAGCAAGCAAAAGACTCAAGCAAAGCCACAGAGAAAGAATAAAGCATTGAGACAGAATACTCACGCGGAGACCAAAGGCGGCTTCTTCACTTCCTTACGGAAGCGGATGGCCTTCGCAGCCGCCTCGTCCCGCCGGGTCGCCGCAGCCGAGCCCTTGGGCTTCTTTGGCCGATGCCGAACAAGGTCGGAATGGCCCTGCGCTTCTTCACGCCGCCTGGAGCGCCCGGCGCGGCAGAAGAGCCCGCGCGAGGCTGGCTGGCTCCTGGCCGATGGCGAGGGGCGACTTCTCCCTCGGCGTCGTCGTCAGGCCAGTCGGCGAAAGTGGACGAAGGCCTGAAGTCGCCTGCTGTTCCTCCTCCTCCCTCGGCGTCGTCTTCCAGAGCCGCCGCCCCCAGATCAGGGTCGTCGACGTCGCTCTCTGCCCGGTCCTCGAGGAACTCGCGGGCCGGCCCCGAGGTGCCGGCTGGCGGGTGGAGGAGGGGATTCTGACCAAAGCTGACTGGTCAAAACAAACTCGTCAAGAAAGAAGACAGTCCAAAGAGAGAAAGGAAAGGCAACTCACCACGGGCGGGGGGTTGCCGCGCGAGTACGGCTCATTGCCGAACCGCCAATCCTCCAGGAGCTTGCTGTCCGAGAGGTAATTCACCATGAAGGCCACCTCTTCGCGAGGCATGTCCTTGGTGCACATCCGACTCGGGTCACGGTGCCCGCTCATCTGGCATATCATGTGGGGGCGGCCTTGGAGTGGGAGAACTCGGCGTGCCACGAAGGCGGCCAGTAGGTCTGGACCAGTCAAACCCTCCGACTACGTCAGCACTCCGAGTCACGTGATGCCGCCGGCTCCCACAGGCGTCAACGACTTGGCCCGGTACGACTAGTTGGGCAGTCGCCCAGCCGGCGGGCCGGCTTCGAAAGCCGGCAGGTTGACCCAGTCCCCCCTTGCAGAGGCGTTCCTGACGTAGAAGTAGGATCTCTGCCACATCTTCACTAACTTCATCAGCAAGATGGAGGGGAAGGGATTTTCGGCCCCCGACCTTCGCACGACGATGAAAGCGCCGCACTGAGCCGGCACGCCCGTAGCCTGGGTGCCGAGCTTGGAGAAGAAGAACTCCCCCCAGAGCTCGAGGGTGGGGAGGACTCCGAGGAAGCCTTCGCACAAGGCCACGAAGGCGGACAGCAGCACCACTGCATTGGGGGTGATGTGGTGCGGCTGGAGGCCGTAGAACTCCAGGAAGGATCGGACCAAACTGCTCGCCGGCAGCCCCAACCCGCGCAGGTAGTGCGAGCGGAAGATAACCCGCTCGCCCTCTTGCGGCGTGGGGGAAATCTCCCCCTTCGGCGCAAGATGCACCTGCACGCGATCCTCGCCGGGGAGCCGACGATTCCGACGGAGGAACTCGATGTGGTCTTCATGAACTTCGAAGCCATCCCAAGTGTCGGAGCGCACCGGGAGAGGCGCGGCGGCGGAGGAAGAACTCATCGCGAGCTGTCGCCGCAGCGTTCGCCAGAGCTTGGGCGCGCGGCGGAGCGAAGAAGAAGAAGGAGGAGGAGAGCAAGGAGCAGTGAGAAGGAAGAGAGCGAGGAGTAGTGGGAAGGAGGGGCGCGCGTGCCCCCCTCTTCCCCCTACTTATAGCCTCGTGGGCTGCGAAGCCGAGGGGGCGGACGTGGGGATTTACTGCGCCCACAGCCCCACGACCTCCACGTTCCACGATAAAGTTACTGCGCGCAGTAACTCCACGGGAATCCCAACCGTCCGCCGGGGCCGCAGTGGATCCGCTCGGGCGCCGAGGCGCGGTAGTGGCGGGCCCCGCCTATGGGCCTGTCCCGTCGCGCGTGTAGGCTGGCAGGACGGCCCAGCCACGTGCCATCGCGTGACAGGCCTAGAACGAGCGGTGGCCTGGAGGCTTAGCTAGCACGCTACTTGGATCCCGCCGCGACATTCGAAATATTGTGCGAGTCGGAATCAAGTGAGTCCGAGTTGAGCAAGTCCGACTCCTTCTAGTCGGCCCGGCAGAAGTCAATCAAAGACCATGTGTTGAGCACCCGGAAAGAGAAACTGCTGAGGCTTCTCGGTCGATCGTCCGCGGCGCCTCACCAGCTTCGGGGACTACTGTCGGAGTAATGGGCCACGAGTAGGCCAACCCGAGCCCCAGAACCTTTCAAGACATCGGGGCAGGCTGCGCCCCTCAAGACCCCAGGACGAAGAGCCACCTTCAGGACGTCAACGGCAAGACGGCCGACTGATCACCCACGGCCGAGTCCCAGGGATGACTTCAGGGAAAGTCGACTCCTGACTAGCGACTTCCAGAGAAGCCGGCTTTGGGGAGTCGGCCTGCGACTCCAACACCCCTCACGATCTCATCAGGCGGGACGGGGCAGGGGAGTGGCAACAGTGAAGCCCGCTCCTGCCCCTTACCAAGGGAAGGCATGGCCGCAGCACGCCGTACCCCGGAAGATCTCTGTGCGGCATGGCACTATTGCCATGCCGGCCCTGACATCAGCACCGCAGGACCAAATCCTGCACCCACGACGGCTTGTCTGTACGGCCTAGAGGCAACAGGTCCCACCAGTCGGTGAGACCCCAGGAGACGGCAAGAGGACCCCTAGTCGGACCCGTCGGGAGTTGGCCCGGGGGAGTCAGCCGAGCCCTCCCCCGGGGCCCACGCGCCATTAATCAAGATGTGATGGGGAGTGGCGACAGTGATCGCCCGCCGGGCGGCGGGGCTGTTGCCACGACCTCATGATCAAGCCCGCGTCATCGGAAGCACGGCTACAGTAATCAGTAGCCGGCAGGACCCGCCCGCGGCGGACACGGCCTGTCGGCTCCGTACCAGGCCAGTCGGCGGGCCCCAGCGGTCAGCAGAGAAGACGGAGGCCGGAGGCACTGACGGCTGGGCCCGCGTCCAGCCGGATTACCATTGTACCCCTGGGGGGGTAGGCCTATATAAACCCCCAGGGCACCCATGCAAAGGGTTGGAACCCATTAGCTCTAGACCAGATCATATAGAAGGGAGA
This sequence comes from Triticum urartu, assembly GCF_003073215.2. Classification (NCBI taxonomy): domain Eukaryota; kingdom Viridiplantae; phylum Streptophyta; class Magnoliopsida; order Poales; family Poaceae; genus Triticum; species Triticum urartu. The sequence continues at coordinate 73,183,367 of NC_053025.1, forward strand.
GAGCTAGCCTTGCCCTCTCCTACCACCAGAAAACAGCTCAAGGAGCAACCGTGTAAACACTTTGCCATAGTGATCATGCGGAGACCCCGCAGAGTAGCAGTAGGGGTATTATCTCCCTGAAGAGCCCCGAAGCTGGGTAAGATTCGCCGGCGTGCATGCCTTCGCCTCATCCCGTTTCCAGGCACCGGCGACGTTCTACTCGCCCCCACCATGATAAGCCATCCGTTGGCATATGTCGCACCAAACCCCCGACACCCTAGGGGCTTGTTTGAGGCCATACAGTGCCTTGTTGTGCTTGTACACCATATCAGGATGTTTTGGATCTTCAAATCCAGGCGGTTGTGCAACATACACTTCTTTGTCAATCTTGCCATTGAGAAAAGCGCTCTTCACATCCATTTGATGCAGAAGAATGTTATGATGATTTGCATAGGCCAACAGTATGCGTATGGCTTCAAGTCTAGCCATAGGAGCAAATGTCTCATCGAAGTCAATCCCTTCAACTTGAGTATATCCTTGAGCAACGAGACGAGCTTTGTTTCTGACAACTTGACCATGCTCATCTTGCTTGTTGCGATATATCCATTTGGTGCCTATTATATTGTGCTTGCGAGGATCAGGACGCTTAACCAGTTCCCATACATTATTCAGCTCGAACTGTTGAAGCTCTTCTTGCATAGCTTGAATCCATTCAGGTTCCATGAAGGCTTCATCAACTTTCTTGGGTTCAGATATTGAGACAAATGCGAAGTGCCCACAGAAATTTGCTAGTTGTGTTGCCCTTGAACTACAGAGTGGACCTGGTGCATTGATGCTATCAATTATTCTCTCAATCTGCACTTCATTTGCAACACGAGGATGTACAGGACGAAGATTTTGCTCTTGCTGATCATTTTCATCGTTAGAAGGATTGTCTTTAGGCTGAGCATTGTCTTCAGGTTGATCAGGTGCGGAGATGATAAGTTCCTCTTCAGGCTGAGCTTCAAATGGTATGATTTCTCTAGTTCCCATAAGTTTGATTGATTCACTGGATGGAACTTCATCTAGCACATTTGGCAGGTGCTCTCTTTGCGAGCCGTTAGTCTCATCGAACCGCACATCCACAATTTCAACCACTTTATAGTGAAAGAGGTTGAAGACTCTATAGGAGTGCGAATCCTTTCCATATCCAAGCATAAAACCTTCATGTGCTTTTGGTGCAAACTTTGAAGTGTGATGTGGATCCTTGATCCAGCACCTAGCACCAAATACTCTGAAGTAACTGACATTTGACTTCTTCCCAGTAAGGAGCTCATAGGAAGTCTTGTTCAGAAGCTTGTGAAGATAAACACGGTTGATGATATGGCATGCAGTATCAATGGCTTCAGGCCAGAATTTTCTTGGAGTCTTGTATTCATCAAGCATCGTCCGAGCCATCTCAATAAGTGTTCTGTTCTTGCGTTCGACGACGCCATTCTGCTGTGGCGTGTATGGAGCTGAGAATTCATGTTTGATGCCCAAAGTATCAAGATATGTATCTAGCCCAGTGTTCTTGAATTCAGTGCCATTGTCACTTCTGATGTGCTTTATCTTGATGCCATAGTTGTTCATGGCTCGATTGGCGAAGCGTCTGAAGACATCCTGCACTTCAGTCTTGTAGAGGATTATATGCACCCAAGTATATTTTGAATAATCATCAACAATGACAAAGCCATAGAGACAAGCAGTAGTAGTAAGAGTTGAGTAATGAGTGGGACCAAAAAGGTCCGTGTGGAGCAGTTCGAAGGGTTGAGTCATTGTCATGATTGTCTTCAAGGGATGCTTGGCCCTCGTCATCTTTCCTGCTTCACAGGCACCACATAAGTGATCCTTCTTGAACTTGACGCCCTCGATGCCTATGACATGCTTCTTTCTTGCAAGAGTGTGCAAGTTCCTCATGCCAGCATGCCCTAGCCTCCGATGCCAGAGCCAGCATTCTAAAGCTTTTTCTAGAAGACATACAGCAAGCTGTGGTCCTGCTGAGAAATCTACCACGTACAAATCATCTTTCTGATACCCTTCAAACACTAGAGACTTGTTAGATTCCATTAGAACAAGGCAACGATATTTTCCAAACATCACAATCATGTTTAAATCATAAAGCATTGAGACAGACATTAAGTTGAAACCAAGGGATTCAACAAGCATGACTTTATCCATGTGTTGATCCTTTGAGATTGCAACTCTACCTAGACCCAATACCTTACTTTTACCAGTGTTAGCAAATGTGATGTGACTTTTGTCAGATGGACGTAAGGTTGAGTCCATAAGAAGGCTTCGCTTGCCAGTCATGTGATTGGTACACCCACTATCAATGATCCATTCTGAAGCAGCTGGTGTCGTACCCTAGAGTGTAGTTAGGGGGATAGGCTTCACGAAGAGAATTGTGAAGCAAAAACATTTGACGAGCCAGTGGATTATGAAAGCTTGGATCGAGATTAGGACTAATAGGGCAAGCAGCAAGCGACTCAGGAACAAAGTACATAATAAGACCATTTGGGAATTTGATCTTGTGCCCTACAAGATGTTTAAGGTCCCCAGCAATAGCGTCAGACGATTTTGGTTTTCGGCTGGAGACCTTTCCCTGCAAAATAGAGTTAAGCTTTCTTAGCCACCCACATCTTCAAGGGTGGCTTCAAAGTAATGAGTCTAAGTGCAGCATCTGAGAACTTTGGATTTGGAGCCCTAGCAAAAAGTCTTGCAGGTGGACAATAGTACTCATAAGAATAAGAAGAATAGTTCTTGGTCTTATGAACATGGCGGTTTGATGAACCGCGCTCATATTCACAGGCCTGAGTATGGCTTCCCTGCAAAACATTTTCATTAGTGTGACTCAGGTGAGTCCTCTATCTTTATGAAGCCTTTGGGCCGTATGAAGCCTGTGGTCTGGGGTTTGTCTTCTTCACTTGTGGTGTCATGACGACATTCACAGGAAGATTCTCCAAACACCTTTTCGGCACCCAGACCTTCTTCATAGGCAGCCCATTCCTGTAGTTAGTACCAATATACCTGGCAAACACTTCACCATTCTGATTCTTAAACAGTTTATAGTTTGCATCAAAGGATTCATCAATAACAATGGGATTAGCACAAGTGAAGCCAGATAGGGTGGATGGATCCACTAAAGGTCCCTTTGCAGCAACCCATGTGGTTTTGGGGTACTGCTCAGGTTTCCAGTAAGAGCCATCAGCATTCATTTTCCTTTCGAACCCAACACCCTCTTTCCTAGGGTTTCGGTTCAGGATCTGCCTTTTGAGGACATCACATAGTGTCTGATGCCCTTTGAGACTTTTGAACATCCCTGTTTCAAGCAATGTCTTCAACCTAGCATTCTCATCAGCAATAGCAGTGGCATCCTCAGCAGAGGGGTTAGTTATCACATCAACAGTTGAAGATATTGCAACAGTAGCAGCAGTAGAACATTCAGCAACAGAAGTAGCGTTATCACGCTCAATGCATTTAAGACATGGTGGTTCAAAACCTTCCTGAGCGGAACTGATCTGTTTGGCACGAAGTGACTCATTTTCCTTTTGAAGATCTTCATGAGCCGCTCTCAATTTTTCAAGGTCTTGCTTCCTTTGAAGATAATCATAGGAGAGCTTTTCATGAGATGTTGAGAGTGTTTCATGACGACTTTCAAGTTCCTCATACTTAACATGAAGATTTTTTATGTCTTCAATTAAGGACTGAGATCGAGTCATTTTAGCGTCCAACAGGTCATCGCTTTTGTCTAATAGTTTTTGAATATGTTCCATAGCTTTCTGTTGTTCAGTTGCAATTTTAGCAAGTGTTTTGTAGCTGGGTTTGGAACCACAATCAGAGTCATCTTTACTTGATGTTTGATAGTGAGTGGCGCGTGAGTTTACCTTGGCACCGCGTGCCATGAAGCAGTAGGTGGGAGTGTTGTCGTCCTTGTCATTAGCATCGGTGTTGGTGACATTGTCTTCAGTGTTGAAGATGGACTTGGCAACGTAGGCTGTAGCCAGACTTGCTACACCAGAATGGGACTCCTCCTCAGACTCCACCTCCGCCTCCTCAGAAGCGGATTCCTCCTCCGAATCCATTTCCTTGCCAACAAACGCACGAGCATTACCAGATGAGCTCTTCTTGTGTGATGAAGACTTTGAGGAAGACTTGGAAGAAGACTTTGAGTATTTCTTCTTCTTCTTGTCATCAGAATCATACTCCTTGCTCTTCTTTTTCTTCTTGTTCTCATTGTCCCACTGCGAACACTCAGAGATGTAGTGGCCAGGTTTCTTGCACTTGTGGCATGTTCTCTTCTTGTAGTCATGAGCAGAAGCTTCATCATTCCTTAAGCTTGATCTTGAGGACTTTCTGAAGCCTTTCTTCTTGGTGAATTTTTGGAACTTCTTCACAAGCATAGCAAGCTCATTTCCAATGTCTTCAGGATCATCAGAACCGCTGTTAGATTCTTCTTCAGATGAGGAGACAACTTTTGCCTTCAAGGCACGAGTTCGCCCATAGTGGGACCGTAGATATCTCTTTTCTCAGAAAGCTGAAACTCATGTGTGTTGAGCCTCTCAAGTATGTCAGACGGATCGAGTGTCTTGAAGTCAGGACGTTCTTGAATCATCAGGGCTAGGGTGTGAAACGAGCTGTCAAGTGATCTCAGGAGTGTCTTGATGACTTCATGCTTGGTGATCTCAGTAGCGCCGAGGGCTTGAAGCTCATTTGTGATGTCAGTGAGTCGATCAAACGTGAGCTGGACATTCTCATTGTCATTTCTCTTGAAGCGGTTGAAGAGGTTGCGAAGGACACTGATTCTCTGATCTCTCTGGGTTGAGACGCCTTCGTTGACCTTGGAGAGCCAGTCCCAGACTAGCTTAGATGTTTCCAAAGCACTCACGCGGCCATACTGTCCTTTGGTCAGATGACCACAGATGATGTTCTTGGCAGTGGAGTCCAGTTGAACGAACTTCTTGACATCAGCAGCGGTGACACCTTCACCAGCCTTGGGAACGCCATTCTTGATGACATACCATAGGTCCACATCAATGGCTTCAAGATGCATGCGCATCTTATTCCTCCAGTAGGGATATTCAGTTCCATCAAAGACGGGGCAGGCAGCGGAGACTTTAATTATCCCTACAGTCGACATAGCTAAAACTCCAGGTGGTTAAACCAAATCACACAGAACAAGGGAGTACCTTGCTCTGATACCAATTGAAAGTGCTAGTGATCGACTAGAGGGGGGTGAATAGGCGATTTTTATGAAAGTCCTCAAAACATGGAAGTTTCGAATACAAACGATAGAAATGAACCTATTACCATGCAGCGGAAGGTAGACTACACTAGGCAAACCATAGTCAAGTATTCAATGGAGTGAAAGCACAATAACTAATAGCAGCTAGGAAGTAAAGATCAGGTAGGAAGATATTGTGAAGCCAATCAGAACAAGCAGTCACTCAGTGAAGACAAAAGATAAAGCAATCATACAATGACTTCACAAGGACCAACAGTAAGTAAAGGGAAGGGAAGGATGAAACCAGTGACACGTTGAAGACAATGATTTGTTGGACCAGTTCCAGTTGCGGTGACAACTGTACGTCTGGTTAGGGAGGCTGAGATTCAACTCAGAAGACCTCGTCTTCACATTATTCCCCTTGAGCTAAGGACACCCAGTCCTCGCCCAATCACTCTGGTAAGTCTTCAAGGTAGACTTCCAAACCTTCACAGACTTTTTTCACCGGCGATCCACAATGACTCTTGGATGCTCAGAACGCGATGCCTAACTGGCTGGAGGACTCACAGTCCTCAAGTGTAATATGTCTTCAGATCACACAGACAGGAAGACTTAAGTGATGCCTAACACTCTTTGGCTCTGGTTGTTTAGGGCTTTATCCTCGCAAGGAATTCTCTCTCAAAGGCTTCGAGGTGGGTTGCTCTCAAATGACAAAAGCCATGCACTAACTCTCAGCAGCCAACCGTTTATGGTTGTAGGGGGTGGGCTATTTATAGCCACTAGGCAACCCGACCTGATTTGTCCGAAATGACCCTTGGTCACTAAGGAACTGACACGTGTTCCAACGGTCAGATTTCAAACACACACGGCAACTTTACTTGAGCTACAAGCAAAGCTGACTTATCCAACTCTGGACAAGATTTGCTCTCATAGTCTTCACTCGAAGACATAGGATTTTGGTTAAGCATCACTTCAGTCATTCTGACTGGTTCACTTGGACCCCACTTAACAGTACGGTGGTTCCTATAACTCAACAAAGAAGAAAAAGAACGATGAAAGAACTAAGTCTTCGCGCTCCATAGTCTTCATGCGATGTCTTCTCTTGTCATAGTCTTCAATGTGAATGTCTTCACATACCACCTTTGACTTTAATCTCTTCTTACATTTTTAGGGGTCATCTCTGGTAGGAAAACCGAATCAATGAGGGACTTCTACCTGCGTTATCCTGCAATTCTCACAAACACATTAGTCCCTCAACTAGGTTTGTCGTCAATACTCCAAAACCAACTAGGGGAGGCACTAGATGCACTTACAGCTATGTCATTTGATTAGTTTAGACATGCTTTGTGTGAATGCCACCTGTTCAGTGTCTAATTACCATATATGTGAATTATGCATTGCCATCTTGTTGCAAGACATTATATATGTGAATTATACAATGCTATCTTGTTGCAAAGGCATTATATATGTGAATTATGCAATGCCATGCTGTTTAGCCAATCATCATGCATGTGAATTATATCATGCTATCATTTTTTTGTATTACGTGTTCCATTTGGCGACAACGTTTGTATATTCAACTACTCTTCCTGTGCATCAGCCATTTGAAGCGGTGATGGAAGTATCTGGAATGAAAACAAGGTATTCAGAGCAGACAATGCTACCTGCTGAAGCAGACATCTTGCTGGTTACAGAGAGCTCCTCAGAGGAGGATTCAGAGACTGATGACCAGTCCTATTTCCCCCTGAGGTCTATGCTCAAACTTGGCAGGGTTATATTACCCATGTCATGCATGTTGTCTTGCATTGCTTAGTTTTTACATCATATATGGATTGCCATCTGCTTACTTGCTTACTATATAAATCATATATTTGAATTATATCATGCCATCATGTTTACATAGTACATACACATCATCTATCTAAATTATGGCATGGCAACCCATTTAATAAAGACATCATATAGTTATATCATCTCATCCTGTTTAGTGTTTACAGTCATCATATTTTGAATTATGGCATTCTATCCGTGAATATATGTGAATTATGGCATGCCAACCTATTTAATAAACACATTATATAGTTATGTCATGTCATCCTGTTTACATAGTCTCATATTTTGAACTATGTCTTTCCATCTTTTTTAGTTAGCCATCATAATGTGAAATTGTGTCATGCTATCCTGTTTAGTTAGCCATCATATATGTGAAATTGTTTCATGCTATCCTGTTTGGTTAGACAACATAAATATGAATTATTTCATGCCCTCTTTTATTCCCCACTATCCATTGCACCTGTCTATCATACAATGTCTATACTTTCAATTACTTTTCTTGTTTATCAGCCATTTGAATTGAAGAGCGTGATGGAAGTATCTAAGGGAGTAACAACACGGTCTTCAGAAAAGATAGTGCTACCAGTTGATGCAGATAGAACCACGGTTGTACTTGCCCAAGGACCAGATCCACCACACATAACCCAGACTCTCACAGATTGTACCCCTACCCAGTTGGACAGAGAACTAGCTACACCCCTTCTAACCCCAACCCCGGCAGATAGTAACCCAGTTCTAGTTGACACAATACCGTCTCCACTACAGAGCACCCAAACACGAGCAGTTAGTAAGGGAACTGCAGTGCCCAAGGCACGAGGACCACCACTCCGAATCCCAACTCAACGCTTAAAGGAGAAGAAGATTTGTTCTCAGGTCAGGTTCTGTAGCTATGGTTCATACTCCTTTGCTCTTGCATGACTGTATTTACTCATACCAACTATTTTCAAATTTGAAGGATGGAATTGAAACTCCAATGGCGCAACAGGTATGTTTTAAACCTGTTTCTTTAACTGGTTTTCTGTTGTAACCTGCTCTATGTTGATTTCAGTTTCAATTGAATAAACAGTTATGTTCTCATGCCATGCACATTACAAGTGTTGTTATTGCTCTATAGTTACCCACACTTATATTCTGTCTATTTTGCTTTGTCTTGAACAAATATTATTTGAACTGTGTCTCTATCTTGATTTGGCAACAAAACCTAGAATGGTATGGACCATAAAGCGACCATGGTACATAGATATATGTTTGTTTCATGCTGTTATCCTGTCCACTTTACTACTGAACTCATTTACCAAGATGAGTTTCATATACAACATGGTAAACATGTGATGTGTCTGCTTGTTTCTCTTTTAGAATGCGGACAAAATATTGGAGAACAGTACCGCGTTATCCAATGGTAAAGGAAGTAATGCAGATAAGGTTCAAGATAGTGAGACATCCCTGTTGGTCTCCAATAAAGCTGATAAAAACTATCTTGACGACAGTGAGGGAACCCAAAAGTCCTGTCTTGATGTAGTGTTTGAGTTACTGGCCACTACTGCTTGCACAAGCTCTTTGAACTCGCTGCCTGAATCAGTTCGTCTTCTTGAGACTCAACTTCAGGTTGAAAGACATTGATCAGATATGCTATGACAGGAAGCTGAAGGACTGAAGAAGTCCCTGCAGAATTCAGATGCATATTTTCTGGTGCAACAGCAAGCGTGGAGGATTTAAGCGCCAAACAAGAGAAAGTTAATAAGCTTGCTAAGCATCTTGCCAGCATTATGGGTACCCAGGATATTGTTTCTTGAGATCTTCTGAAGTGCTTTCAGTTCTGGATTTGTTTTGCTGCGGCGTTTATTTGCGCTGGTCGCCAACTTTGACAACCAGTGTATAGGATATGCTGCTTTGTTCCCTATATTTGCACTGGTGGCGAACTTTGATGCCCGGTGGATGTAATATGAGTAATAGCCGTGATAGCCTAGCGTTAGTTGCTTGCTTATTTATTTCGTTGTTGTCTTGTTTATTTGTTTGCTTGTAGTCATTGCAGTTCTTTTTCCGCGGTTAGCTAGTGGCTACAATAACCTATTTTTTAAAACTAGGCCACAATATCCATGGGCTAATATTTACTCTAGTGACACTAGGCCTCCTACTGGTGGTAGAAACAGTGGGCCATCTACGGGCCGTAGAAACAATGGGCCTTCTAAGGGCCGTAGAAACAATGGGCCTTCTGCAGGCCGTATTATCAGTGGGCCTTATACGGGCCATATAATCGATTGGCCAAACATGGGCCAAACAGACCGCATTATGGCCGTAAACGGGCTAGAGTTGGAATCGTCCGTTCATGGCCCGACCATAATGGGCCATCGTTAATAGGCCGTATTTGATGACGCTATGAAATTGGCCCAACGTATTAACGGACCACAAACGGGCCGACTGTAACCACGGGCTGAATTTGGCCCACAAGCAGAAAATGACAGTAACGGGCCGTAAGAAAGTGAATGCTGGAAATGAGCCCAAGAATAAATGGGCTCTGAGAAGGCCGAAAGATAACATGGGCTGGAAACGGCCCAACGGAATAACGGGCCGGTAATGGATATAAAGTGATACACTGTTCATTACGGGCCAGTTTCACCACGGGCCGTTAATGGGTGTAAAGTGATACACTGTTCATTACGGCCCAGTTTCACCACGGGCCGTTAGTAGGCCAAGAGTTACATAGGGCCTCATATGGGCCGAAAGACATCATGGGCCATACATGGGCCAGAAGTGAAAACGGGCTGGAATCATATTGGATGGCCCAGATGACGCTACTTGGCCTAATTCGGATAGGATGTAACTGCCCTTGGGTTAGCGGGCTGTAAATGGACTATATTTGAACATGTCGTTAACAGGCTTTCCATGGGCCGGCTCGCCAGCTTTTGACCAAGTCAAACGGGCTGGCCTTTTCACAGGAATGGGCCTCTGTTGGGCCGTGCCACGTGTCGACGTATCATAGGCGCCTTCCGTCCAATGAGGGGTTGACATCTGTCCCAACGATGAGCCGACACGTGTTTCCTCCAGCCAATGATGATTTTACACGTGGAAAATCCCCATTGGTCGGGGCTGTTAATGGGTTATCGGATCCAAAACCCGACCCGATAGCTTAACGGTGTTCCGTTACGGTGGATGCCACGTGTCGGCCACCCTTGACGAAAGCACTTCTGTGACGCGTGATTTATCGTCATGGAAGTGGACACTTCCGTGATGATAATTTTGGTAATGTCATGGAACACTTCTACGACAGCACAGGTATGACTATCTTGATTCTGTCATAAATTTGTCATAGATGTACATGCATGACAAAAAAAGTGACCTACTGTGACAAACACGTATCATCACGGAAGTGTATTTTTTTTGTAGTGCGTGCATTAACATGACACACCCGATCTCAACACTTCAAGCGGGCTAGCCTACGGCTTCGAGCTCCTTATCCCAAAGGCAGAGTACTTCTTCGAGGCCAGTTTAGCGAAGTAAACTCGAGCGGCTTTTTAGAGAGAAGACAGGCTATCCGGCTATTGACCATACACTCGAGTCGAAAAAGGAGTGGTAGAAAAAGACTTTGCAATGACCAAGAAGAAAACACATTCACTATAAACCAGCTCATATAAATTTTAAGAGCCCCCAAGTGACTTGGGTAAAAGAATTTTATGTATAATGATTGTATGTACCGATGTACTTATATCATATCTATGTTCACCCAAACTTTAAACGCGTCTTAACCGACTGTCGGCTTCTCCCTCTTCGGTCAAGGACCGAAAAGTGTCATGTACTCCACCTTTCGAAAGCATCGACGGTGTTTCCGATAACCAGGCAATTAGGCCATAAGGCTGTACCAGACAAAGCGCGCTCAGGGAACTTATGCTATATTACTGACAAAGTGTAAGAAGCATCTTCGAAGAAAATAGTACCTCCACTGATACCTTTTTTGGTTGCTCATTGTTACTATGAGACTTGTGCAATAGATTTTTTTACTCATGAGTTCCGTTGTGTGCCGACCATTATTGAAAACAATAAGAGCGCTAGCTTTCGGCTTCACCCAGTCTAAGGTACTAACTCGGATGACCTGGTAGTAACGATCGCAGAGGTGCTCCCTTTACCGCCTAGCCGAACAATTGGGAATGTAGGGGTAAGCACAGGAGCCAGGCAACCCAGCTTGTGAAACACTTAAGTCAACATGGTGCATATTGTGGCGAAATACACGAACAAGGAACGAAGCCGTACAAGTATAATCATATGCAAGAGGAAAGGCTTCATAAAGGGAGCCCCCAAGTAAATGAGGTATTTGAATTTGTTTGCAACAAACAAGGTTTTGACAAAGAAATTTTTTCGCAAATGACTTTTTGTCAAAAAAGCATAATGCTTGGTCAAACCGAACGAAATTTAAAACTAAAGGTTTTTAAGCATGGAATCAACTTAGCTGGTTAATGTGCTCGGTGTCGATGCATGGCCCGAGCTTACGGCGGGACAAGGTCCCAGCCCCCAAGCCGGTCCCGAGGTGACGAAGCGAAGAGCTCGGCATTCCGAAGTGGTGACATAGCACGGCCAATGCAGGCCGGCAGTGTGACGCCAAAGTCCCCGGTGTGGCTTAATGAAGTAATGATGAAGCCCTCGGTCCAGCCGAGGTGACGTGGTACGTCGGTACGCTGAGGTGACAGCGTTGCCCAACCCGAATCCTTTACCTGTGCACAGAAAATAGTGCAAGCTGGAGATAATAGGAATAATAACAAAATGTTGCATAATTAATAATTTACGCAGAGTGAGTAATAAAAGAAATATAGCCCGTATGCCGAACACTCGATGAGGTAGAGCTCTCTCAGTGATGCCGAAGTCCCCGAGGCAATCGAACATGTCAGTATGGCAATTCGACCAACAAGGTGATCACACGAGCCGATTGGGACAACGACGTCGACTTGCCAAAGAGACCGCGTGACACAGTCGAAGTCGATCACCTACACACATAAAATAGTGCGGTCCAAAAAGGATAATTTCTTTTCGCAAAAATAATTTATTGAAAGAGATGTGGCCTGGCGCCGAAGTCATGTCGATGCAGGGCGTCGGCGTGACGCGGTGAAGGCGTGGCCAAGCATGAATTCGCAGGCCGGTCTGAGTTTCGGATGCGGCTTTCGCCGAACTGTACATGGAAACTGACTGAACCACCATGCAATAGTTGTTAATGCGGCCACCATTTGATAGACCTGTGTACAGATGATGTAACAAACCAGAGTAATAATTTCTTGGGAAAAATAAACCCAAGCAAGAAACAATACTAGGATTAATAGAACCTGGTTTATCTGTTGTAGCAATCTGAAGAAAGATTAGTCCCAAAATTGGGACTCGATCCACACACCCATTGCCTAATGGGCGATAAAGTGACGGCATGGTGATGCTGGCAATGGTGGGCTCACCGATGCAAAGCCCCCGGTCCAGCTAACGTGATGAAGCTGGTTGGCTGGTGTCACCGAAGTCACCGGAGTATGTTGATGAAGAAGTAGCCATGTCCCCGGTCTAGCCGAGATGACGGAGCGGGTCAGTAAGGAGATGTTGCAGCTGCCATGTCAGCCGAGGTATTGAAGCAATTAAGCGTGATGGACATTGGCTTGAAAAATCAACAGTGCGGCCATGCCGACGTTGGTCATAACTTGTGATGCGGTCAATGCCGGATTGATGAAGTGACCGAGCGGCGATGTCGGTGCGCCTGACCCGTGCAATCTATGGGGCGATGGTATTGGTGATGATTTATCCTTCGCGATGTTGAACTCTTGTTTGGCTTGCTGAGCTGATGATCCGATAAGGTTAGGCTCGGCCCGATGAAGCGACGATCTGATTAGCGCAGGTCGACAGACGTGGAGCAATGTTACCTGACTGGTGTGATACCAGTGCGATGGTGAAGAGTGTCTCAAAGAAGGCTTAAACTTTTATGGGCACGTGTTAAAAACAACGCACAATACCATAGAAGAAAATTCCTTTAAAAAGGTTGTCCAATATCACGTTCATAAAGAAACATGAATTCTGGTCGGATCTGTATTCGCGCAGAAAACAGGTCCGAAAAGTGATGCACTAATCGGAAGGTTCCCGGAGCTTGGACGGTCAGATCGAGCTGAAATTTTGAGGAGTAGTAGATACAGGAATTCCGCAGTCGATCAACGGTTGGATCTTCCAAACGACGTCCGAGATAGGTGCTGGAGACCACACCCTAAATTCGTCCAGAGTCCCGTCCAGATTTGACAGGGTTCCGGTATATCATAGATTGCCCAAAGATTTCTCCATCAGAACTTGACGAAATTTTGCATGGTTGTCGTAGACTCAATTCCGCACAATTCCACCAAAGTAATCGTCAAAGCGATGCTCGAGGAGGTGGTGGCAGCGGATACAACTTCGCTGTTCGAAAAAACAGCATGGTCACCCAAGAGTAATGTTGACGTTGAGCCCCTAAGCTTCATGGATGATTCCTCCATGATCTTGATAGAGATCGGAGTTGATCTTGATGAAGGCCCCCGTACGACCATGACGATCGGAGATGGAGCGCGGTCCTCGGTCGAACCAAGGTGACCAGTCGAGCCGGCGACGAAGATGTCGGCATCGCAGTTGATCTGCGCGGGAGCCATTGATCCTTTGCAGATCACACAGCGGAACTCTCAATGAAAGCACCATTGTCAGTGTCAAAACTAGCAGATATCGGGTAGGGGGTCCCGAACTGTGCGTCTAAGGATCAATGGTAACAGGAGACAGGGGACATGATGTTTACCCAGGTTCAGACCCTCTTGATGGAGGTAATACCCTACTTCCTGCTTGATTAACTTTGATGAGTATAGGGGTTACAAGAGTTGATCTACCTCAAGAACGTATGTGTGGTCTAAACTCTATAGGTATGATGAGTAATGTCATAATAATCTACCGACTAGCCTGGCCTCGGCTTATATAATGTACCAGAGGCCTAGGATAACAAGAGTCCTAGTCGAATACGTCGGTGGAGAGGAGTCCTTGTCTTGATCACCTAGTCTTATGGAATCTTCCTCGTGTATACATCGGCTGTCCGAACTGGCCCATGAGCATACGACCATGGGGGTCCTCGGCCCAATTCAACTGATTGGGAGATGACGTGTTGAGTACCCCCTAGTCCAGGACACCGTCAACTGCACCAACTGAGAGCTCCACCATTCAATAAAAATTCGTATCCGGTTTGTGACTTAGAGTCATCTGGATCAGTGTCAAAGCTTGCATCAACGTAACCGTTTACGACGAGCTCTTTGTCACCTCCATAAACGAGAAATATATCCTTAGTCCTTTTTCAGGTATTTTAGGATGTTCTTGACCGTTGTCCAGTGATCCACCCCTGGATTACTTTCGTATCTCCCTGCTAAACTGATAGCAAGGCACACATCAGGTTCGGTACACATCATTGCATACATGATAGAACCTATGGCTGAAGCATAGGGAATGACTTTCATTTTCTCTCTATCTTCTGAAGTGATCGGGCATTGAGTCTGACTCAACTTCACACCTTGTAACACAGGCAAGAACCCTTTCTTTGCTTGATCCATTTTGAACTTCTTCAAAACTTTATCAAGGTATGTGCTTTGTGAAAGTCCAATTAAGCGTCTTGATCTATCTCTATAGATCTTGATGCCTAATATATAAACAGCTTCACCGAGGTCTTCCATTGAAAAATTCTTATTCAAGTAACCTTTTATGATATTCAAAAATTCAGTATCATTTTCGATCAGCAATATGTCATCCACATATAATATGAGAAATGCTACAGAGCTCCCACTCACTTTCTTGTAAATACAGGCTTCTCCAAATTTCTGTATAAAACCACATGCTTTGATCACACTATCAAAGCGTATATTCCAACTCCGAGAGGTTTGCACCAGTCCATAAATGGATCGCTGGAGCTTGCACACTTTGTTAGCACCTTTTGGATCGACAAAATCTTCTGGTTACATCATATATAACTCTTCTTTAAGATATCCATTAAGGAATGCAGTTTTGGCATCCATTTGCCTAATTTCATAATCATAAAATGCGGTAATTACTAACATGATTCGGACGGACTTAAGCATCGCTACAGGTGAGAAGGTCTCATCGTAGTCAACTCCATGAACTTGTCGGAAACCTTTCGCAACAAGTCGAGCTTTGTAGACAGTAACATTACCGTCAGCGTCAGTCTTCTTCTTGAAGATCCATTTATTCTCTATGGCTTGCCGATCATCGGGCAAGTCAACCAAAGTCCACACTTTGTTCTCATACATGAATCCCATCTCAGATTTCAAGGCCTCAAGCCATTTTGCAGAATCTGGGCTCATCATCGCTTCGTCATAGTTCGTAGCCTCGTCATGGTCAAGTAACATGACCTCTAGAACAGGATTACCGTACCACTCTGGTGCGGATCTTACTCTGGTAGACCTACGAGGTTCGGTAGAAACTTGATCAGAAATTTCATGATCATCATCATTAGCTTCCTCACTTACTGGTGTAGGAATCACTGGAACTGATTTCTGTGATGAACTACTTTCCAATAAGGGAGTAGGTACAGTTACCTCATCAAGTTCTACTTTCCTCCCACTCACTTCTTTAGAGAGAAACTCCTTATCTAGAAAGGATCCATTCTTAGCAACGAATATCTTACCTTTGGATCTGTGCTAGAAGGTGTACCCAACAGTCTCCTTTGGGTATCCTATGAAGACACATTTCTCTGATTTGGATTCGAGCTTATCAGGTTGAAGCTTTTTCACATAAGCATCGCAGCCCCAAACTTTAAGAAACGATAACTAGGGTTTCTTGCCAAACCACAGTTCATAAGGTGTCGTCTCAATGGATTTCGATGGTGCCCTATTTAATGTGAATGCAGCCGTCTCTAAAGCATAACCCCAAAACGATAGTGGTAAATCAGTAAGAGACATCATAGATCACACCATATCTAGTAAAGTGCGGTTACGATGTTCGGACACACCATTACGCTATGGTGTTCCAGGCGGCGTGAATTGCGAAACAATTCTGCATTGTTTCAATTGAAGACAAAACTCGTAACTCAAATATTCTCCTCCACGATCAGATCGTAGAAACTTTATTTTCATATTACGATGATTTTCCACTTCACTCTAAAATTCTTTGAACTTTTCAAATGTTTCAGACTTATGTTTCATCAAGTAGATATACCCATATCTTCTCAAATCATCTGTGAAGCTAAGAAAATAATGATACCCGCCGCGAGCATCAACACTCATTAGACCGCATACATCAGTATGTATTATTTCCAACAAGTCTGTTGCTCGCTCCATTGTTCCAAAGAACGGAGTCTTAGTCATCTTGCCTATGAGGCATGGTTCACAAGCATCAAGTGATTCCAAAATCCCATCAGCATGGAGTTTCTTCATGCGCTTTACACCAGTATGACCTAAATGGCAGTGCCACAAATAAGTTGTATTATCATTATTAAACTTATATATTTTGGCTTCAATACTATGAACATGTGTATCACTACTATCAAGATTTAGTAAAAATAGACCACTCATCAAGGGTGCATGACCATAAAAATAGACCACTCTATTGGGCTTTTCCTATACGTGTCACAAACAGCTCTAGAGTTTGTACTAAAATAACACCTTAAGACACACATCAACCAAAACCGTAATGTCAACTAGATACTCCACTGTCACCACAAGTATCCACGGGTTTGATTATACGATATGCACCACACAATCTCAGATTCATCTATTCAAACCAACACAAAGAACTTCAAAGAGTGCCCCAAAGTTTCTACCGGAGAGTCAAGACGAAAACATGTGCCAACCCCTATGCATAAGTTCACAAGGTCATAGAACCCGCAAGTTGATCACCAAAACATACATCAAGTAGATCACATGAATATCCCATTGTCACCATAGATAAGCACATGCAAGACATACATCATGTGTTTTCAAATCCTTAAAGACTCAATCCGATAAGATAACTTCAAAGGAAAAACTCAATCCATTACAAGAGGTAGAGGGGGAGAAACATCATAAGATCCAACTATAATAGAAAAGCTCGCGGTACATCAAGATCATGCCAAATCAAGAACACGAGAGAGAGAGAGAGATCAAACACATAGCTACTAGTACATACCCTCAGCCCCGACGGTGAACTACTCCCTCCTCGTCATGGAGAGCGCCGGGATGATGAAGATGGCCATCGATGATGGTTTCCCCCTCCGGCAGGGTGCCGGAACGGGCTCCCGATTGGTTTTTTGTGGCTATAGAGGCATGAGGAGGTGGAACTCCCGATCTAGGTTTCTTTCTGTGGGTTTCTATATTTATATGAATTTTTGGTGTCAAGAACAAGTCAGGGAGATCCACGAGGAACCAACAAGACCAGATGGCGCGCCCTCCACCCTTGTGGAGGCCTCGTGGCTCTTCTGGCCCAACTCTTTTGCTTTGGGGGCTTCTTCTGGTCCATAAAAAATCACCGTAAATTTTCAGCTCAATTGGACTCCGTTTGATATTCCTTTTCTGTAAAACTCAAAAACAAGGAAAAACAGAAACTGGCACTGGGCTCTAGGTTAATAGGTTAGTACCAAAAATCATATAAATGCATATAAAACATCCGAGATAGATAATATAATAGCATGGAACAATCAAAAATTATAGATCGTTGGAGACGTATCAAGCATCCCCAAGCTTAATTCCTGCTCGTCCTCGAGTAGGTAAATGATAAAAACAGAATTTTTGATGTGGAATGCTACCTAACATATTGATCAATGTAATCTTATTTGTTGTGGCATGAATGTTCAGATCCATAAGATTTAAAAGAAAAGTTTAATATTGACATAAAAACGGTAATACTTGAAGCATACTAATAAAGCAATCATGTCTTCTCAAAATAACATGGCCAAAGAAAGTTATCCCTACAAAATCATATAGTCTAGCTATGCTCCATCTTCAACACATAAAATATTCAAATCATGCACAACCCCGATGACAAGCCAAGCAATTGTTTAATACTTTTTATGTTCTCAAACCTTTTCCACTTTCACGCAATACAAGAGCGTGAGCCATGGACATGGCACTATAGGTGGAACAGAATATGGTGGTTGTGGAGAAGACAAAAAGAAGGAGATAGTCTCACATCAACTAGGTGTGTCAACGGGCTATGGAGATGCCCTTCAATAGATATCAATGTGAGTGAGTAGCGATTGCCATGAAACGGATGCACTAGAGCTACAAGTGCATGAAAGCTCAAAAGAAAACTAAGTGGGTGTGCATCCAACTCGCTTTCTCACGAAGACCAAGGGAAATTTGAGGGAGCCCATCTTTGGAATATACAAGCCAAGTTCTATATTGAAAAATTCCCACTAGTATATGAAAGTGACAACATAGGAGACTCTCTATCATGAAGATCATGGTGCTACTTTTTGAAGCACAAGTGTGGATAAAGGATAGTAGCATTGCCCCTTCTCTCTTTTCTCTAATTTTTTATTGTTTTTTGGGCCTTCTCATTTTTTTGGTCTCTTTTTTTCCGGAGTCTCATCCCGACATGTGGGGGAATCATAGTCTCCATCATCCTTTCCTCACTGGGACAATGCTCTAATAATGATGATCACCACACTTTTATTTACTTACAACTCAAGAATTACAACTCGATACTAGAACAAAGATATGACTCTATATGAATGCCTCCGGTGGTGTACCAGGATGTGCAATGAATCAAGAGCGACATGTATAAAAAATGACGAAAGGTGGCTTTGCCACAAATACAACGTCAACTACATGATCATGCAAAGCAATATGACAATGACGGAACGTGTCATAATGAATGGAACGGTGGAAAGTTGCATGGCAATATATCCCGGAATGGCTATGGAAATGCCATAATAGGTAGGTATGGTGGCTATTTTGATGAAGGTATATGGTGGGTTTAAGGTACCGCGAAAGTTGCGCGGTACTAGAGAGGCTAGCAATGGTGGCAGGGGGAGAGTGTGTATAATCCATGGACTCAACATTAGTCATAAAGAACTCACATACTTATTGCAAAAATCTATTAGTTATCGAAACGAAGTACTACGCGCATGCTCCTAGAGGGATAGATTGGTACAAAAAGATCATCGCTTGTCCCCGATCGCCACTCATAAGGAAGACAGTCGATAAATAAATCATGCTCCGACTTCATCACATAACGGTTCACCATACGTGCATGCTACGGGAATCACAAACTTTAACACAAGTATTTTTACCAATCCACAATTACTCACTAGAATGACTCTAATATAACCATAATTATATCTCAAAACAATCATAAGGAATCAAAATTCTCATAGTATTCAATGCACTTTATATGAATTTTTTTATTATATCCCTCTTAGATGGCTATCATATTAGGACTAAATTTATAACCTAAGCAAATTACCATGTTGTTTAAAGACTCTCAAAATGATAGAAGTGAAGCATGAGAGTTCATCAATTTCTTCAAAATAAAACTACCGCCGTGCTCTAAAAAGATATAAGTGAAGCACTAGAGCAAATGACAAACTACTCCAAAAGATATAAGTAAAGATCAATGAGTAGTCGAATAATTATGTAACTATGTGAAGACTCCTTCTCATAAATAAAATTTCAGATCTGAAGTATTTTATTCAAACAGCAAGCAAAACAAAATAAAATGACATGACGCTCCAACCAAAACACATATCATGTGGTGACTAAAAATATAGCTCCAAGTGAGGTTACCGATGAACAACGACGAAAGAGGGGATGCCATCTGGGTTATCCCCAAGCTTAGGCTCTTGGTTGTCCATGAATATTACCTTGGGATGCCTTGGGCATCCCCAATATTAGGCTATTGCCACTCCTTATTCTGTAGTCCATCAAAACTTTACCCAAAACTTGAAAACTTCACAATAGAAAACTCAACAGAAAACTTGTAAGCTCTGTTAGTATAATAAAGCAAATCACCACTTGGGTACTGTTGTGAACTCATTCTAAATTTATATTGGTGTTATATCTAATGTATTCCAACTTCTTCATGGTTTATACCCTCCGATACAACTCATAGATTCATCAAAATAAGCAAACAACACAATGAAAACAGAATCTGTCAAAAACAGAACAGTCTGTAGTAATCTGTAACTCTCGAATACTTATGTAACTCCAAAAATTCTAAACAATTAGGAGAACCTGAGAAATTTGTATATCAATCCTGTGCAAAATGAATAATTATTTTATCACGCTCCTGTAAAAAGAGAAAATTATTTTACTGGGGGCAAAAGTTTCTGTTTTTCAGCAAGATCAAATCAATTATCACCGTAAGCTATCCCAAAGATCTTACTTGGTTCTTTATTGAAACAAAAGGTATAAAACATGATTAATATAGTAGCCTAATCATGTGAACACACAAAAACAGTAGGGGTAAATATTGGGTTGTCTCCCAACAAGCACTTTTCTTTAATGCCTCTTTAGCTAGGCATGATGATTTCAATGATGCTCACATAAAAGATAAGAATTGAAACATAATGGGAGCATCATGAAGAATATGACAAGCACATTTAAGTCTAACCCCGTTCCTATGCACAGGGATTTTGTGAACAAACAATTTATGGGAGCAAGAATCAACTAGCATAGGAAGGTAAAGCAAGCAAAACTTTAAACACATAGAGAGGAAACTTGATATTATTGCAATATGTAGAAGCATATGTTCCTCTCTCATAATAATTTTCAGTAGCATCATGAAAGAATTCAACAATATAACTATCACATAAAGCATCCTTTTCATGATCCACAAGCATAGAAAATGTATTACTCTCCACATAAGCAAATTTATTCTCATCTATAGTAGTGGGAGAAAACTCAACAAAATAACTATCATGTGAGGCATAATCCAATTGAAAATTAAAATCATGATGACAAGTTTCATGGTTATCGTTATTCTTTATAGCATACATGTCATCACAATAATCATCATATATAGCAACTTTGTTCTCATAATCAATTGGAACCTCTTCCAAAATAGTGGATTCATCACTAAATAAAGTCATGACCTCTCCAAAACCACGTTCATCAGCATAATCATCAAAAATAGGAGGCATGCTATCATCATAATAAATTTGCTCATCAAAACTTGGGGGACAAAAAATATCATCTTCATTAAACGTAGCATCCCCAAGCTTATGGCTTTGCATATCATTAGCAGCATGGATATTCAAGGAATTCATACTAACAACATTGCAATCATGCTCATCATTCAAAGATTTAGTGCCAAACATTTTATAGACTTCTTCCTCTTAACACATGAGCACAATTTTCCATTCCAACATTTTCATGATAGACTTTAAAAAGATGAAGCATATGAGGCAACCTTAATTCCATTTTTTGTAGTTTTCTTTTATAGACTAAACTAGTGATAAAACAAGAAACTAAAAGATTCAATTGCAAGATCTACAGATATACCTTCAAGCACTCACCTCCCCGGCAACAGCGCCAGAAAATAGCTTCGTTGTCGCTTACCTAGCCTCCCCGGTAACGGCGCCAGAAAAGAGCTTGATGTCTACTACGCAACTTTATCCTTGTAGACGTTGTTGGGCCTCCAAGTGCAGAGTTTTGTAGGACAGTAGCAAATTTCACTCAAGTGGAAGACCTAAGGTTTATCAATCCGTGGGAGGCGTAGGATGAAGATGGTCTCTCTCAAACGACCCTGCAACCAAATAACAAAGAGTCTCTTGTCTCCCCAACACACCCAATACAATGGTAAGTTGTATAGGTGCACTAGTTAGGCGAACAGATGGTGATACAAGTGCAATATGGATGGTAGATATAGGTTTTTGTAATCTAAAAATATAAAGGTAGCAAGTAGTAAAAGTGAGTGAAAACGGTATTGCAATGCTTGGAAACAAGGCCTAGGGTTCATACTTTCACTAGTGCAAGTTCTCTCAACAATGATAACATAATTAGATCATATGGCAATCCCTCAACGTGTGACAAAAGTCACTCCAAAGTCACTAATAGCGGAGAATAAACGCAGAGATTATTGTAGGTACGAAACCACCTCAAAGTTATTATGTCTGGTCGATATATTGACCTATACCTATAAGTGTCACAAATAGCCCTAGTGTTCGTAATAAAATAACACCTTAAGACACACATCAACCAAAACCCTAATGTCACCTAGATACTCCAATGTCACCACAAGTATCCACGGGTTTGATTATGCGATATGTACCACACAATCTCAGATTAATCTATTCAAACCAACACAAAGAACTTCAAAGAGTGCACCAAAGTTTCTACCAGAGAGCCAAGAAAAAAACATGTGCGAACCCCTATGCATAAGTTCACAAGGTCACAGAACCCGCAAGTTGATCACCAAAACATACATCAAGTAGATTGCGTGAATATCCCATTGTCACCACATATAAGCACATGCAAGACATACATCAACTCTTCTCAAATTCTTAAAGACTCAATCCGATAAAATGGTTTCAAAGGGAAAACTCAATCCATTACAAGAGGTAGAGGGGGAGAAACATCATAAGATACAACTATAATAGAAACTCTCGCGGTACATCAAGATCGTGCCAAATCAAGAACACGAGAGAGAGAGACAGAGAGACAGAGAGAGAGAGAGAGGGAGAGAGATCAAACACATAGCTACCGGTACATACCCTCAGCCCCGAGGTTGAACTACGCCATCCTCGTCATGGAGAGCGTCGGGATGATGAAGATGGCCATCGGTGATGATTTCCCCCTCTGGCAGGGTGCCAGAACGGGCTCTCGATTGGTTTTTCGTGGCTACAGAGTCTTGCGGTAGTGGAACTCTCGATCTAGGTTTATTTCTGGGGTTTTCTATATTTATAGGAATTTTTGGCGTCGAGACCAAGTCAGGGGGTCCACGAGGAGCCCACAAGACCGAATGGCGCGCCCAGGGGGTAGGGCGCGCCCTCCATCCTTGTGGAGGCCTCGTGGCTCTTCTGTCCCAACTCGTTTGCTTCGGGGACTTCTTCTAGTCCATAAAAATCACCATAAATTTTCAACTCAATTGGACTCCATTTGATATTCCTTTTCTGTAAAACTCAAAAATAAGGAAAAAACAGAAACTGGCACTGGGCTCTAGGTTAATAGGTTAGTCCCAAAAATAATATAAAATAGCATATAAATGCATATAAAACATCCAAGATAGATAATATAATAGCATGGAACAATCAAAAATTATAGATACGTTGGAGACATATCAGCTTCCTCAAATTGCCGTAGGTCTTCGTGAGCAAGCGAGTTGGATGCACACCCACTTAGCTTCTTTTTGAGCTTTCGTAAACTTATAGCTCTTGTGCATGCCAATCCCTACTCACTCGCATTGATATCTATTGATGGGCATCTCCATAGCCCGATAATTTGCCTAGTTGATGTGAGAATATCTCCTTCTTTTTGTCTTCTACACAACCACCATATTCTATTCCACCTATAGTGCTATATTCATGGCTCAATCTCATGAATTTCGTGAAAGTTGAAAAGGCTTGAGAACATAAAAAGTATGAAACAATTGCTTGGCTTGCCATCGGGGTTGTGCATGATTTAATACTTTGTGTGATGAAGATGGAGCATAGCTAGACTATATGGTTTTATTAGTATGCTTGAAGTATTTTTTATGTCAATATTAACCTTTTGTTTTGAATCTTATGGATCTGAATATTCATGCCACAATGAATAAAATTACATGCATAAATATGTTAGGTAGCATTCCACATCAAAAATTCTGTTTTTACCATTTACCTACTCGAGGACGAGCAGAAATTAAGCTTGGGGATGCTTGATACGTCTCCAACATATCTATAATTTTTTATTGTTCCATGCTATTATATTATCTATTTGGATGTTTTGTATGCATTAATATGCTATTTTATATTATTTTCGGAATAACTTATTCACCTAGAGCTCAGTGCCAGTTTCGGTTTTTTCCTTGTTTTTGAGTTTTACAGAAAAGGAATATTGAACGGAGTCCAAACGGAATAAAAATTTACGATGATTTTTCTTGGACCTGAAGACACATGTAGTGCTTGGAGAGGAAGTCGGAAGAGTCCAGAGGGCACCAAAAGCCCTCAGGGCGCGCCCCTTGGCTTGTGGGCCCCACGAGACTCCTCCAACCCTAATCTTTGGCTTATAAATTCAGAAATATTCCCAAACGACCAGAAGCGTCCACAAAAATACTTTTCTGCCGCCGGAACCTTCTGTACCCGTGAGATCCCATCTAGGGACCTTTTCCGGCACCCCACCGAAGGGGGGTTCGATCACGGAGGGCATCTACATCAACTCTATTGCCCTTCGGATGAAGCGTGAGTAGTTTACCACAGACCTATGGGTCCATAGCTAGTAGCTAGATGACTTCTTCTCTCTCTTTGATCCTCAATACCATGTTCTCCTTGATGTTCTTGGAGATCTATCCGATGTAATCTTCTTTTGCGGTGTGTTTGTCGAGATCCAATGAATTTTGGATTTATGATCAGTTTATCTATGAATATTATTTGAATCTTCTCTGAATTCTTATACGCATGATTAGATATCTTTGCATTTCTCTTCGAATTATCGGTTTCGGTTGGCCAACTAGATTGGTTTTTCTTGCAATGCGAGAGGTGCTTAGTTTTGGGTTCAATCTTGTGGTGTCCTCACCCAGTGACAAAGTAGGGGTAGCAAGGCATGTATTTGTATTGCTGCCATCAAGGGTAAAAGGATGGGGTTTTCATCATATTGCTTGAGTTTATCCCTCTACATCATGTCATCTTACTTAAGGCATTACTCTGTTCTTATGAACTTAATACTCTAGATGCATGCTGGATAGCAGTCGATGTGTGGAGTAATAGTAGTACATGCAGGCAGAAGTCGGTCTACTTGACACGGACGTGATGCCTATATTCATAATCATTGCCTTGGATATCATCATAAATTTTCGCTTATCTATCAATTGATCGACAGTAATTTGTTCCCCCACCGTATTATTTTCCTTCAGGAGAGAAGCCTCTAGTGAAACCTATGGCCCCCGGGTCTATTTTCCATCATATACATTTTTAGATCTATAAACCAAAAAACCCAAAAATATCTCGCTGCCATTTATTTGCTTTTATTTTGTTTTATGTTTTAGTAATCTTTTATATCTATCTCTATCAGAGCTCACCTTTGCAAGTGACCGTGAAGGGATTGACAACCCCTTTATCGCGTTGGGTGCAAGTGTTTGATTGTTTGTGTAGGTGCATAGATTGGAGACTTGCTTGTATCTACTACTAGATTGATACCTTGGTTCTTAATTGTAACGCCCCGAGACCGTTGTGCCAGGTGTCTTCTATTTATTCGCTATTGTTGCCTTGTCTTTTCTTGTGTGTTGCATCTTTTCATGTCATCATGTGCATAGCATCATCATGTTTTCAAAACTTGCATCTGTCGCGGTCTTCCCGTACCTTCCGTTGTCCATTCTGAGCCCAGACACACTCGCACGCGGCTGCGGCACGTCCCAAATATTATTTTATAAGTGAGGGGGACACTACTAGGAAAAGGGCTAATAATGGCGCACCAGTTTTTCCTACTAATGGCGCACTACTGGTGCGCCATTAGTATCACGCCACTAGTATTTCTTACTAATGGCGCACCACCGACGCCATTAGTATAGAACACCACGTGCCATTAGTATGCCTCCCAGGGGGGCATATTTAACCATGTGCTTTGGCATACTAATGGCACACTGTTGGGTGATGTGCCATTAGTATACTTTGGCATACTAATGGCGCACTCTGTAGTGATGCGCCATTAGTATGAATATTAGGTTTTATTTTTTTTTACTTTTCTGATTTTTGCACAGGTTACAAAATATATTATTTGACAGAATATAGACAGCAGCACACAGCAACAGCAGATTCATCGAATACAATAGAAGATTAGTCTCCGAAAACAATTCATCATATTAGTCTCCGAATTCAAAAGACCGAACAAAGATAAAACATTACAAGTCTCGAGACCGCGAGTATCGAGTTTGTCTTCATATTACAAGTCGATATCGATCATCTAAACTACCATCACATAGAAGAGAGCTACGGTCATCACGATGAGCATCATCGCGATGAAACTAGTCTTCATCCAGTTCCTCCAACGCTCCCTCCTCTCTCCCGCTAGATAGCGGGCGTATCTAGATTCCGCCTCCGCCCTAGTGGTGTACCCTTTGTAACTGTTACCGCTGAAACGGTGAACCTGTCTCCAACACTCCTCCCAGTCATCGTAGACTCCGGGAACCTTACCCTTGTACACGACATAGGACGACATCTCTATGCACAAGCCAAACAACAGACAATACATACATAAGCAATATATTAGTATGCAACAAAAGGATCAGAAGAGAAAAGCAAGACATTAATAGCACGATTCATGGTCCTACTAATAAATAGCATTGATTACATCTAAGTTGAACGACTGTCCAAACCAAAGAGACATACAATTCATTAAAGTTTAATTACAACATGAGCCAATCAATGTTTCAGAACTACACATCACTACTTTCGACTCGACTCATGGGACCGGAGCGTGGATGAAGCCACCGTCTGTCATGATGGTCATGAAATCGCGGACGTTGTCAGCCTGCATTTGTAGCATTCCGTCTATCTCACTATTGGACGGTTGATATCTGAGGAAGAACCGCCCCGAGGTATGAAGGACATCTTGATGGATGATGTCCGCAAACTCCTACTGGATGCGAAAGAATTCTTGTCTGATGTCCGCGTCCTGGATTGTCGACAAGCTCACGGCCCAATCTTTGAGATTATCTGGTAGCAGAAGGTGATGAAGGTCCCTTACGATCGCCCGCATGTGATGGAGGGTTTAGTAGGCATCCTTCTGACCGCCAGGCGGCTGCTTGACGCAGCAGAACGTCGTATTGTGGGCGAACACGTGCTTGCCGTACTTACGAACTGCCCTGGTGAAGGTGCCTCCAAATTTGGCGTAGCCGGGGAGAACATCATCAGGAACTTTCTTGATATTTGTGTAGTCTATATTGGAGTCACGGTTCGGGTCGAAATACGTGTCCATGGAATATTTCGGGCTTAAGAGGATGAGTGTGCAATGTGTGTCACTGCACAGAACACGGAATGTTAGAAAAAAAAAAGAACGATCGAAATCTAAGAAATCATATGTTACGGGGCGGTTAAGGGATGACTTACTCGGGAAAGTAAGCCACAAGGAAGTTATCCTTATCTGGGTTTGCCAGAATGATGCCTTCGAGGTGTGAACTCGCGACTTGGCGGTCCCCAGCGCTGCTCAAGAGCTTGGCACGCATGTAGAAGGGGTCGACTATCACGATATCCGGGGTCTTGTCTCTAATGATCCGCATCTCCATACTCAGCGAAAATAGCCGAACGAAGGTGTAGTGCAGTAGATGAAGGTTAAACATAGCAAAGATGTCATCAAACCGCAGGACGATCGTACCCCCGATGTCGCCATCCACAAAGCCCTTGCCCTCTCGCACCTTGGCCACGAAAACCGAGTATGCCACATCATTCTCTCTGAGACGCCGCTTCTCCAAAGAAAGAACACTGTCGTGCAGACTCCGCATAGCACCGGTTGCAGCATTGAGCATATTTGTCGGTAGCATCACCCTACCCGCCACATGCACCCTCCTCGAGACATCCTTAGGTGAAGGTGGCCAGTCCTGAGCATGGATCGTACTCAGTGCCGGCTGGCTCGGACCGGCGCTCTTTTTAGTCTTCCGTTTCCGGCTCTTCTTCTTGATCTGTTGTAATGGGACCGAGTTCTGCTCACAGACCGCCTTCTTGAGCATGTTGGGGCTGATAATATTCGGCACCTCAGCTATCTGAGGCTCGATGAAGGCGGCAGCTGGAGGCGTCTCCTGAGAATTGAACACCAGACAACGCATGTTGCAACTAGGTTTCTCCGTCGTACCAGCTAGATCGCGGTCGTCTTGGTTGGGTACTTGAGAAGGAGGCCCCAGAACTCGTCACCGTACCCATGTTCGGCAAAGTACTTATCGATGTTGGTAAATGTACCGTCGTCGTTGTCATCGTCGTCCGGATCCTGTGCCATATGCATGTCCGGATCCTGTGCCATAGGGATGTCCGGCATGTCCGCTAGCGTTGCGGCATTCTTGCCATGGCTTGGTGCCGGCTCGACTGGCGGTCTTGTCTGTGGGGTGGTGTCCCCCGCCCAAAAATGAATCTGGCTCTTCGGCCAAAGCAGGGGCCAGCTTACGCAGGCGCTGAGGGTCATCTCATCTTCTTCATCGGCCCCAGCGGGTCGAATCGGAGGTAACAGCTCATCGCAGCCTGGCAGCACCGGAACCACTTCAACCCTATACACTGTTGGGTGGCATCGGATTACCGTGGAACATGGGGTTGCCCGGTTGAATGATTCTGCCCTTGGCGACATTGACCAACTCGCCGCCCACGAAGTGCAGGAGAGTGCAAGGAACGTCGGCGGCGCCCTGCGAAAACATGTAGGGAGTCAGGGATGCCCAGTCAAAGGCAAGGAGATGAAGTCATCGGCCGAGAGGCTTAGTTACCATGATGTCGTCGAGCTCGGCTAATGTCGACGCACCGCCAACGGCGGGCGTGTAGCTGACGGAGGGGCCGCTTGCTGGCGAGGTGCCGTCCGGCGTACACCCGGGTGCATTAAGCTCCAATGCCCGTGCCGGCGCCGGAGACACGAATACCGCCTCCGCCGGAGACACCAATGGCGCCGCCTGCGCGCTATGCGAGTTGCTGGCCGTGAAGCTGGGAACCGGGGGAGGCCCCTGTTGGCCGCCCGCAATCCACGTCGTCAGCCCATGAATCAACGTAGGCACCATGGCGTTGAGCTTTGTTCCCAGTTGTTGTTCCACTTGCTCTAGGACAAGCTCCGAAATCCGCGCCACTTGTGCCTTGAGTGCTTCAACCTCGCGCGACTGGCTTTCCGAGCTGGTCTTTTTCTCCTTTCGCCCACCAGTGGTATAGTCTGACGACCATTTTGTGGACAAGCCTTTGCCGGCCACACGACCAGCTGACGTCAGCTTACTAAGCTTATCCTTGTTTTTCATTACGTTCAACGCCCTATTCAAAGGGGTGTCGAAAGGGGAGCTCTGAGACGACCCCGCGCTACTGCTTTCTTTGTCCTGCGGAAGGAACGTGAACCATTTAGAAATATTGGGGATTAATTAGAATGCAACCATAAGGAGCTAATTACGCGGGGGTGTATTCCTTACCAGAACAAGCTCAAGCGCCTTGCTCTTCGGATTCGTGGTAAGCTCCTTTGTTACCGCGGGCCCTAAGAAAGTTCCTGGTCTGCTTGTCACGGTATTTCTCGAAGCAGGGCGGTGGGCCTTGCTCGGCACGCTCCGCGTCCTCCTTGTCCCATATAGGCTCCGCCACTCTGTAACCGCCGGGACCGAGTTGGTGGACCCCTAAGTTCAACTGCCGCATTTCTTTCCCCCACTGACTTGATTCGGAGGTTGCGGGGCTCTCACACTTGATCTTGAACTCCTTGTAGTCATCTTCGCTCATCAAAGGATATTTCGCCTTGATCTTCTCATAATTATCACCTTTTTCAATCATTGCCTTCACCGTGCTTTTCCAAGTAGACAAGGCCGTGCTCATCCTCATGAGGGCGGCACCGTTCACTTTATTCCCTGAGAGGCGTGTCTTTGCAAACTCAGCGGGGAACTTGTATCGTTCGTGCACCTTCGTGAAGAGGAGGCTGCGCAAATTCCCTTGGTCCTTATGCCTTAGGTTCTCGGTGTTGATCGAGACGGTGCTCCGGAGAATGCACCCGAGCTGAACCGAGTACCCCTTGACTACGCGATTGGGCGCCGTCGGATTCCCATCAGAGTTCACTTCAGTAAATTCCTCCCTGATGGTGCCGAGCACGTTCGGGTGCCGGTCCTTCCGTTGCCTCTTCGGTTGGCAGCCATCTGTGCGTGCGCCGCCATCATCAGTGGTGGCATCCGCGGCGCCATCATCAGTGGTGTCATCCCCGACGCCACTAGGGGTTGTGTAGTCAGGATCGGTGTGTTCCGCGGCGTCCTCATAGCGGTGAGGTTCTTCCTCGAACTCCTGGGACAGCTCCCAGAATTGCTTGCCGCCCGAATCGCCGGCCTCATCATTGTGGGCCATGTTTCGCTCTAAATAAGAAAAAAGTTTGGTCAAAAAGTTGGTTATTGTCAAGGAACAAGATCATGGTCTCATCATTTAGGGTTTGTCGACACCGAGGCATCCTAAAAGCTAAGCTTTTATCATTTAGGATTTGTCGACGCCGAGGCACCCTAAAATCCTAAGCGTACATCATTTAGGTTCTCATCGACACCGAGGCACCCTATAGAAGCCAAGTTAAGTTTTCATCATTTAGGGTTTATCGATGCCGAGGCACCCTAGGTTGGGCCTAATCACTTGGCACTAATCACTTGGCTCTATTGCCACCTATGTTGGGTTTATCATCTAGGGTTTATCGATGCTAAGGAGAATTCTAAGTTGGGCCTAATCACTTGGCTCTATTGCCACCTATGGTTTAATGCAGCAAGAATGGCGGGGCAGTTGATCCTACTTAACTAAGTACTAAGATACCCCGGCCCATGCATTAGTCGCAAGTACCCCATATGTCCTATTTTTACCAAAGTCATGCTAAAATTCACAGAAAATTTTGGCATGACCTTTGCTGAAAATAGGACATATGGAGTACATGAATTTGCCGGAACGGAAGTTAATCGACATTCCGACAAACTCAAGGGCCTCTCGGGGTACCTGCAAATTCATCACGACCCAATGGCCGGAGACAAAACCCAGCAAACTAGCAAGATGATCATCATCTTTGCAAGTCATTACTTGTCAAATACAGAAGAAGGGACAATTTATTTGTGACATAGTTGGCCCATACAGAAGAAGCAACACCTTGCACTAGCCTAAAAACAAGTGAAGTTTCACCCATATAAGAACAACTTTATAAAATCAGAGAAGTTGCTATGTTTTTTCTACTGCTAGGAAAAACATCACTCATTGGAAATGAAAATCTCAGTAGCAGCATTTTGAACTTTGAAATGAAATACAGTAGTAGTATTAGTAGTATATGGAGTAGTATCTTGTCTAGTAGTAGTATTAGTTGTATATGGAGTAGCAAGTTTTGCCTCAGAGACCGCAAAAGCTATGTTTTTTCTCAATTCAGATAGCTAAGTGGAAAACCACATCAAGTTCTGTATTAATACTCTATTTCTCAATGCATGCAATTGGTTTCATCTGGACTACATCATAGAACCACCAATAAAGGACACTGAAAAAATATATAGAGAAACCTACGGTTCCTATCCTTGAGTAGCATGATTAGAGATGAGTAGATCTCCTAAAGGTGTCCTAAGCACCTGCTGTTACTCTTGGAAGCAATGCAAACATGTAAAAGTTATTACTGTTGACAATACTACTCAAATATCCAACTATCAGGACACAAGGCATGATAATCCATCTAATCTAATGAAATCTGAACTCAACCTGATCATGGTTCATGCCCTCAGACACATCAGCACCTCAAGAATGCCATGACAAAAATGAAAAGGACCAAGACAATGTTCAGTTAACAGAAAGGGGGGAGGGGAACCGGTGCAGCTCACCGAGAGGAAGACGATGGCGAGCTCGTGTGGGGTCGGGGTTGACGAGGTGACGCGGATCGACGGTGAGGCGTCGGTGTCGTAGAGGCGCCGGAGACCTTGCCCTGCGAGACAGAGAAGGAGCCGTCAGCCCCGGCGCAGGCGGGGGGCAAGGGGAGGAGGAGGAGGGAGGAGGGGAGGAGGAGGGTCGGGGGGGCGTACGGTGCTGCGTCGCTGCTCGGCGCCGACGGCGAGGAGGAAGGCGAAGACGTTGAGGGTTCGGGGCGGCGGGGGTGGGGGCGCGGGGGCGGCGGGGTGGAGTGGCGGGGGGGGGGCGGGCGCGGGGCGCGGGGGGCCGGGGGGGTGGGGGCGGCGGGGGGGGCGGCGGGGGTGGGGCGCGGGGGCGCGTGGGCGGCGGGGTGGAGTCCGGCGGGGGTCGGGGCGGCGGCGTCGTGTGTCTGGCGAGGGAGAGAGGGACGAATGGATCTAGCGAGGGAGAGGAAGGACTTAGCTATAGGGGGAAGCTTACTAATGGCGCACCACCTGTCGGTGCGCCATTAGAAATCGTTTTTTAGATAGCAATGGCGCACCCACCACCGGTGCGCCATTAGAAATCTTTTTTTACATAGCAATGGCACACCACCAGGCCGGTGCGCCATTAGTATATTTTATTATTATTATTTTTTAATAAATGAATATGAATATGAAACAGTAATCCATGCATTTAAATAATTATTGTGTATTTGTATTCTGATAAATATTTGTTAGTTATTATGCCTGATTTATAGAATGGTTATTGAAACTAGTTTAGTGGGTAAACGAAGTTAAGATTTATTTGTGGTGATGTTATAAATAATTTTTGTTATGAATGTTAGTAATTGTTTAAAGGTTTGTTCTTGCATACATAATTTGACGAGAGCGGGGGAGGGTGCGGGGGGTGCTCTTCGGCGGCAGTGGAGCGGGGGAGGGTGCGGGGGGTGCTCGTCGGCGGCGATGGAGCGGGCCGGGGAGGGTGCGGTGGGTCGTCGGCGGCGGTGGGGCTAGCGGGGGAGGGTGTGGGTGGAATCGAGATGGAGGGTGCGGGGGGTGCCTCTTCGCTATTACGCCAGCTGGCGAAAGGGGGATGTGCTGCAAGGCGATTAAGTTGGGTAACGCCAGGGTTTTCCCAGTCACGACGTTGTAAAACGACGGCCAGTGAATTGTAATACGACTCACTATAGGGCGAATTCAAAAAGTGCCCATGAAATTTAAAAATATTCATGATATCAATAAGTGCCCATGAAATACAATCGAGAAATGAAGACTGCGATTTAAATACAATCAATCTTAGCTAGCTATCTGTTCACAATCTTCTTGCCCTTCTTTTTCGCAAATGGAGTTCTTCTGTGGAACGGACGTCCTTTAGGTAGGGTGGTCCTGCTTCTTCTTGTGGTGTATGCTGCTACTTCATCGTCGTCGTCATGTTCGATCTTCAGGTCGCCGTACTTGTCGAAGTCTTCCTCATTGGCTACTCCATCCATTCCGATGATCTTCCTTTTGCCTCTCCTCACGACAACATGACTGGTCTTTGACGGGTCGGTAATGAAGAAGCATTGGTCCACTTGGGAAGCCAGTACCCATGGCTTATTTTTCACGGTGACGTTTGCGCCCGCGGTCTTGGATTTGGCTTCGGGTATAACCATGGTGGTGAAATACCGGTCTTCTTTTAGGACGCTCTTGGCCCATATGACACGGAACATCGGGACCTTCTCTCCAGCATAGCTCAGCTCCCAGATCTCCTCGGTCCTTCCGTAGTATCTGTCCTTGTCGTTACTGGTGTAGGATTCCATCGTTACCCCGGAGTTCTGATAACCATCGCTCTTCATGTCCTTGTCCTCGGTGTAGAATGTGTAGTCGTTGATATCGTACGCCTCATAGGTCATTAGGTTGTGCTCGGCGCCCTGTGACAAGGCGAATATGAGTTGTTCTTCCGCGGAAGAATCCTCATGTAAAGGGTACGACAGAAGCTTCTTCTTGAACCAACGCGTGAAACATGAGTTGTGCTCTTTGATTATATCTCCGTCTGTCCTCTGTTGGCCTCGGTCATTGTACGTCTTCTCAATAAAGGTTTTGTGCTCTACCACCCAAGGATCGACCGCGTCTATGTGTTGTAGCGCGACTAGGTTTGCTCTTTCAAAGTCGGCGAGTCGACCCTCGAAGTCGACATGCATTTCACGGCGACCCTCACAGTGACCCCATCCTGCGAGCCTGCCGAGGTGCCTGTTGACGGGCAGACCAACGGGGTTCTCGATGCCTAGATAATTCATGCAGTAGGAGATGCACTCTTCGGTCAGAAAGCCCCTGGCTATACTTCCCTCTGGACGTGACATGTTGCGAACGTATCCTTTGATGACACCATTCGTCCTTTCGAACGGCATCATGCTATTAGGAACGTCGGCCCGAGTTGGATGATATCCTCCACGATATGGACCATCAGATGCACCATAACGTCGAAGAATGCAGGCAGGAAGTACATCTCAAGCTCGCATAGTATCACCACAATCTCTTCCTGTAGCCTTCTGAGTTTCCTCACGCCAACCGACTTCCGAGAGATGACGTCGAAAAAGTTGCATAGGCCAAATAGCGTTTCACGGACGTGCTCGTCCATGATCCCACGGATTGCAACTGGAAGTATCTGCGTCATCAGCACGTGACAGTCATGAGACTTCATCCCGCTGAACTTCTGCTTCGCTGGGTCTAGGTATCTTCTTATCTTCCCCGCGTAACCGTAAGGAAGTTTTACTCCTACGAGGCAGGTGAAAAACTGCTCGATCTCCTCCTAACTTAGAGTGAAGCACGCGGGAGGGTAGTCATTTCCGGTCTTCTTGGCATTTTTGCCTTTGCGACGACTTTCTATGTCCTGCTTCGCCTCATCATCATCATCATCATCATCATTAGCGTCAAGCTCCTGCCTGATGCCCATTGATTTCAAGTCTGCCCTTGCTTTCGGCCCATCTTTGGTCCTCTCTGGCATGTTGAGCAGGGTACCAAGCAGACTCTCGCACACGTTCTTCGTGATATGCACGGCATCAAGGCTGTGAGGCACACGGTGGATCTTCCAGTACAGCAAGTCCCAGGAAACAGACCTCATTTTCCATACCTTCAGCAGCGGCTCTGGCGCCTTTCGCTTCTTTCTCGGCTCTGGCACCTTTTGCTTCTTTCCCGGCAGTGGGCAATCTTTCCAATTTTTCAACAGCCCGTCTATTTCCTCGCCGCTCCTCGTACACGGGCGTCTTCAGGGTTCGGTTTCACCATCGAACAGATCCTTGCGTTTCCTCCACGGGTCATCGTCGCGAAGCCACCTTCGATGTCCCATGAACACGGTTTTCGAAGACCTGGGATCTCTATCTAGCTGGCGATATGTTGTGTCATCCATGCACCTGACGCATCCAAAAAATCCGTGGACCACCTGCCCCGCGAGATATCCGTAACCGAGATAGTCGTGCACCGTTGTGAGCAGTGCGGCTCTCATAGGGAAATATTCTTTCTCTGCGGCGTCCCACGTATTGGCTAGCGTTTTCCACAGTGTGTCTAACTCCTCTTTCAGCAGCCCCAGATATAGATTGATGTCGTTCCCTGGTTGTTTTGGCCCTTCAATTAGCATACTCATGTGAGTGTACTTCCTCTTCATGCACAACCAGGGGGAAGGTTGTACATCTACACAAACATAGGCCAGGTGCTATGTGTGCTTCTCTGGCTGCCAAACGGATTGACTCCATCGGTGCTCGCGCCCAGCACGATGTTCCTTGGATCCTTCCCAAATTCTGGGTGTTCGAAGTTCAATGCTTGCCACTGGCTCCCATCCTTAGGGTGACTCAGCATCTTGTCTTTTTTATTTATCTCCGGATCATTTGCGTCATCTTCTCGCTTATTCTCCTCCCTATCCGCGTGCCAACGCAGGAGGTTTTCTACCTTAGGGTCCGCGAAATACCGCTGCAGACGAGGAGTGATCGGAAAGTACCACACCACTTTTCGAGGAGCTTTCTTCCTCTTCTTGTATCGAGTGACACCGCACACCGGACATATGGTAGACTCCGCGTGCTCGCCTCGATAAATGATGCAATTGTTCATGCACACATGGTATTTCACGTGCGGTAAATCCAGAGGACACACGACTTTCTTCGCCTCCTCGAAACTGGTCGGGCACTTGTTCCCCTTGGGAAGACGTTCGTGCCAGAATGACATGTTCTCCTCGAAGCATGCATCGGTCATTTTGTGTTTTACCTTCATCTCCAAAGCCATGAGCGTTACTTTCAGGCGGGTATCCTCGGGTCTGCATCCTTCATACAATGGAGTAACCGCGTCTATCTCCAGTTGATCCAGCTTGGCTTTCTCTCGGGCGGCAGCTCTTGCGTTATCCGTCTGCTTGAGAAGCAGCTCTTGAATATGAGGGTCCTGCACCCAGCCCATCGATGGTCCATCGTCGTCTTCTCCGCCGGCATCTTCATCTTCATGATCATGCCCTTCGTCTTCTCGCCCGCCCGAGTCGTGGTGGTTGTCTTGCTGCCCTTCCTCATTTCTTGCCCGGCCCCCATGGATGACTTCATAGTCATCTTCATCACCTTGCCACCGATAGCCATCCATGAAACCACGCAAGAGCAGGTGGTCCCGCACCTGCCTGGAATCCGGGTCCGCAATAAGGCTCTTCAGCTTCCATCTTTGACACAGACATCTTATCTTCGTCTCGTTCTTTTGAAGCATCTCGGCCTTCTCGGAGCTCAAAAACCTATTCACGATGCCTTCGGTCATCGTGCGGACCATGGTCGCCTGCGGGGTAGAGCAAAACGATATTTTAGAACCAAGAAAAAAATTGGCATGACTTTCCCTAAAAATAGGACCAAAAAGAATGCATAGTGCCAAAATTCTCGCCGAAACGGAAATGAATCAACATTCCGGCAAAATATTGGCAACTATCGCATTTCAAATACCGGTACCTGCAAACACAAACATATATGCAACACCACAAACATACATAGATCTAGCTAGGCCACAAAAAGTGCATGTGCACGTTGTTGGAGCGAGCTAGGGAGAAAAACAGTAGATCTTCAACATGAAGATAGCTTTCCCCTTACTTACCTATCAAAAAAATGTTATTTCACCACTTAATTTTGATGAATCTATGGTGCAAATGAGGTGAGGAGGAGGAGGCAGCCGACAAGCTTGGGGGAGGAGGTGGAGGGAATGAAGTGGGGAATGTGAGTGTGTAGGTGTGGCTGTCCAAAATATCTAGCTGGTCCCAGGTTACTAATGGTGCACCATACAGCCATGCGCCATTAGTAACCCAACATACTAATGGCGCACCTGCTGGCCGTGCACCATTAGCAGTTTTGCAAAAAAGTAAAAAAATATATATATATACTAATGGCGCACCGTGACAGAGTGCGCCATTACTAGTTTAAACTAGTAATGGCGCACTTTACAACGGTGCGCCATTAGTAGTTTTGCAAAAAACAGAATAAAAAAATACAGTAGTGGCGCACTCCATGGCTGGTGTGCCATTACTAGTTAGAACTACTAATGGCGCACTTTGCCCGGATGCGCCATTAGTATGTTTGGAAAAATGAAAAAAAAATCTTACTTGTGGCGCACCTTGTGCCTGGTGCGCCATTAGTGTCTTCCACACTAATGGCGCATCGCCACATGGTGCGCCATTAGTATATAGTAGTGGCGCACCACTTCTCTTGTGTGCCATTAGTGTCAATTTCATCTATAGCCCTTTTCCTAGTAGTGGCAAATGTTCTCGGAATGGGATGAAATTTGGCGTGCGGTCTTATTATAGTGTAGGTAGACCGCCTATCAAATTTCATCGCATTCGGAGTTCATTTGATGCCCCAACGGATAACTATAGCGACAATATAGTCGGTCATAGGATGGACATTTTCGGTCTCCGGAAACAGTTGCCGGCCTGCACTCCATCCCCTCTCATCTCAGCCCACTCCCACACTAAACCAGTCCACCAAACCCCCCCCCCTCGCCTGCGCGTCCGAAACTTACCCGACCCCAACCTGGGCAGTCGTCACCGTTGGATCCGGATGATCCCCAACCATCCCTAAATCTTCATCGGTTTCTCGTTGGACTCTCCTAATCTATTTATTCTCGACCGTCCGATTAAAAATCGGAGGGACCAGATACCCCCTAAACCTAGCCTACTTACCATATAAATAGAGCAACCCTAAAATCTAGGGACCTTGTCCCATCCATCCCATCCCCACGCCGCCGCCACTCCTTTTGTTTTCAGCGCCGAACTAACCAGCTTCATCCTCCCTGATCCAAATCCATCCAGCCACCCACTTCCTCCATTGATCCATGGCATGAGAGCGAGTGCTCCCCTGCCTCCCTCGATCCTTCCGCGCCTGACTCCGCCCGACCCTGCTGACCACCTCGCCGGAGAACAGCACCGTCGGAGCCTCGAGTCACGTGCCCTTCGCCGCCTCCCATGCGCCTTTGCTCATGCCTGAGCACGGACACCTCGCTGGACTCCTCCCGCAGTAGTCCCGCACCAAGCCTCGCGCCGTCGGCCAGCAGGACCGAGCCGCCATCGTCCTTTGTGCCTGCAGCCTCCCCGCTCTCCTCGTCGGCACAGGGAGATGAGCTCCTCTCCAGGACCAGCAACGGCGCCGCCCCTCGCAGGTCATCTATGCCCTTGCGTTTCCTTCTTCTTCCCCTATCTCGCTCTTCTCTCAGTACTCTCTCTTTGTCCCGTGTAGGAGGACAGCCATGGGAGCAACACCACAGCAGCAGCTGTCCCGTCCGCCGCCTCCCATGCGCTGACGTCCAGGACCCCGGCAGGTCACGCCATGCGCCGGTGATGGAGCTCCAAAGGAGTTCGCCACTGCCAATTGCCTCGGCTCTGGCCAGAATGAGTCGTCCCCGGCCTCCCCGTCAGACCGGCTCCCCTCCGCCAAGTCCTGTGTCATCGTCCAGGCCCCAGCGGCACTTAACCCCTGCCTTCTGTCGCGTCGCCCGTGCGAGCCCTCCTCTGCTTCGCCTTTGCTGGAACAATGCCATCCTGCCGCTCGCCGGAGTCCCACGCGCCCCTCCGTCGTCGCTGCCTTTTGACGAGCACGAACTCAATCCCCTGCTTCCCTGCATCGAAGGAACCAGGCGCGTTGACTGCGCCTGGACCTGCCTCGCCTAGGCCCAGCACCCACCTCGATCTACCTCCAAGCCAGGCCTTGGGCCGCCTTCCCACAATGGCCTGCCCCACGCCATTGTCCCGCGTGGGCCACTTCCCCTCCAACGGCACGATTTGGCCCATGGTGAGCGTCCTAACGCCCAGCAGTTTCGGCCCCGTTCTGTATTTTTTTGTGA
This sequence comes from Triticum urartu, assembly GCF_003073215.2. Lineage (NCBI taxonomy): Eukaryota > Viridiplantae > Streptophyta > Magnoliopsida > Poales > Poaceae > Triticum > Triticum urartu. The sequence continues at coordinate 73,222,350 of NC_053025.1, forward strand.
ACGTATTTGTCTAATTTTCCAGAGACTGCATGAGGGAGTTCTGGATTAGGGGCTCTCCGGACAGCCGGACTATATCCTTTGGCCGGACTGTTGGACTATGAAGATACAAGATTGAAGACTTCATCCTGTGTCCAGATGGGACTCTCCTTGTCGTGGAAGGCAAGCTAGGAAATACGGATATGTAGATCTCCTCCCTTGTAACCGACTCTGTGTAACCCTAGCCCCCTTTGGTGTCTATATAAACCGAAGGGTTCAGTCCGTAGGCTAGCTTCTAGGGTTTAGCCTCTACGATCTCGTGGTAGATCAACTCTTGTAATACTCATATCATCAAGAACAATCAAGCAGGACATAGGGTATTACCTCCATCAAGAGGGCCCGAACCTGGGTAAACATCATGTCCCCTGCCTCCTATTACCATCCGCCTTACACGCACAGTTCGGGACCGCCTACCCGAGATCCACCGGTTTTGAAACTGACATTGGTGCTTTCATTGATAGTTCCACTCTGCCATCACCGTAAGGCTTGATGTCTCCTTTGATCATCGGTAACAATGTGGTCCAGGATGAGGTTTTCCTTCCCGGATAGATCTTCGTATTCGGCGGCTTCGCACTGCGGGCCAATTCGATTGGCCATCTGGAGTAGATCGAGAGCTACGCCCCTGGCCATCAGGTCAGGTTCGGAAACCTAAACTACACTGCCGATATCCGTGGAGACTTGATCTTCGATGGATTCGAGCCCATATCAGGTGTGCCGCACAATCATGACGAGCATGACGTAACTCTGCCGTCGGACAGTACTCGAGAGATCGCATCTGCAACTGCTCCGGCCATCAATCCAGAGCAAATCACGCCATCCGAGAGCGGAGGGATAGACCCGGCCATAGAGGCCACACTCTTAGTGGCGATAGAGCCGGATACTAACTTCACCCCTTACGAGAGTCGTGTCGCCAAACCACTGGATTCGTCTCCGACCACGGACTCCGAGCCGCCTACATCCGTGCCCATCGAATCCGACTGGGCGCCGATCATGGAGTTCACCTCCGCGGATATCTTTCAGCACTCGCCTTTCGGCGATGTGCTAAATTCATTAAGGTATCTCTCCTTGTCAGGGGAGCCTTGGTCGAACTATGTCTGGCTAGAATGGGATGCGGACGACGAAGAAATTCGCTGCCCACCCACCACCCACTTAGTAGCCACTGCCGACGATTTAACCGACATGCTCGACTTCGACTCCGACGACATCGACGGTATGGACGACGATGCAGGAGACGAACCGGAACCACCGCCCACAGGGCGCTAGACCGCCACCTCATCATATGATATATACATGGTGGACACCCCCAAAGAAGGCAATGGCGACGAGAAAGCGGAGGATGACCCCTCCAAGAAGCAACCAAAGCAACGACGTCAGCGGCGCCGCTCTAAGTCCCGCCACAGCAAAAGTAGTGATACTGGCATAGGAGATAACAACACTCCAGATAGTGCCGAAGACAACCACAACCCCCTCCGGTTTGATGTATAATGGGAGGATGAACAAGCTCGCCCTCCAGAGCAGGCAGCAGATGGAGAACCGAAGGAGGACAGTTATATGCCTCTCTCCGAAGATGAGGTGAGCCTCGGCGACGAAGAATTTATCGTGCCTGAGGATCCCGTCGAGCTGGAGCGCTTCAAGCGCCGGCTTATGGCCACAGCAAATAGCCTGAAGAAAAAGCAACAACAGCTTCAAGCAGATCAAGACTTGCTAGCAAACAGATGGACCGAACTCCTTGCGGCCGATGAATATGAACTCGAGCGCCCCTCCAAGAGTTACCCAAAACGCAGGTTGCTACCTCACCTCGAGGAGGAAGCATTGAAACCTCCATCGCCAGTGTACGATGCGGCTGACCGGCCACCGCATGGCCGAGCCAGAGAGGCGTTTCAGCCTGAAGTTCAGCCTGCACCCCGCCGCCACTCAATCAAAAATACCAAGGCCTGGGGCAACACACGGGACCTGCGATACGTATTGGATAGTAGGGCAAAACTTGCAATGTCAGTATACAGGTCACGGGCTCGCGCGCCAACACGGGACGATGATCGTCGCGCCGGATACACCCAAGGTAAATCCGGCTGGGCTGAATACAGCAGACAAGACTCATATGAACTGCGTCGTGATATAGGCCGGCACAGAGCCGCCGCACACCCCCTATGCTTCTCTGATGAAGTTATGGATCATGAATTCCCGAAGGGTTTTAAACCCATAAATATCAAATCGTATGATGGTACAACAGATCCCGCTGTATCGATCGAGGATTTCCTCCTTCACATCCACATGGCTCGCGGTGACAATCTACATGCCATCAAGTACCTCCCACTAAAACTCAAAGGACCAGCTCGGTATTGGCTGAATAGCTTGCCAGCAGACTCCGTCGGCAGTCGGGAAGATTTGGAAGACGCATTCCTTGACAACTTCTAGGGCACTTATGTGCGACCACCGGATGCTGATGACTTGAGCCATATAACTCAGCAGCCAGGGGAATCAGCCAGGCAATTCTGGACACGGCTCCTGACCAAGAAAAACCAAATTGCCGACTGTCCGGATGCAGAGGCCCTAGCGGCATTCAAGCATAATATCCGCGACGAGTGGCTTGCCCGCCACCTTGGCCAGGAGAAGACGAAGTCTATGCCAGCCCTCACGACACTCAGACCCGCTTTTGCGCAGGCGAGGATAGCTGGCTGGCTCGCAGAAACAACACATCAAGGAATCCGGGCAATTCAGATACCAAAGATGCCAACGGCAGACCATGTCGTAACAGACCAAAGCGCCGCAACAACATCGATAACACCAATGATACGGCAGTCAATGACGGATTCAGAGGCTCTAGATCCGGTCAGCGGAAAAAGCCATTTAAAAGAAGTACTCCGGCTCTGTCCAGTTTGGATTGAATACTGGATCGCTCGTGTCAAATCCACGGCACCCCCGACAAGCCAGCCTCACACCAACACAGAATGTTGGTTGTTCAAACAGGCCGACAAGTTAAATGCCGAAAACAAGGACAAGGGGCTGCATAGTGATGACGAGGAGGAGCCCCGGCCGCTGAACACAGGAGGACAGAAGGGGTTCCCCCCACAAGTAAAGACGGTGAACATGATATACGCAACCCACATTCCCAAGAGGGAGCGGAAGCGTGCACTAAGGGACGTCTATGCGATGGAGCCCGTCGCCCTAAAGTTCAACCCATGGTCCGCTTATCCGATCACCTTTGATCGCAGGGACCACCCCACTAGTATCCGTCATGGCAGATCCACCGCACTGGTCCTAGACCCCATCATCGATGGATTTCACCACACTCGAGTCCTTATGGACGGTGGCAGCAGCCTGAACCTGCTTTATCAGGATACAATGCTAAAAATGGGTATCGATCCCTCGAGGATCAAACCCACCAAAACCACCTTTAAGGGCGTTATCCTAGGTGTAGAGGCCCATTGCACGGGCTCAATCACACTGGAAGTGGTATTCGGATCACTAGATAACTTCCGAAGCGAGGAGTTAATCTTCGATATGGTCCCGTTTCGTAGTGGCTATCAAGCACTGCTCGGACGAACAGCATTTGCAAAAATTCAATCCAGTACCGCATTACGCATACCTCAAGCTCAAGATGCCAGGACCTAGGGAGGTCATAACAGTAAACGGAAACACATAACGCTCACCCCGCACGGAGGAGCACACTGCGGCCCTCGCAGCAGAAGCACAAAGTAGCCTTTTAAGGCAAACCACTAATTCGGCGATACAGCCCCCGGACACCTTCAAGCGAGTCCGGAGTAAGTTGCAACATGATCGCCTAGCATGCGCAGAGCTTTCCTAGCAATTCGGCCCCCGTCCCAGTCCCGGTCAAGCAATGAAATCCGTGCCGCCCGTACATAATTACGCACTGACAATACCATGGACATAGGCGGGGGCACGATCAGGCCACGTCCCGCAATGCGGCTTAACCGCCCTATGGGTTGTATACCTTTATCATTTTTCCTCTTTCAGGACCTAACTCTCTGGAAGCCCTTTCCGGCAGTACGATTGCCGGACACATTACGGGAAGGAACAACCAAGGCGGCAAGAAGCTAAGATGTACACGGGAACCCCCAGGTCATCTCTAATAATAATTGATATACCCACTTTCTACTATCCATACACAGCAGCCCTTTGGTAGGACATTTCGAATAGTCCTACTTTTTGCTTATTGCACTACTTGTACCAGTACGCTTCGACGTATTATTTAAATAACAATGCATAGCATTAGTCTATTATTGCATTATTCATCACCTTTTTTCTTATATGTCCATTCATGACAATCTACACCCATACATTCGGGTACGGTCAGTACGCCAGGGGCTTTCGTTTACCCCATAATATGGCGCGAGAAGTCTGAACACTTTCAAAAGTGCGACACCCCGAACTTATAGCATTATATGCATCAGCTCTGAATCATGTCTTGGGTCAATAGTTGGGTTTGCCCAGCTCCCATGCTTTGGTACCTTACGTTCCGCTATATCGGCTAAGGTAGCGGTGGGAGAACTACTGTGATTGTGTCCCGGTTCTTCCGGACGAGCACCTCAGTAGAGAAAGCCGAAAACTGACTGTCATGATAAGGCGAGAGACTGGTCACTGTTCGAGAGGTCTCATGTCCTTAAAGACTTTTTCCGCTTCGGGCGAGGAGTCGGCCTTGCCCGGCTTAGGCATGTATAGTGCCCCAAATTCGGTCTTCCGAATACTAGGGGCTTCGCCAAAATTTAAAATTATAGACTTCTATGGCTAAGTGAGAGTGATAAAGCCTTATACTCTGATTGCCTGGTTCGTTGCGCTGAACACCTCCCTTGAAGGACCCAAAATTGGGGTAAAGAGTGCTCAGGTTTATCCCGAACACTCCAGTACTAGTTACATGGGGGCAGAAGCCGATGACTGGCCAACTCTCAGATTTTATAAAAGGCCGCACAGAAGGTAATATTTTAAATTAAAAAAAGCGCTGCATAGCACAGATGAACTCGTTTCACATTACAGGATCACATGAGCATGTTCATTCAAAAATTACATCCCTGGCGCATTCATCCGCCACAAGGCGGGAACCCTTTAGGACACTCTCATAAATACATCTTGGGGCAGCGATGCTCCTTGCCCTCCGGCGGCCCCTCCTTCACCAGCTTCATGGCGTCTAGCTTCGCCCAGTGCACCTTCGCCTGGGCAAAAGCCCGGCGCACCCTCGATGCAGACGGACCGCTTTATGACTTGAAGCCGTGGGCAAGCATCCACAAGCCGCCTCACCAGACCGAAGTAGCTGCCGGGCAGGGGCTCGCCAGGCCATATTCGGACAGTAAGACCCTTCATGGCCTATTTGGCCGCCTTGTGAAGCTCGACCAACTACTTCAGCTGGTCGCTCAAGGGAATTGGGTGTTCGGTCCCAATATACTGAGACCAGAACAACTTTTCCATAGAGCTCCCCTCCTCAGCTCGGTAAAATTCCACGGCATCCAGCACACTGCTGGGAAGATCTGCGAACACTCATGGAGAGCTCTGAACTCGGGTAAGTAAAAGGAATGTTTCCTTCACATGCTTGCTTTGCATAATGAATGCCTTACCCGCTACTATCTTCTTCACCGCATCCATCTCCTGGAGGACCTTGTGGGCTTCAGCCTTGGTGCTCCGTGCGCTTTCGAGCACCTTCGCAAGCTTGGAATCTTGCTCTTAGAGTCAAGCTTCAAGGACTCGTGTTTTTTGGTGAGAGCCTCGAGCTCTTGCTGCACCTCGCCTACCCGGGCTTCTTGCTTTTCCCGCTCAAGGAGCTCCTTGGCCGCTTTGTCTTCGGCCTCGGACAGCGCCTTCTTCAGGGTCGCCACCTCGGTCGTGGCCCCTGGCAAATTCATGATGATCCGATTACTTCACACCCGAACTTCTTTTTAAATATATAGACAAACTATTGCTTACCTTTGCTCTCCTCGAGTTGCCTCTTGGTAAGGCCGAGCTCGTTCTCAGACCGCTCCAGGTCCTGCTTCAGTGCAGAGACCTCCGCAGTACGTGTGGCAGCGACCAGCAGTGAAGCCTGCACATACACATAGACATATTCTGATTAGACACCTGGGTCATCATTTCATCCTCTATTCAGCCTTTCTTCGCGAACGGCGAACAGAGCATCAAGGGCTACTGTCTATGCAGTAATATTTTCATATATTTTGATTGCTTACCTCAAAGCCTGTTAGGAGGCTGGCGCAAGCTTCGGTCAGTCCGTTTTTGATGGACTCAACTTTCTCGACCACCGCACTCATGATAGTGCGGTGCTCTTCGTTGATGGAAGCGCCGCGGAGCGCTTCCAGCAAGTTGTCTGGTGCCTCTGGATGGACAGAGGTGATCGGCACGAGCAGCTTGCCCCCCTTAATGGGGATCGCCTGCCGGAGTCCGGAACCACCGAAGGTTCCGGAGCAGTATTCAGCTGGGGGCCGAACTTGGAGCCCGTGGGAGTCTTGATCCCTTTGCGCCCAGGGTCCGGAAGTTCGCCTCGAGGCGCCTCCAGGACTACCTCCCCTCGGCTCGGTGCCTTTCGAGACAACACCTCGATGTTGTCCATAGGGCGAGGGGTGGAGGCGGTCGGAAGAGAACCGTTGTTCATATTCGACGAGTCCAATGAACCGCTCGACGAAGATACGTCGAGATGAGCTCGGGACGGACTGCATAATCATGTTCGGCATGAGGAAAAGCAGTGCAATAAAATGTACCATGAATCACTATGGTGTCCAGATACTTACGACTTCGCCAGGGGCTTGACCCTAGGTAGACACTCATCGCCGCTGTAGGCAGCCGTCGTGGAGCAGTCCGGAGGGAGGGTCCTTCCCTTCTTGGACCCTTCGGCCTCCCCGTTTGGGTCGGCCTTCCTTTTCTTGTCCCCCCCCCAGCTGGGGGGAGAACTTTCCTCCTCCTCCTCGTTTTCGTGGGAGGAGTGCGTGTCGAAGCCATCGGACGATGAGTCCGATACAACCTTGCGCCGGAGACCCTTTCGGGTCCCCGTGGCCTTCTTCTTGGTCTTATTCCCCGGCACCTCGTAAGGCGCCGGAGCCAGCATCTCCGTTAGGAGAGCATCTGCAGGATCTTCAAGCAGGGGGGCTGGGCAATCGAGCTGCTCCGCTGTCTTTATCCAGTCCTGTGAATGACATGGAAGCTTAGATCCCCCGTATGATTTAACTGGGCAAAGAAATACCATATGAGATACAAAAACTTACCGGATTGGGTGGCGCTTTGTGCTGAGTCCACGGTCCTCGGTGAGGGAAGGAGGTACCTCGACGCCCTTGAACAGCACCCTCTAGACATCCTTGTGCGTCGTGTCGTAGAGCTCTCGCAGCGTCTGGTGCTTGGCCGGGTCGAACTCCCACAAATTGAATGCCCATCATTGACACGGGAGAATCCGGCGGAAGAGCATGACCTAGACCACCTTGACGAGCTTGATTTTCTTGCTCATCATGTTCCTGATGCAGGTCTGGAGTCCGGTCAGCTCTACCGAAGAACCCCAGGACAGGCCCTTCTCTTTCCAGGAAGTGAGCCGCGTGGGGATTCCGGATCGAAATTCGGGGGGCCGCCACCCAGTTGGTGTCGCGCGGCTCGGTGATATAGAACCACCCCGATTGCCACCCCTTTATGGTCTCCATGTAGGAGCCTTAGAGCTAGGTGACGTTAGGCATTTTTCCCACCATGGCGCCTCCGCACTCTGCTTGCTGGCCAACCACCACCTTCGGTTTGACATTGAAGGTCTTCAGCCACATGTCGAAATGGGGCCTGATGCGGAGGAAGGCCTCGCACACGAAGATAAACACCGAGATGTTGAGGATGAAATTGGGGGCCAGATCATGAAAATCCAGCCTGTAGTATAACATGAGCCCGCGGACAAACGGGTGGAGAGGAAATCCAGTCCGCGGACGAAGTGGGTAAGAAAAACTACCCTCTCATGGGGTTCGGGCGTAGGGATGATCTGCCCTGCATCTGGCAGCCGGTGCGCGATATCCGCGGCCAGATATCCGGCTTCCCGTAACTTTGTGATGTTCTCCTCCGTGACAGAGGAGACCATCCACTTGCCCCCCGCTCCAGACATGCTTGGAGTGGTTTAAGAAGAAAGACGCGAACTTGGGCGCTGGAGCTCGAGTGTGCGAGAATGGGTAAGGAAGGAGGAAGAAGGCGTGGGTGAAAAGAGTGAATCTTTGTCCCTTTATAAGGGCGAAGGAGGCAATGCGCCTCCCCACTTGCCTGGTAAAATCGCTTATTCCCCAGGCGCCGTAATTGATGGCGTGGTTGGGTTACCCACATCCGTATTGATGAGAATCCCGTAATAAGGGGGACACAGTCTCTGCTTTGACAAGACATGTCAAGAAAACCGCCTCGCGTTATGTGTGGTGCTGGTTGAGAAAAACGGTTCGAATAATGACCGGGCCATGATGTGAGGTCATGCTGTCAAACGTGTCAGCCGATTGGATTTGTGGGAATATTATTCTCTCTACGGTAGTATGTGGAACATGTTTTACAGAGCCAGACACTATTATGGTGTTCAAAATCTTCTATGGAGTATCGGAGGAGGAACCAACCTTGCAATGCTGAAGACAATACTGCGCGCCGGACTTATCGTCATTGAAGCCTGGTTCAGGGGCTACTGAGCGAGTCCTGGATTAGGGGGTCTACGGACAGCCAGACTATATCCTTTGGCCGGACTGTTGTACTATGAAGATACAAGATTGAACACTTCGTCCCATGTCCGGATGGGACTCTCCTTGGCGTGGAAGGCAAGCTAGGCAATATGGATATGTAGATCTCCTCCCTTGTAACCAACTCTGTGTAACCCTAGCCCCCTCTGGTGTCTATATAAACCGGAGGGTTTAGTCTGTAGTGCAATAGACAATCATACCATAGGCTAGCTTCTATGGTTTAGCCTCTATGATCTCATGGTAGATCAACTCTTGTAATACTCATATCATCAAGAACAATCAAGTAGGACATAGGGTATTACCTCCATCAAGAGGGCCCGAACCTGGGTAAACATCATGTCCCCTGCCTCATGTTACCATCCGCCTTCGACGCACAGTTCGGGACCCCCTACCCGAGATCCACCGGTTTTGACACCGACACTGCTGTTTTGCAGAAAAACCCTCTAACTTCATGCATATAATAACTCATGAACTATGCATCTTATGTAAAAACTTTAAACATGTAAACTGCTTCGAATTCTATCTAGTTTCATAATATCCAAATTTCATCCATGTTTAAAATGTTGTTTGTGTTTATTTTGCATAATGCCATGTTAAAATGATTTATTTCATAACTTAATAATCGTAGCTCCAAATTTAATAAACTTTATATGTATATGGGGTAGGAAAATGCATAGATTAACTTGGTGGCATTACTTTGCATGTTTAACAACTCTAAAATTATGTTTAGGGGAGAACAGTAGCTAATTCGAAATATGCATATGAGGATTTTCCGGAATTGTTGTTGTTTCCGGCCTCATTTAAACTAGCTTAAATGTGTAGTTTTCATATGCTTAACCTCTTGCCATGTTTAACAACATTTAATATTGTTGGGTACATAAATGAGAGAGAACTAAATAATTGATGTGGTGTTTCGTCAATACGCAACTCATTGCATATTGAGCTCCACTTAATTTGTAGTATTGTTTGTGCACTTTGCCATGCCATGCCTCATTAAACCGGACATGCATCATACTTGATTGTGCATCATGCCATGTTTATGCTTGTGTGTTTACCATGTTACTTGCTTATTTCCGGGTTGCTTGTCTTATTAGCTTTGGTTTCGTTCCGGAGTTGTGAGGATTCGTTCGACTCCGTCAGTTTGTCTTCTTCATGCACTCGTTCTTCTTCCTTGCGGGATCTCAGGCAAGATGACTGTTACCCTCGATATCACTTCTATCTTTGCTTTCTAGTTGTCCGCTCTATCTCTATGTCACGCTACCTACCAGTTGTTTATCATGCCTCCCATGTTGGCATGTCAAGCCTCTAACCCACCTTCCTAGCAAACCGTTGTTTGGCTATGTTACCGCTTTTGCTCAACCCATCTTATAGCATTACTAATTGCAGGTGCCTTGCAGGTTGTTACATGTTGGAACATGGATATGTTTGGGATATCATATTATCTATTGTTTAATTTAATGTATCTATATACTTGGTAAAGGGTGGAAGGCTCAGCCTTATGCCTGGTGTTTTGTTCCACTCTTGCCGACCTAGTTTCCGTCATATCGGTGTCATGTTCCTTGATTTTGCGTTCCTAGCGCGGTTGGGGTTATGGGACCCCCTTGACAGTTCGCTTTGAATAAAACTCCTCCAGCAAGGCCCAACCTTGGTTTTACATTTGCCTCACCTAAGCCTTTCCCTTGGGTTTCCGAAGCCCGAGGATCATCTTATTTTACCCCCCCCCCCGGGCCAGTGCTCCTCTGAGTGTTGGTCTAAACTAGAGCCGTTTGAAGCGCCACCTCGGGGAAACTTGAGGGCTGGTTTTAGTTGTATGGATTGCTCATCCGGTGTTCCCTGAGAACGAGATATGTGCAGCTCCTATCGGGATTTGTCGGCACAGTCGGGTGGTCTTGCTGGTCTTGTTTTACCATTATCGAAATGTCTTGTAACCGGGATTCCGAGTCTGATCGGATCATTCCGTGAGAAGTAATATCCTTCGTTGATCGTGAGAGCTTGTGATGGGCTAAGTTGGAACACCCCTGCAGGGTTTAAACTTACGAAATCCGTGCTCGCGGTTATGTGGCAGATGGGAATTTGTTAAAATCCGATTGTAGATAACTTGACACTTGACTTAATTAAAATGAATCCACCGCATGTGTAGCCGTGATGGTCTCTTTTTGGCGGAGTCCGGGAAGTGAACACGGTCTTGTGTTATGTTTGAACGTAAGTAGTTTCAGGATAACTTCTTGATCACTTATAGCTTTTCGACTGTTGTGTAGCTTCTCATATTACTCTTATTTGCATATGTTAGCCACCATATATTGCTTAGCACTTGCTGCAGCTCCACCTCATGACCTTATCCTACACATAAGCTTAAATAGTCTTGATCTCGCGGGTGTAATATTGTTGAGTCCTCGTGGCTCACGGATACTTCCAAACAGTTGCAGGTGCCGATGATACAAGTGCAGGTGACACAACCGAGCTCAAGTGGGAGCTCGATAAAGATCTTGGTCATTGTTATGTGTCTTTTCTGGATGATCAGTAGAGGTGCCCAGTTGGGACGATCGGGGATCTAGCATTTGGGTTGTCTTCTTTTATTTTGGTTCCGTAGTCGGACCTTGATTGTACTCTGGATGATGTATGTTTAACTTGTTATTTGTGTGAAGTGGAGATTGTAAGCCAACTCTTTATCCCTTTCTTATTCAGTACATGGGATTGTGTGAAGATTACCCCTCTTGCGACAAAACCACCTTGCGGTTATGCCTCTAAGTCGTGCCTGGACACGTGGGAGATATAGCCGCATAGTGGGTGTTACATTAACTAAGGGAAATACGTGTCTCTACTTTGTTGCATCACCCTTTCCTCTTCAAGGGAAAAGCCAACGCAAGCTCAAGAAGTAGCAAGCGCCTCAAACCTGCCTCATACGTCCAGGTGGGCCGCCCGGTCACTATCCGGTCACGATTTTTTACCCTGACGGCCCCCTCAAATGACCCTCAAACACCCGAGTTGACCAGCACCCACATATCCAGCCCAAATATGGCACCCGGGCCCGCCCACCACATTGGACCCGATAGCCCGACCCCACCCCAAATCTCCTCTCTTCTTCCTCCTCCACGCCGTCTGTCTCGCGCTCCGCCACCTCGCCTGCTCCGCGGCCGTTCCCAGGCTCTCTGTCGCCAGCTCCGGAAGAGCCATTTCATCCTCGCCGCAGGGTACATCGTCGTCGGCCCGGACGCCACCACGGTATGTCTGGCAACTCTCTGGCTCCGCGTTGCGCTTCATGTGTTCGACACATTGTCCAACCAGATTTTTTGTGATTTTTTTTAGGGAAAACAATGGATTCTGATGCTTCGTCGGACAAGGAGTATGGACCGATAGAGTTTGACCAAATGATTCAAGATGAGTTCTTCGATTGTCGGATTTGGACTAAGAAGTGGACATGATTATGCTCATGTGCATGCAAGAGGAAATGGACCGGCGAGTGGATCATATTCTCAAATTCAAGGGCTCAATCAAAGGAGAAGAGTGAACAACCGAGACAGGGTGTTCGGAGCAAAGCTACTGCACAAGGACTACTTTGCTCCCAACCCTACTTTCCCAGGTAATCCATGGTTCCGTCATCGTTTTCACATGCGAAAACCATTGTTTTTGCGCATTATGGAGTTAGTGGAGGCACACGACGACTACTTCAAGATCACAAGGGATTGCTGCGGCAAACTCTCTTTCTCAACTAAGCAGAAGTACACGGCTACTTTGAGGATGCTTGCACTTAGTATTGCTGCGATGGTCAGGATGAGGGAGTGCACGTGCTTGAAGACTACTGTCAAGTTTGCCCCCGCCGTGGTGGAGGTGTTTTGACCTGAGTATCTTAGAGAACCAAATGCGCAGGACACGGAGAAGTTGTTGGCTATTGGAGAGCCAAGGGGGTTTCTAGGAATGCTCTGATCAATTGATTGCATGCATTCGCAATGGAAGAACTGCCCCAAAGGTTTGCGGGGAATGTATCAAGGTCACACCAGAGAGGCCACCATCATACTAGAAGCAGTGGCATCACATGACTTATGGATTTGGCATGCTTTCTTTGAAATGTCGGGTTCTCACAACGACATCAACGTGCTTCAACGATCTCCGGTGATCGAGAGGCATTGCAATGGGGAATCACCGCCGTGCAACTACACCATCAATGGCCGAGAGTACAACATGGGATACTATCTTGCCGATGGTATCCATCCGCAGTGGGCGGCATTTGTGAACACCATATCCGAACCGCATGGCAATAAACAGAACCACTTTGCAACAATGCAGGAAGCGGTTACGAAGGATGTGGAGAGGGCATTTGGTGTACTTCAGGCTCGTTGGGGAATTGTGCGGAGCGCTGCAATGACGTGGGAATCGAAAACTTTGTGGCAGCTGATGACATGTTGTGTTATTCTGCACAATATGATTGTCGAGGATGAGGATGATGGTGTAGCCCAAACCCATGATTTTGAAGCACCTGGAGGACAAGTTAAAATCCTAGAAGATCAAGATGCGGCTCAGCTGATGATCTTTCTATAGATGCATCAGAATCTTCGAGATCAGCAGGTGCACATGCACTCAATAATCTTGTGGAACCCATGTGGACCCACAATGGCAACCAAGGACCCAATGCTTGAGTTTGGCACTTAAAATAAATTTTATGTAAACACTATCTATGCTTCAAACCAACATTTGCTATTTACGTGCGACACTGACTTGTATGATCGTCGTGCATGTATTTGCACGGGTTTCAGAGTCCGAATTTGAACTATGTGGATGCCAGGACGGAAATAGGAGGACATGTCCGGATGCTCCCGCGGGCATGCCCGGGCATGTCCGCGAACATATAGGGAGTCGGATTTGCCAAGTCCGGTGGTAGATGCTCTTATGAGGCAGTAGGAATAATGATAGGAAAAAACTAAACTAATGAAACTAAGCTAAAAGCAACAATTAAAGAAGCAACAACAAACACTAAATGAGACGATGATTAATAAACGACTTTAGGCAAGTGGCTACCTAAACTACAGTAACACAAAACATATGCTATATGCCTACATTAGAGAGGCCGGGGGGTTAAATCTTGTGAGCTTTATCTTTGCATGTGCACCTGCATCGAGTACAATTATTTGTGCACCTATAAGGTCGGGGGGTTAAATCCCTCTATTATTTGTGTGAGCTTTATCTTTGCATCGAGTACACACATGCGCGCGATTTTAGAGTGCGTCAAATGTGAGAAGGAGGGTCGGGCGCGCTTCCGCAGGTTCCTACAATTAATATAAAGTTTGCAGGAAATGTATTTTGTCCAAAAAATATTTGAATAATTTTCGTATTTACAGTTGCACTATGGAGATGGGCATACGACTTGGACTTAAGATTCACATTTTTCTATTTTTTCTATAAAATCTCAAAACGGAAAAGCTAAAATCCTTCCGGCAAGATTTTTGCAACATATCTGTACAATTCGGTTGCCGTTCGATCCGATCTCGCAGCGTCGCTCCTCCCGTTTTCCCTCGCGTGCTGCGTTTTTTGTTTTTCTGTCACCATTATT